>NC_037675.1:12493685-12859334 GCF_003255815.1 Theropithecus gelada
TATTTCAGAGGACAGGCTCATGATGCACAATGTACGGCCAGTCAGCAGAAGCCTCAGGTTTTCCCAGGAGGCACCACGGCAGCCAGAGGCCATCTGAGAAAATCTCCCAGGAGTAGCTTTTTCTCCTGGATGTCCAGAACCTTGCATAAGAAATCAGACCAGAGGTGTAGTTCAAGCTGAGCAGCAGCAAGCACAATGGAAAGTGAGGGGAGCTGGTTTGTTTTTATGGGAGGTATGTAATATATACTATAATGTAATATAAGTTGTCTATTGGGTAATAGATTTCAAACTTTTTTCTCCTTCCCTCTGCCACTTTTTTGAATGTGGAATCTTATTCAGGATTCAATTATCTTTTCATAGATCATAATAAAGCAGAATGATTTGAAACGCTGGTTACCCACCCACTGTCTTCCCCACCTACCCAGGCCTTCCAGAGTATTCTTGTAGAAATCTGGGGATCCTGGAAATACAAGGTGAAAACTGCAGAGCTGGATGGTCCCTAATTTTTGTTACATCATGAGTATTCACGATTTCATGAAGATAACATAGGAAGACTCCAGTTGAGTCTTCCGATTGCCCTCAAATTGGCTCCTTTATTCCTCACTGCCTCTAGCCATGTGTCCACCCACAGCAGTAAAGTCAGTTAAGGCCAAGTTTCCACTCTCAGGAGACACATGACTGAACCTCACAGCCTTGCTTTGGTTTGGAGGAAATGATCTTAGCTTTGGGCTCCCAGTCCAGATTTATAAATGGAAGCTGAGAGTTGGCTCTTTGGGGAGACCTAACAAAACACTCTTCACTTTAGCATTGTTCAGTATCTAGTCATCTGAAAAGCTCTGTCCACGTCTCCATTTTTTATGGTACTCCCTCTTATTTACTTTGTTTCAATCACTATGGTCTTCCTTACTTTGTTTCAATCACTATGGTCTTCCTTCACTCCCTAAAACTAGAATACCTTTGCATCACAAGGCCTTTGCATATATTGTTCCAGGTGCATGCAACACTCTTTCCTTCACTCTTTACCAAGTTAACATCTTCCTCTTAATTCAAACTTCAGTTCAATTGTTCCTCTCCCAGGAGATACTTCTCTGACCTTTTTGTCCACATGGAACCAGTCTATTGCTCATGCTTACAGTGAAAGGTAGCTCTCATTCATGGCCCTTAAGTCAATTGTGAATTACAACTAGCAAACTTACCATGGCAAATAATCTGTCTGATTATTTGATAAATATTTACTTTCCTTTCTAGACCAGGGATTGGAAAACTATAGCCCTCGGGTCAAATCCAGCTCACCATCTGTTTTTGCAAAATTAAGTGTTACTGGAACATAGCCACGTTAACTCATTTGAATATTGTTCATAGCTGCTTTCACACTGTAACAGCAGTGTTCAGTAGCTGCAACAGAGACAGTATGACCCACAAAACTAAAATACCTGGCTCTTTAGAGAAAAGCTTTGCCAACACTTGCTCAAGACCATAAGCTTCTTAAAAACAGGAAATATGACCATTTTGCTCATCACTTTGTCCCCCTGCAGCTAATCGAGTTCCTGACATGTGTTCCTGGCTCAATAACTATATTTTTAGTGAATGAATCAATGAGTGATTCACAAACATCATTAGTTATATATGTGGAATATAGTCAAAATTACACAGTAGAAAATTGCATCAACAATATAGGAAAGAAAGCCCTGTTTATGAATCGCATTTTTATTTTTTAAATATTCATCATTATCAAAATAAAAAATGAGAAATAGAAAATGTATTGGTGAATGATTTAATATTCAATGATTTTAGAGTTGGACAAATCAAAATAACAACTAATCTTGTGTAGAATTAAAACATAAAGTCATGATCAACCATCCAAAGCAAGTGTTTCCGTGCAACTAATATCCTCAAATTGCCCGCCAACAATTCAGCCTTTTTAAATGAGGCATGTAACTAATAGATTCTATTTTTCAATACTGTTAGAAAATATGACTTGTTTCTGGTTGATTTAAAAATATTTTATTTGTTGCACAAATGGCCTAAAATATACATATAAAGCAATCATATTGCAAATTTTGCTATTCTGTGAGAAGGGATGCATTTTTTCCTCTAGGGACAAAAAGTACTGTATAAATTGCCTCCTTGGTAGATAATTTCTAGCTTTTGACTATAAATTGATACATTAAATACACAGAGGCAGACATACATTTAGAGGGTATTATTTTGCTTCATTTTAAAACTTAGTTTAAACATTTATTTTTTGTCAGTTTTGTAGAACAGTAATCAATGCACAGATTGGGGGCTGGGATGGGGTGGGGAGCCTTTGTTGGTGTATTGACAGTTTCCTGCTTGGCGACATCCTCAGCCTTTCACAAGGCCACAAGTAATTTACGATGGCAATAAAGACCTGAATATTTTTCTGTATTCAAGCTAGTTGCTTGCTTCCAGAAGAAGCATAGCCCTGCTTTTGAATGTGATCCACGTAGTTGATGTGGAAGACAGCCCTTAGAAAGAGAGGCCATTAGATCAGGAAGCAGCTGTCTGGCAGTCCCTGTTCATATTCAGCAGCCATTCCTGAGACGTGACTTTCACTGCTAAGCAATTTCCCAGGGCCTTGTTCATTTGGCGCACTAGACAAAGCCAGTCTTGGCTCGATATGTCTCAAAAGACAGGTCTGTACCATAGCAGATTAGTGCACAGGCTTATCTCAATTCAAAAACTGCTTCTGCCACTGAGTAACTGCTTGGGGCAAGTGCCTGGACCTGGCTGTGCCACAGTTTCTTCATCTGTGCAGGTGGAGGAAATAAGGCCACCTGTAAAGAAAATGGTTGGAACCATCTCAGGCCCACAGTAAGCACTCAATAAAGGAGCTATCATTATTAGCTTTTTTTTAGATCAGACATAAATTTTACTTATTTTTTAAAAAATTTTTGGGGTGCATAGTAGTTGTATATATTTATGTGATATATGAGATGTTTTGATACAGGCATGCAATGTGAAAGAAGCACATCATGGAGAATGGGGTATTCATCCCTTCAAGCATTTATCTTTTGTGTTACAAATAATCCTATTATGCTGTTTGTTATTTTAAAATGTACAATGAAGCTATTACTGACTTTAGTCACATCATTCTGCTATCAAATAGATAGTAGGTCTTATTCATTAGTTCTATTTTTTTTTTATTTTTTATTTTTTGTATCCATTAACCATCCTGACCTTCCCCCATCCCCCCACTACCCTTCTCAAGCTCTGGTTACCATCCTTCTACTCTCTAGGTCCATGAGTTCAATTGATTTGACTTTTAGGTACCTAAAATAAGTGAGAACATGTGATGTTTGTCTTTCCCTGCCTGGTTTATTTCACTTAACATCCTGACCTCCAGTTCCACCCATGCTGTTGTGAATCACTGCATCTCATTCATTGTTTGAGGCTGAATAATACTCCACTGTGTATATATACCACATTTTCTCTATCCATTCTTTTGTTGATGGACTCTTAGGTTGCTTCCAAATCTTAGCTGTTGTAAACAGTGCCACAACAAACATAGGAGTGCAGATATCTCTTCAATATACTGATTTCCTTTCTTTGGGATATATACCAAGCAGTGGGATCCCTGGATGATATGGTATCTCAATTTTTAGTTTTTTGAAGAACCTCCAAACTCTTCTCCATAGCGGTTGTACTAATTTACATTCCTGTCAACAGTGTATGAGGGTTCCCTTTTCTCCACACCCTTGTCAGCATTTATTATTGCCTACCTTTTGGATATAAACCATTTTTTTTTTGAGATGGAGTCTCATTCTGCCACCCACACTGGAGTGCAGCGTCACGATCTCGGCTCACTGCAACCTCTGCCTCCCGGGTTCAAAGCAATTCTACTGCCTCAGCCTCCCCAGTAGCTGGAACTACAGGAGTGTGCCACCACGCCCGGCTAATTTTTTGTATTTTTAGTAAAGATGGCGTTTCACTATGTTAGCCAGGATGGTCTTGATCTCCTGACCTCGTGATCCTCCCACCTCGGCCTCCCAAAGTTTACAGGCATTGAGCCTGTAAACATTGGGATTAAAGGCATGAGCCACTGCCCCCAGCCAGATGTAAACCATTTTAACAGCGTGAGATGATATCTCATTGTAGTTTTCATTTGCAATTCTCTGATGATCAATGATACTGAGCACATTTTCAAATGTCTGCCATTTGTATGTCTTCTTTTGAGAAATGTCTATTCAAATATTTTGCCCATATTTTGATCAGGTTATTAGATCTTTTTTCTGTAAAGTTGTTTGAGCTTCTTATATATTCCAGTTAGCTTTTAAAACAGAATTAAATAGGTCGGGTGTGGTGGCTCATGCCTGTAATCCCAGCACTTTGGGAGGCCGAGGCAGGCAGATCACGAGGTCAGGAGATCGAGACCATCCTGGCTAACATGGTGAAATCCCATCTCTACTAAAAATACAAAAAATTAGCCGGGCATGGTGGCAGGATTCTATAGTCCCAGCTACTCGGGAGGCTGAGGCAGGAGAATAGCGTGAACCTTGGAGGCGGAGCTTGCAGTGAGCTGAGATCGGGCCACGGCACTCCAGCCTGGGTGACAGAGCGAGACTCTGGCTCAAAACAAAACAAAACAAAACAGAGTTAAATAGTTTGAGCTCCTTATATATTCATTGTTAGTTTTTAAACAGAATTTCTGAGACAGCCTTCTTTCCTAACTGAGAAAGCTTATGAGAACAAATGTCTTCTCCCACAAGGTTGGGCTTTCCATTCATATTTGTGCTTATTCATGTTCTAATTCATAGGTTTCATCTAATTATTCAACATGATTAAATAATTATTCAGCCTTAGGTTATTCTAAGAACTCAATGATGCTCATCTACTCTCCAGCAAGATCTTTGGTACAAAAATGTTTCCATGGTTCAACTTTCAGGCTGAACCATAGCAAGAATGTACTGCTTCTCTTTACTATAAAAAGGGAAAGAGAAATAGCATTTCTTTGACCACCTAGCTATATGCCAGATGTTGGGTTAACTGACTGCACTTTGCTAATATGATTCATGAAGTCCTCATGATAACCAAACAAAGCAAGGGTTGAAATCTCTCTTTGACATATGGATGAACTGAGGTTTGGGAAGATAAGATATTTTTCTAAGTACTACAACAGGGGCAGAACTCAAACCCTGGTCTATCCTCCCTCAGCTTGTTATCCATGTATATGAGAAGCTAATGATTTATCATGAATTTTCCCTGTTTCACAACATAAGGTTCTTGCAAGCAGGGACAGGACATGTTTAGTTTGTCTAGAAAGTTAACTTGATTGCTGTCTCCAGTTGCCTTATCGGGTATCCCAGAATATTCAGTTCATTCTTAGGCCAGAGACAGACCTGCAAGTGACTTTAAATAGCAAACATGGTTTCTGTTCAGAAATTGGATTGCCAAAAGTTGTTTTAATGTGAAATCCTTTCTCCTCCTACAAGTCCTTCTTTCTTCTACTCTCTCTTTCTCCTTCACTGCCTCCTCTGCTTACAGCCAGAATTGATATCCTGTTCCTAGGTGCCTGTTCCAAACTCCCGTCACTAAAATTTAGGTAAGAAGGCCTTTCTCCCCAACCCATTGGCTCTGGGATGGGGTGCAGGGAGAGGCCCTGACAGGTTCCACAGCTTTCTCTAAAAATCCTCTTTCAAAATTCTCTGTCTTTAACTTCTTCAATGGTTATATAGCCTCAAACTGGACCAGGAGACTCTGTTTGGGGAGTCCAAGAGTTGTGAAACTAGTTCTAGTTCATTTGTTTTGGAAATCTACAACCTCCAGTGAGTCTTCAATGTCTACTGTACCTTGATAGCCAGTGAAGAAATCAACTTTAACATTGTGTCAACACATACAACCCACTTGCAGTTTTGTCGTTTGCTTTGACCCTTGTATTTGGAGACCCAGAATCTTCCCTAAGTCCTGTTCTCATTGGAACTTTCAGGTTTTCTTCATCATGGGTGAGGGAGCCACAGGGAAGCCTAGCAGGGGCCTCCATGCCTGAGTTCATGAATAGAGCTTGTTCCAAAGACCAAGTGTTTGCCTACAAGGGTAGAGATGCTTTAGGCTTAAAGGAAAATGTGTGTCTTAGATTGATTTCCAGACTAGGCCCCCAAGTTCAAGTAGACGACCAGATGGATAGGAAGGCTTGTAATAAAAGAAAATGACAACTGCACAAAAGAGGAATGGCATTACTCTGTGCATAAAGAACTAAGTATGCACACCCCTGTGTCTCTATGCATCTGTTTGTTGCACTACAACAAATGATCAGAGGATATTGGGATGGAGGACCATGAAGGGTCAAAATTCCTCAAATACCTGAAGAGTGGAGCAGCAGTCGGAACCCCTTAATTCCTGAGCAGACAAGCTGGTGTTTGAACTATATCCTGGGGCCCCCCAAGAGGCTGGTGATAAAATCAGAAGAAGGGAAATTGATTACAAGAAAGGTTAGCATCCATAGAACTTGGGAGAAACCTATTGGAACTCCCTGAACAATCTGGGAGGAATTCAAGGGCATCCAGGGTTCACTCTGTTCTACAAGTAGGGGCTGTTCTAGGATAGTAATTGGGACACCACTATGCTAGGTCTGGCAGGACCAGGATGCCTGGATAAATAAGAGGTAGACCCATATGCCATTCCCAACCTTCCTCTAAACCTTCTCAAGTCCAATTCACTCCTGCTTCTAGGACCCTCTTTGTGGCAGAGAGAACAGGGAACAACAGCCCACCATGAAGGCCCCATTCTTTCAGTCTTTGCACCCCAAGGAACCTGGAGGACACACCCCTTCTACCATCCCTGGTTGCTTGCATAAGAGTCTGACCTCAGCTAATGATGGTTCTTCTAATCCATAAGGACCTGAGGGAGGACCTCCAGCAGACAAGGGCCACTCTTTGAGACAATGGTCAAAGGAAAAATAATAAATAATTGCATTTTCTTAGGTGGGTTTGTCCTGGTGGGTTTAAGCCTATAAGAACCCCCAAATTGAGACTGATTCATCTGGTTATAAAATCATGACAATTCCTACTTCAACATGGCCGTGAGCCACATTCCACTTTATTCTGCAGGTTTGATGTGTTCTGATTTGGCCCAAACCTGCAGGTTAAGTGAATGTTGTTGTTAGGAGTTAAACAAAGTCAGAGATTGGAATCCCAAGGCTGACGGAGGCTGAAGCTACCATTAGTCCCTCCCAATAAGGCCACCCTTTCTGATAGCTTAGAATTCAAATCATGGAGGCTTCTAACAAGAGGATCTATTTTTTGTCCAAGGTTGCTTAGAGCTTTTCTTATTCATACCTTCATCTAACATATGAGGATACAATTTAGAGGGATAAATTGGCTCATCCACTCTAACGGAGAAGGTTAGGGACAAAGCCACAAGTCCAACACTCCTGGAAACACTGAGCCCACCTTACCACCCTCCAGGAATAGTACCCGGTACAAAAAGCAAAGGCCTCAGCTACTGTTCCTAAATGGGACTGACTCTTCAAGAACCGTGGGTTTCCCGATGGAGTTTCCAACAGTTCATTTAAAACAAGGAAGAAAAACTCAGCAGAAACAACTTAAAAACAAAGAATGCCCACTCCAAAGCCTCCCAGCCCCAATGCTGAGGCGTGCTTACAGCTTTTAAGGCATCAAAGCAAAACAAAAATATTCCACAACCTCATGTTTGAGAGCTACTTGTTCAGCAGGTCCTGCTCCTTCTCATTTCCAATATCTAAATCTGTGGGATTTGCACTGATTAAACGTGGGCGGCTCAGAGGGTTCTTCTCCGTGGCAGGCTGTTGCACTTCATACAGCTCAGCGCAAAGAGACACTTCCACGTTTAGCTTACATTTTCCCTTCCCTAATTTGTTTTATTACTCCCAGACTCATTTTTTGATACCTGATACTCTGTCCACTTATGTGTTTCCTGTCATTAGCCAGAGCCCCGGGAACTTTCATCACTTTCTCCAGAGCAACGGGGAGTTCGTGTCTCTCCTTCCAATTATTGCTGCGAGTTTGAGGATGTCATCTTTTGCCCTTTTCAGAAGCAGAACTTTCTGCAAAGGACAAGACATTTGTAACAGGATGTCTGGTGCAGAAAAAAACTCATGGGGGACCAGAGTAAAGTGACTTGTGGATGGGAGTGAACATCACCAGGATGACAGTGCTTTCCTTCTGTACCCCATTCTGTGATTAATGGATATACTCTGTGGACCGATGAGGTGAATTCCAAAGGTCAGCCTAAAGTGACATTTTTTTTTGGTCACAACTTGAAAGCAAGTTTTATTTAAAAAATAATACAAAAATATGCTTTAGTTAAAACCCTTTTTTTTCTGCCTGATTAGGACAGAAAACATCACGTTTCTGATCACCTTATTTTCTTAGGTACTTAAATTGTTTTCTTTTTTCTTCCTAACAATAGGCATGGCTCAGCCTGTTCCTGTCCCTGAGGGACTCTTAAAGCAACTAGGAAATTATAATTTAAGAATAATCTAATTCAAACTGCCATTACACTCGGCTTAAATAAGGATCTTGCCATCATTACATGTTATAATTATGTCACCACATGCTATATACTTCCAATTAGATGATGATTACATGCCATATATTAACATTAATTGTGTAACTAGACATAACCATATGTTTATATGTGGATTTAATTACCTTCTTTAAAAATCCTATTGAAGAAGATGTATGTGACACATTTTTAAAAGAGGAAAAGTAGCAAGGAAAAACCTGTTCAAGTAAATATATAAAATCAATCATATGGAGGAAATGTAAATAATTGAAATAGCCTTTTAAATTATCATTTGTGTGATTACCCTGGCTTCATGCTTTTGTTTGTAAAAATCATATTATAATATTATGAAAGTTCAAAAGATTCAGGTAGATCGGCCATAAGCTCATCACCAGAACACAATTCCTTTCCAGATCCAGCTCATATCCACATATACGTATGAGTGCCTGCGGTTATAACAACTCACAAAATGTTAGTTCTGCATTTTCACATAACTTGTCATAAATGATTCTTTTCTTATGTGTTGCCTCGTGTCCATCATGCATGCTATTTGCAGCAGTGTGGTATATTGATTGAGAAAGCACTGATACCAAAATAAGACACCCTGGTGAGCTGGGCACAGTGGCTCATGCCTGTAATTCCAGCACTTGGAGAGGCTGAGGTGGGCAGATCACCTGAGGTCAGAAGTTTGAGACCAACCTGGCTAACATGGCGAAACCCTGTCTCTACTAAAAATACAAAAATTAGCTGGGCATGGTGGTGGGTACCTGTAATCCCAGTTACTTGGGAGGCTGAGGCAGGAGAATTGCTTGAACCTGGGAGGTGGAGGTTGCAATGAGCCGAAATTGCGCCATTGCACTTCAGTGTGGGCGACAAGGGCAAAACTCCGTCTCAAAGGGGAAAAAAAAAGACTCCCTGGCTTGGTGCCTTGATTAATGCACTTAAGTTGTTTGTGTCCCAATAGTCCCATCTGTTAAATGGCAATAGTGAGCATCTATGCCGAAATAAGACTTCCTGGCTTGGTGACCTTGATTAATGTCCTTAACTTATTTGTACCTCAATAGTCCCATCTGTAAAATGGCAATAATGAGCATCTACCTCATAAGGTTACTGTGGAAATGAAATATGTTATTATATGCAAAATGCTTAGAAAAATGATGCAAAGGAGAAATTCAGTAAAGGTTAAGTAGGGTTGCGGTGGTGGATGTGTGTAGCCAGTTGAGAACCATAGTTTACTTGATTCACTTCCTATTTGATGGCAACATTAATATCTCCAAATTCTGATATTGTCAGTAAGGCTTGGGTATATGTTTTTGTGCACATAGTTTTTCTTTGAACTTCTCTGGGCAAATTATCTGTTGAACATCAGAAATACATCCATGTAAATCTCTTTTAATGTCCCCATCCCAGGACAGTGCCCAGTTTTTAAAAACAATCAGCTCAGCATAGAAAAACAATGGAAATAAATTTAAATGTTTACTGCTTTATTTTTTTAAATATTTCTGATAAGCAGCAAAAACCGTAACATCTTCTTTGTGAAAACTTCTATTTCTCCCTCCTCATGCACACCCCCACCCCCACCATAACCTCAAAATCTCCTTCCCCACTAAAGCCCTTCTTCTCATTGCCCATACAATTCAGTCCACTGAAGCTTGCGTTATCACCTCCTCCCTTCTTACCAATAACTTTCTGGTCTTTCTAAGTTTAGCAATTACCTTGTTTGCATCTAATATGAGCGTAGGAGATTGTCTACCAAAGGCTCACTGGAGGGGGTCACAGAAGGGGTGGCCTGAGAAGGCTGAGAAGCAAAGGGGTATTCTTCTTGATGCAGGGTAAAAGAGAACAGGAGGATTAATAAATCTGTCATCTATCTATCTATCGATCTCTATCTATCCCTACCTATATACATGTATATCCATATATCTATATGTATACCTATATCTATCTCTCCATCCCTACCTACATATATCTATACCCATATATCTATGCCTATGCCTCTATCTTCTATCTATCTCTACCTATATATATCTATATCCATATATCTATACCTATACTCATATCTGTCTATCTATATCTATTAATCCATCCCTACCTACATATGTCTATATCCATATATCTATACCTATATCTATCTTTATCTATCTATCCATCCCTACCTACATATATCTATATCTGGATATCTATGCCTATACCTTTATCTATCTTCTATCTATCTATCTCTACCTATACATATCTATATCCATATATCTATACCTAAATCAATCAATCTGTCTATCTATTCATCCTATTTATCCATCCCTACCTACATATATCTATATTCATATATCTATACCTATACCTTTATCTGTCATCTATCTATTCATCCATCCCTATCTACATATATCTATATCCATATATCTGTACCTCTATCTATCTAATCTATGTCAGATTGCTATGACAGCTTTATTGCTGTTTTTATATATTCTAAATTGTTTTCCTAAAGTCTTATACCAAGTGTCCAAATTACTAAAAACACTGAGCAAGTCAGTACAGCACAATCCATGCTAGCTACAAAGGGCATTATTTAGTGGTCATCAGGCATAGGGTGCAAGTTCTTAGAGAATCTCTCTAAGCATCATACTGAATTCTATTCTCTGATCTCTTCTTTGGGCTTCTCAGAGCAGAATCATCTCGCTTGTCCTTGAAGGGATGAAGAGAGTTTAAGATGGAAAGTTCAGCTCACGTGCTTTTATAATAAGATGTATGTGAGGTTCATTCATGCAACCCACTGTGCCATTGGGAAGTACAGGAATGGGCATGTAGGACTTTCATAGCTCAGATATGCTCAGGAGCAAGTCATGCAGCACGATTGACTAGTAGGAAACAAAAGGAAGAGGGGATGGTATCAGTAGAATGAGAGATGGGGAAAATACCAACTCCAAGGGATGACTCTTCTAGGGAGCTAAGCTATTCAATAAAGCATACATTGAGCCCAGATACAGTTTGGGACATGGTTGGTGAAGACCTTGGCCAATGGGTAGCATTACTCTGTCAAACCACATGCAAGGCCTGTGCGTAAAGGGAGAATCTAGCAAGAGATAGATGGATGTTGAGCTCTAGACAAACCAAGCACAGTTTAGAGTAAACCTCTAGTAATAAGAAGAAATTAAAATTTCTGGCATGGAAAAGTTTACATTCTAGTGAAATAGATAGACATGAAGCAAACATAAATAATTATAAGTAAACTAAAGAGTAGTTCTAAATGTTATGAAGAAAAGACAAGGATAAGAGTAGTTCCATAGAACTTTCTGCAATAATGGAAATGTTCTATATCTGTGCTTTCCAATCTAGTAGCTAATATCTGCAGGAGGCTGTTGAGCACTTAAAATGTTACTTAGTGTGACAGAATAATTTCTTATGATATTTAATTTTGGTAAATTTAAATTCAATAGCCACAGTTGGCTAGTGGTTACTGTATTGAACAGTGTAGCTCTATAGCATCATAAATTTCTCTATGTAGGATTTAATACACATTTATAGTTCTGCATTTATCTCTGTAATTCTTTGTTTAAGGCAAGCATCATTTACATTTTTCCTGTTGTTGATTATCTAATACATAGTATAGCACCTTGCACATAATAGTTGTTCTATTGGTGGATCACCTGAGGTAAACATGGTGAAATCCCATCTCTACCAAAAGACAACCAACATGGTGAAACCCAATCTCTACTGAAAATACAAAAATTAGCTGGGCGTCATGGCAGGCACCTGTAATCCCAGCTACTCGGGGGGTCGAGGCAGGAGAATGCCTTAAACCCGAGAGGCAGAGGTTGCAGTGAGCCAAGATTGCGCCATCGGACTCCGGCCTGGGGGACAAGAGCAAGAGTTCGTCTCAAAAAAAGAAAGTTAAGTGAATGATTAAAAGTGAAAAACTAGAAGACAAAGTAATATGCCAGTTCCTCAATATATAGAAACAAGAATAGTTCTACGTCTCTCAAGACGGAATAAGTTTGTTACTGATTTTCCTACTCTTTTAAACAGTGACTCAAAAACAAAACAGGGCTGGATTGTTTTGATGACTTGGAGGAGAGGCATGGAAAAATGAGAGCCTGGTAATGATCGAGATATTTGGAACTACACCTGGTGTGTTGGTTTGGAGTGGGGCCAAAGAGCCGGGTTTCCTACATGTATCCAAGGAAGGGAAGAGCTTTGGAGGCAAAGTGGTACCTGGGTCGGAATGTCTAGAAATTCCTTATTCTCTGAGCCTCTTTTTTTTCCCCCCAAAAAATGTAAAATATACCTACCTCATTAGGTTGCTCTGTGAGCTGTAAGATATTCATATTGCTTACCATATATTAATAAGCACTGAATAGCTCTGCATGCTTAATAGCTCCTGGCTGCTATTACTTTGGTTCACATCTCACAGTGCTCACCCCGACATCTATATTTTCAAAAATTCTTATGGAATACGGAATTCTAAGGAATATGTGTCACTGACACATAGAATCCTTGCTGAGCTAGATGTATATCTTCACACCATCATATTCACATAGAGAATCTAGAAAGTTGCTTTGTTATTACTGAACAGAATCACAACATATGTAGCAGGCTGGAAATACCATTGCTGATGCATCTATTTTTTTTCTCATATCTTCAATTTCTATCTGAGGAAATGTTTTCAGTCTTTAATCCTCAACAGTAAGAAGTTAAAAAAATACAACCAGGGCAATTCCTTAAGAAGTTTAGATAGTCTTCAATGAATATTCCAATATTTAAAAATAGGATATATTGCAGAAGACACAAAAATACTTCATGGTAATTTTCTTTGACTAGCAAAGAGTGGAACCTTATCCAAATAAGCCAGTCTTTAGTTGTAGATTCTTCACATTTCCAATCCGGGTCAGTTCTGTAATTATATTTTTCACAGTGTATAAGATGATGTTCATGGATATTTCAATGAAGAGTGAGATATTCTTCATTACAATTATTCCCATGCGATGTTTATTTCATTCTTTATCAGGAGCTGTTTTGCCATCATTTTAAGCAAGAAAGTCATTGTTCAGATTTGACACATTAGTGCCACATTTCTTTTTAGCGTTTCTCCTTCTTGAATGCCTGGACCTGTTTCTGAAGGCAAAGGCGGATGATTGTTTATCTGCCTGTGTATAAAAGGCAATTGCTTTTGGCACTTCATTTGTACTGTTGTCAGATATGATCATGTTACAGCCTTGACTCCCTTGTTGGTCTGTATATTGGTAAACTGTGTGGCTGTTCCCTGCCTAATCAGCCTGCTGCTTTAAGGTGACCTGTCCTGAAATCCCAGACAAACACATTTGGTGATACAAGTTCTGCCCTCATTTCTATCCCAGAGCTATGTGTCTGGACCCTATAACTCTGCACCCTCTCATAGCAGAAGAGTATTATCAAGAGTAAACACTTAGGATTGATAATGGTCTTTCAAAGGTCTAAAAACACACCCACAGTCCAATGACCTATTGAAAGGAGGATGAGTGGTTCCTTTTAACACAATGACCTATTGAAAGGAGGATTTAACATTGGGCTGCTGGACAGACTTTAGTGAGTGAAAGATTATGCTGCTTATTTACCTGGTGGATTCTCCGCTGGTCTTCTTAGAGCTCACTCATCCTATGATGGGCTCAGCTCTGTAGGATGAAGGGACAGGTTGCCATGGTTGGGTCTCTCTCCCCGTGTGCTATTTTCTTCTAGATTTCTTTATGACATGTTGTCTCAGTGTCCAAAAGATTAGAACAGAAGCTGCATACCTCTTAAATTCAAGGTTTGGAAGTCACACAATATTCATTAATTTTCATTTTCTGGATTAAAGTAAATTCCAAAGTCAGTTCAGATTCCTGGGAGGGGAAAACATTCCTTCCCATTTTTTTTATGGGAGAAGTGGCAAGATCACATTGGAGAAGAGGTGTGCATACGTGGAAGGGTAGAATTATCACAACCACCTTTACAGACAAACTACTAAAACATCTGATAGCCCCAAGTCACAATTATCTATCTATGCCCATGACTCTGTAGGCAGTGAACAACTAAAGACCAACCAATAGAGGCTGCAGTATTACCCTGTATAGTTCACACAGTCCAGCCTGCCTTTCTCTCATTTGTTCATTATATCTTGGCCCTTGCTGTGGGTCTCTGCAGTTCTTCATGTAAAGTCAATAGCCTCAACAGCCAGAACCACAGCATCACGGCTTCATGGCACCAGGGTCACAGAGAAATGACTTGCCTCACTTAGTGTCAGATCCTATTATTAGCAGAGGTTAAGACCAGGTGTCCTCATTGCTCATGACAGCTTCTCTTCAATGTAACATAATTATCTGTTTTGCACACTTTTATCTGGCCTCTGCAGGAGATTTTTGGAAGTTCAGAAGTAATAAGTTCAGAGAGGAATGAAGATAAATAAAATGAGAAAGTGGGACTGTCCCAATAGTTTACACTTAGTAGATAGATATAGTGGAGAGGTAATGAATATTGGTTCAACTAAATGCACACCCAGATATTGAGATTCAAGAATCACTCCTACTGTTCTGCATTTTGATTGTTGCTGCTGCAATGCCACCATTCAGATTTGCACTGCTTGGGCATTAAAGTGATAGGGAATTGTACGTGGTTTTACAATGACACTGTGATTTAGCCATCTCAGTTTCAGTCAGGAGCAAGAGACCCATTTAAGATAATAATATTAGCATATACATAGAACTTTTGATCTTCAAACCTCTTTAAAGGCATTAGCAAATTAATTTTCCCAGAACTCTTAAGAAGCAGGTAATTATTTTTACAGCTGGAGAGAATAAATCTGACTATGTATTGACCTGCAGAGGCTACCCGATGAAGCAATGCCAGCTAGAGCTCGAGTCTACCCCCTTGTCTCCTCTTGCTCACCAACACATCCATCACAGGACTCTCAAGCGTTCCCAGATCGTTATGATGAGATTAAATCTTGCCAACATTTATTGGAAATATTTACTATGGACTCAGCAACTCTTTAGAGTTCCAATTGGGCAGAGAGGAGGGAGAATAAAGAAGATATCATTTGTGATTTTAAACACCATTAACCACCCAAAACTACCAGGAATACATGGAGAAATGGCTGGGTCAGGAAAAGGACTGAATGAATGTGGAACATTTTGCTGTGCTGGAAAGCAATGAAGTGCTCAGAGGCTAATGCAGACATGTCAAAAGGAAAAGGAACTAACTTGAAGGGACTCCAGCTGGTCAACGTTAGGGCAATATGTCTATAAAATAGAATAGAGATAGGTCGATTCTAACATATTAAATGAAAAAGAATATAGGTGTCCATAGAGATACGCAAAGAAAATGGAGCGGAGAGTGAGCTCATTTTCATGAAGGATGATAGCTAATGAAGATGAAGAAGAAATGATATAATAAGATAGCAAGCCATTTGTTAGAAATGGAGCATTCATATTCAATATATTGCCCCTTAGATTACTTATTAATTATCCATGGAAAAGATATTATCTTTGTTTATTTGGACTGCTATAATAAAATACTGTAGATTGCATAGCTTATAAATAATAGCCACTTATTTCTCACAGTTCTAGAGATGGGGGAAGTTCAAGATCAAGGCGCCAGCAGATTAAGTGTCTGGTAAGGGCTGCTTTCTGGTTTATGCACATGTTCCCACTGTGTTTTCACATGGTAGAAGGTGCAAACAAGCTCCTTCAGGCTTCTTTTATAAGGGCACTCGTGGCATTCATGAGGGCTCTGTCTTCATGATCTAATTACCCCTCAAGGTCCCACATTCCAGTTTAGAATTTCAACAGATTAATGTGGGGGGAGTCAGAAACATTCAGACCATAGAAGGCGTGTTTACCATGGAGATATCTAGCAGACACCACCTGAACCAAGTGACCAACCAAAATAATGAAACAACCTGACATCATAAGCTCCTGACTAGTTGCAATGGGAAAGAATGCAACATCATCTATGTTACTTATTTTTACTGCTTCATGAAAATATAACTTGTGTACCATAAAATCTACTCAATTTAAGTGTATAATTCCATGAGTTTTAGTAAATTCATATGAAGTTAAACAATCATCATCACAATCCAGTTTTTTAGAACCTTCCTTTATTCCCCAAATATTCTCTACAGCCTGTTTATGGTCAATCCCTGCTCCTATAAGCAGCCATAGGCAACCACTACTATGCTTTGTATCTTCATAAATTTGCATTTTCTGAATACTTCATACAAATAAAACATACAACATATGTTTTTAAGCCTAAACTTCGATAGGTATAATAATTGAGGTTTGTACATATTGTAGTATGCATTAATATATTATTCTATTTTATTGAAGAATAGTATTCATTGGATGTATATATCTTATGTTTATCCGTTCACCAGTTGATGGATATTTGGATTGTTTCTAGTCTTTGAGTGTTGGAACTCATGTTGCTGTAAACATTTGTGTATAAACTTTTGTATAAGCTATTCAAACTTTAAAAATTTGTGTTTGCATCAGTTTTGGTAATTTGTATCTTTGTAGGAACTTGTTTATGTCATCTGAGTTATCTAATTTGATGTCATAGAGTTGTTCATAAAATTCTCTTATAAGAATTTTAATTACTGTAAAGTTGATGGTGATGTCTTCTTCATTTCTGATTTTGGTTAATTTGTGTCTCTTTTTTTCTTTCTTTCTTTCTTTCTTTCTTTCTTTCTTTCTTTCTTTCTTTCTTTCTTTCTTTCTTTCTTTATTATTATTATACTTTAAGTTGTAGGGTACATGTGCATAACGTGCAGGTTTGTTACATATGTATACTTGTGCCATGTTGGTCTGCTGCACCCATCAACTCGTCATTTACATTAGGTATAACTCCCAATGCAATCCCTCCCCCCTCCCCCCTCCCCATGATAGGCCCCGGTGTGTGATGTTCCCCTTCCTGAGTCCAAGTGATCTCATTGTTCAGTTCCCACCTATGAGTGAGAACATGCAGTGTTTGGTTTTCTGTTCTTGTGATAGTTTGCTAAGAATGATGGTTTCCAGCTGCATCCATGTCCCTACAAAGGACGCAAACTCATCCTTTTTTATGGCTGCATAGTATTCCATGGTGTATATGTGCCACATTTTCTTAATCCAGTCTGTCACTGATGGACATTTGGGTTGATTCCAAGTCTTTGCTATTGTGAATAGTGCTGCAATAAACATACGTGTGCATGTGTCTTTATAGCAGCATAATTTATAATCCTTTGGGTATATCCCCAGTAATGGGATGGCTGGGTCATATGGTACATCTAGTTCTAGATCCTTGAGGAATCGCCATACTGTTTTCCATAATGGTTGAACTAGTTTACAATCCCACCAACAGTGTAAAAGTGTTCCTGTTTCTCCACATCCTCTCCAGCACCTGTTGTTTCCTGACTTTTGAATGATCGCCATTCTAACTGGTGTGAGATGGTATCTCATTGTGGTTTTGATTTGCATTTCTGTGATGGCCAGTGATGATGAGCATTTTTTCATGTGTCTGTTGGCTGTATGAATGTCTTCTTTTGAGAAATGTCTGTTCATATCCTTTGCCCACTTTTTGATGGGGTTGTTTGTTTTTTTCTTGTAAATTTGTTTGAGTTCTTTGTAGGTTCTGGATATTAGCCCTTTGTCAGATGAGTAGATTGCAAAAATGTTCTCCCATTCTGTAGGTTGCCTGTTCACTCTGATGGTAGTTTCTTTTGCTGTGCAGAAGCTCTTTAGTTTAATTAGATCCCATTTGTCAATTTTAGCTTTTGCTGCCGTTGCTTTTGGTGTTTTAGACATGAAGTCTTTGCCCATGCCTATGTCCTGAATGGTACTACCTAGGTTTTCCTCTAGGATTTTTATGGTATTAGGTCTAACATTTAAGTCTCTAATCCATCTTGAATTAATTTTCGTATAAGGAGTAAGGAAAGGATCCAGTTTCAGCTTTCTACTTATGGCTAGCCAGTTTTCCCAGCACCATTTATTAAACAGTTTTCCCAGCACCATTTATTAAATCCTTTCCCCATTTCTTGTTTCTCTCAGGTTTGTCAAAGATCAGATGGCTGTAGATGTGTGGTATTATTTCTGAGGACTCTGTTCTGTTCCATTGGTCTATATCTCTGTTTTGGTACCAGTACCATGCTGTTTTGGTTACTGTAGCCTTGTAGTATAGTTTGAAGTCAGGTAGCGTGATGCCTCCAGCTTTGTTCTTTTGACTTAGGATTGTCTTGGAGATGCGGGCTCTTTTTTGGTTCCATATGAACTTTAAAGCAGTTTTTTCCAATTCTGTGAAGAAACTCATTGGTAGCTTGATGGGGATGGCATTGAATCTATAAATTACCTTGGGCAGTATGGCCATTTTCACGATATTGATTCTTCCTATCCATGAGCATGGTATGTTCTTCCATTTGTTTGTGTCCTCTTTTATTTCACTGAGCAGTGGTTTGTAGTTCTCCTTGAAGAGGTCCTTTACATCCCTTGTAAGTTGGATTCCTAGGTATTTTATTCTCTTTGAAGCAATTGTGAATGGAAGTTCATTCATGATTTGGCTCTGTGTTTGTCTGTTATTGGTGTATAAGAATGCTTGTGATTTTTGCACATTAATTTTGTATCCTGAGACTTTGCTGAAGTTGCTTATCAGCTTAAGGAGATTTTGGGCTGAGACAATGGGGTTTTCTAAATATACAATCATGTCATCTGCAAACAGGGACAATTTGACTTCTTCTTTTCCTAACAGAATACCCCTGATTTCTTTCTCTTGCCTGATTGCCCTAGCCAGAACTTCCAACACTATGTTGAATAGGAGTGGTGAGAGAGGGCATCCCTGTCTTGTGCCAGTTTTCAAAGGGAATTTTTCCAGTTTTTGCCCATTCAGTATGATATTGGCTGTGGGTTTGTCATAAATAGCTCTTATTATTTTGAGGTACGTTCCATCAATACCGAATTTATTGAGCGTTTTTAGCATGAAGGGCTGTTGAATTTTGTCAAAAGCCTTTTCTGCATCTATTGAGATAATCATGTGGTTTTTGTCTTTGGTTCTGTTTATATGCTGGATTATGTTTATTGATTTGCGAATGTTGAACCAGCCTTGCATCCCAGGGATGAAGCCCACTTGATCATGGTGGATAAGCTTTTTGATGTGTTGTTGAATCCGGTTTGCCAGTATTTTATTGAGGATTTTTGCATCGATGTTCATCAGGGATATTGGTCTAAAATTCTCTTTTTTTGTTGTGTCTCTGCCAGGCTTTGGTATCAGGATGATGTTGGCCTCATAAAATGAGTTAGGGAGGATTCCCTCTTTTTCTATTGATTGGAATAGTTTCAGAAGGAATGGTACCAACTCCTCCTTATACCTCTGGTAGAATTCAGCTGTGAATCCATCTGGTCCTGGACTTTTTTTGGTTGGTAGGCTATTAATTATTGCCTCAATTTCAGAGCCTACTATTGGTCTATTCAGGTATTCAACTTCTTCCTGGTTTAGTCTTGGAAGAGTGTAAGTGTCCAGGAAATTATCCATTTCTTCTAGGTTTTCCAGTTTATTTGCGTAGAGGTGTTTATAGTATTCTCTGATGGTAGTTTGTATTTCTGTGGGGTCGGTGGTGATATCCCCTTTATCATTTTTAATTGCATCGATTTGATTCTTCTCTCTTTTCTTCTTTATTAGTCTTGCTAGTGGTCTGTCAATTTTGTTGATCTTTTCAAAAAACCAACTCCTGGATTCATTGATTTTTTGGAGGGTTTTTTGTGTCTCTATCTCCTTCAGTTCTGCTCTGATCTTAGTTATTTCTTGCCTTCTGCTAGCTTTGGAATGTGTTTGCTCTTGCTTCTCTAGTTCTTTTAATTGTGATGTTAGAGTGTCAATTTTTGATCTTTCCTGCTTTCTCTTGTGGGCATTTAGTGCTATAAATTTCCCTCTACACACTGCTTTAAATGTGTCCCAGAGATTCTGGTATGTTGTATCTTTGTTCTCATTGGTTTCAAAGAACATCTTTATTTCTGCCTTCATTTCGTTATGTACCCAGTAGTCATTCAGGAGCAGGTTGTTCAGTTTCCATGTAGTTGAGCGGTTTTGATTGAGTTTCTTAGTCCTGAGTTCTAGTTTGATTGCACTGTGGTCTGAGAGACAGTTTGTTATAATTTCTGTTCTTGTACATTTGCTGAGGAGTGCTTTACTTCCAATTATATGGTCAATTTTGGAGTAAGTACGATGTGGTGCTGAGAAGAATGTATATTCTGTTGATTTGGGGTGGAGAGTTCTATAGATGTCTATTAGGTCTGCTTGCTGCAGAGATGAGTTCAATTCCTGGATACCCTTGTTAACTTTCTGTCTTGTTGATCTGTCTAATGTTGACAGTGGAGTGTTGAAGTCTCCCATTATTATTGTATGGGAGTGTAAGTCTCTTTGTAAGTCTCTAAGGACTTGCTTTATGAATCTGGGTGCTCCTGTATTGGGTGCATATATATTTAGGATAGTTAGCTCTTCCTGTTGAATTGATCCCTTTACCATTATGTAATGGCCTTCTTTGTCTCTTTTGATCTTTGATGGTTTAAAGTCTGTTTTATTAGAGACTAGGATTGCAACCCCCACTTTTTTTGTTCTCCATTTGCTTGGTAAATCTTCCTCCATCCCTTTATTTTGAGCCTATGTATGTCTCTGCGTGTGAGATGGGTCTCCTGAATACAGCAGACTGATGGGTCTTGACTCTTTATCCAGTTTGCCAGTCTGTGTCTTTTCATTGGAGCATTCAGTCCATTTACATTTAAGGTTAAGATTGTTATGTGTGAACTTAATCCTGCCATTATGATATTAACTGGTTATTTTGCTCGTTAGTTGATGCAGTTTCTTCCTAGCCTCGATGGTCTTTACATTTTGGCATGCTTTTGCAATGGCTGGTACCGGTTGTTCCTTTCCATGTTGAGTGCTTCCTTCAGGGTCTCTTGTAAGGCAGGCCTAGTGGTGACAAAATCTCTAAGCATTTGCTTATCTGTAAAGGATTTTATTTCTCCTTCACTTATGAAACTTAGTTTGGCTGGATATGAAATTCTGGGTTTAAAATTATTTTCTTTAAGGATGTTGAATGTTGGCCCCCACTCTCTTCTGGCTTGTAGAGTTTCTGCCAAGAGATCTGCTGTGAGTCTGATGGGCTTCCCTTTGTGGGTAACCCGACCTTTCTCTCTGGCTGCCCTTAAGATTTTTTCCTTCATTTCAACTTTGGTGAATCTGGCAATTATGTGTCTTGGAGTTGCTCTTCTCGAGGAGTATCTTTGTGGTGTTCTCTGTATTTCCTGGATTTGAATGTTGGCCTGCCCTACTAGGTTGGGGAAGTTCTCCTGGATGATATCCTGAAGAGTGTTTTCCAACTTGGTTCCATTTTCCCCCTCACTTTCAGGCACCCCAATCAGACGTAGATTTGGTCTTTTTACATAATCCCGTACTTCTTGCAGGCTTTGTTCATTTCTTTTTCTTCTTTTTTCTTTTGGTTTCTCTTCTCGCTTCATTTCATTCATTTGATCCTCAATCGCTGATACTGTTTCTTCCAGTTGATCGAGTCGGTTACTGAAGCTTGTGCATTTGTCACGTATTTCTCGTGTCATGGTTTTCATCTCTTTCATTTCGTTTATGACCTTCTCTGCATTAATTACTCTAGCCGTCAATTCTTCCACTTTTTTTTCAAGATTTTTAGTTTCTTTGCGCTGGGTACGTAATTCCTCCTTTAGCTCTGAGAAATTTGATGGACTGAAGCCTTCTTCTCTCATCTCGTCAAAGTCATTCTCCGTCCAGCTTTGATCCATTGCTGGCGATGAGCTGCGCTCCTTTGCCGGGGGAGATGTGCTCTTATTTTTTGAATTTCCAGCTTTTCTGCCCTGCTTTTTCCCCATCTTTGTGGTTTTATCTGCCTCTGGTCTTTGATGATGGTGATGTACTGATGGGGTTTTGGTGTAGGTGTCCTTCCTGTTTGATAGTTTTCCTTCTAACAGTCAGGACCCTCAGCTGTAGGTCTGTTGGAGATTGCTTGAGGTCCACTCCAGACCCTGTTTGCCTGGGTATCAGCAGCAGAGGCTGCAGAAGATAGAATATTTCTGAACAGCGAGTGTACCTGTCTGATTCTTGCTTTGGAAGCTTCCTCTCAGGGGTGTACTCCACCCTGTGAGGTGTGGGGTGTCAGACTGCCCCTAGTGGGGGATGTCTCCCAGTTAGGCTACTCAGGGGTCAGGGACCCACTTGAGCAGGCAGTCTGTCCCTTCTCAGATCTCAACCTCCGTGTTGGGAGATCCACTGCTCTCTTCAAAGCTGTCAGACAGAGTCGTTTGCATCTGCAGAGGTTTCTGCTGCTTTTTTTTTGTTGTTGTTGTTGTGTAGTTGTGCCCTGTCCCCAGAGGTGGAGTCTACAGAGACAGGCAGGTTTCCTTGAGCTGCTGTGAGCACCACCCAGTTGGAGCTTCCCAGCAGCTTTGTTTACCTACTTAAGCCTCAGCAATGGCGGGCGCCCCTCCCCCAGCCTCGCTGCTGCCTTGCCGGTAGATCACAGACTGCTGTGCTAGCAATGAGGGAGGCTCTGTGGGCGTGGGACCCTCCCGGCCAGGTGTGGGATATGATCTCCTGGCGTGCCTGTTTGCTTAAAGCGCAATATTGGGGTGGGAGTTACCCGATTTTCCAGGTGTTGTGTGTCTCAGTTCCCCTGGCTAGGAAAAGGGATTCCCTTCCCCCTTGCGCTTCCCAGGTGAGGCGATGCCTCGCCCTGCTTCAGCTCTCGCTGGTCGGGCTGCAGCAGCTGACCAGCACCGATCGTCCGGCACTCCCCAGTGAGATGAACCCAGTACCTCAGTTGAAAATGCAGAAATCACCGGTCTTCTGTGTCACTCGCGCTGGGAGTTGGAGACTGGAGCTGTTCCTATTCGGCCATCTTGCTCCGCCCCCCGCTTTTTTTTTTTTTTCTTTCTTAATTGGTCTAGCTAAAGTCTTGTTAATTTTGTTGATCTTTTCAAATAACTTTTTATTTTGTTGATTTTCTCTATTATTTTTGTTTTCTGTTTCAGTGATTTCTAATATAATACTTATTAGTTCTTTTATTTGTTTTTAAGTTAGTTTGCTGTTTTCTAGTTTCTTAAGGTGGAAGTTTACTTTATTGATTTGAAAACTTTCTTTTTTTTCAGATATAAGTGCTTAAAGGTGAACATTTCCCTTCAAGCACTGCTTACCTGAATTCCATAAATTTTAATATACTGAACTTTTACTTTGTGCCATTTCATATATCTTTATATTTCTTTTGTGATTTCTCCTTTAACCTATGGGCTATTTAGAAGTTTGCTTGCTTTCCAAATATTTGGCATTTTCCTTTGTTGTTATTCTGGTTCTATAATAGATATTTAATTGTGATCAGATAAGACACTTCATGTGATAACAGTCTTTTTAAATTTTTTGAGACATCTTCTGACTTTTTTTTCTATCCTGAAGAATATTTCATGTGCACTTTAATAACTGTTCTACAGTCATTTGGTAGAATATTTTGTATATGTTGGTTAGATAAAATGGATTGCTAGAATTGAGTTTTCTGTACACTTGCTGATTTTCTATCTAGCTCTTCTATTAATCTCTGAAATTAGCTTATTTAAATATTTAACTGTTACTGCTAAGTTGTCTAATTCTAATTATTTTCTCAAGTCTGTAATTTTTTTCTTTATGTATTTTGGAGCTCTGAGGAAGGTATGCATATATTTGCAATTTTTAAATCATTTTAATGTAATGAGCTTTTTATCACTATAAAATAACTCTCTTTGCCTATAGTAATATTTCTTGTTTTTTTTTTTTTTTTTATTTGATAATGGTGTAACCACTCAAGCACTTCTGTGGTCACTGTTTACCTGATATATATTTTTTCATTATTTTCCTTCCAACCTATATTTTAAAATCAAGCATATTTCTTTTTTAGACAGTACATTGTTGAATTTTTAAAACTTCATTCTGACATTCTATGCTATTTCAGTGCAAAGTCTGGTACTTTCACATTTAATGTAATTATTGACATGGTTGGATTTATATCAGCTATTTTGCTACTTGTTTTCTATTTATCCCATGTCTTTCTTGTTCCTCTGTTTCTGATTTCTTGCCATCCTTTGTGTTAAATAAATATAATCAGTGTGCCATTTTCATACTTGTCTTGATTTTCTTAGTAGATACTATAAAGACTATAGTGTGCATCTGACCTTATCATAGTATCTTTCAAAATAATACTAACAAATTTCTGATCAACTATTAAAACTTTGCTCTGCTATATCTACTTTTTCCTGTACTTGCTCTTGTGTAATCATCATCACAGGTACATAGACAGACAGATAGATATAGATATATTACATATTTAACAATACAGTATTATAAACATACTTTATACAAGCTTATGTCTTTTAAAGAAGTTAAGAAAAAAGAAAATATATTGCATTAAGTCTTATATATTTACCTACATATTACAAAATTCCTTTAGTAATTAAAAAAAAATTGGTAAGGCAGGTGTCCAAATGATGAATTATCTTAGTTTTTGTCTGGAGAGGTTTTTATTTCACCTTCATTAAGAAAAAACAAAAACAAAAAACTTTTTGTTTGTTTGTTTGTTTGTTTAGAATCCCTGATTGACAAAGTTAGCTATTATATCTGTTCTTATTCCCCTGTGTTTTCTCTCACTGCTTTTAAGATTTTCTCTGTCTTTGGCTTTTAACAATTTAACTGTGTTATATCTAGGTGTGAATCTTTTTGCGCTAATTTTTTTGGGGATTATCGGTGTTTCTTGTAGATTAATGATTTTTGTCAAATTTGGACAGTTTTCAGCCATCACTTCTTGAAACATTTTTCTTCTCCTTTTTTTCTCCTTTGCTGTTAGAAATAACATTACACCTACAATGTTATGCTCAAAGCTGTTCCACGGGTATTTAGGACTCCCTTTATTTTTCTTCATTTGTTTTTCTCTGTGTTCTTTAGACTTGGTATTTTCTATTGATCTTTTTTCTAGTTTGGTGATTCTTCTGTCGTATCAAATTTCTTATAGAGCCTCTCTACTTAGCTTTTTTAAATACAGTTATAATTTTTATCTAAAGTCTGGTAAAATATGGAAACTTGTATCCACTCCATCTTTTTCCTTCATTCTTCTTTGTGCTATTGATTTCACATGCAGTATTACATGTATATATTCATGTATAAACCCAATAATGCAGTGCCACAATTACTGCTTTAGATAACCTTACATTGTATCCTTCTGTTGCTCTATACAACTTGTATTTCCAAATGGTTCATTTTTATAACTTCTGTTTCTTTATTGAGACAGCCGAGCCATTAAATAATTATTAACATACTTTCCTTTAATTCTTTAAGTGTATTTTCCTTTAATTCATTGAACACATTGAACCTGTTTTAAAGTCACTGTCTGACAAATCTAATACCGGTGACACTGAGAGACAACCTTTAGTGACAGGTTTTGTCCCTCTAAATATGATCACACTTTTTTGTCTCTTTGCACACCTTATAATTTTTGTTTGAATTCGAGACATTCTAGATAATATGTTGTGTCAGTTCTGGATTTTGACTCCTTTTCTCTCTGAGGGTTGTTTTCTTTTGTAACATGCATGAATTCAATCTGTGAATTCTGTCTCCCCTACCTGGTATGACCACGAATGTCCCCACTCTGCTTATTTTTAGAAATTATTTACTTATTTGTTCCTTTATTTATTATTTTCCAGCCTGAATCTTAGTGCTCTGGCAGTGTTCAGTCAACAATTGGTCAGAGATTATGCTCAAACACCTCCAGTTAAGACGATTAACTCCCTGTTGATGATATCTGTATGAAAGTGCAGAAATTCAGAGAAGGAGGAAATTATGGTTTATTCTAGTAGAGAGGAAAGATATTATGGAAGGAGGAGGGCTTGATATTTGTCTCAAATTATTATAGAATTTATTATATACATAGACTGGGTGCAGTGGCTCACGCCTGTAATCCCAGCACTTTGGGAGACCAACACAGGTGGATCGCCTGAGGTCAGGTCAGGAGTTTGAGACCAGCCTGGCCAACATGGTGAAACCCTGCCTCTAGTAAAAAAAACAACAAACAAACAAAGAAAAAAACGCTGGGCATGGTGGCGAGCTCCTGTAATCCCAGCTACTTAGGAGGCTGAGGCAGGAGAATTGCTTGAACTTGGGAGGCAGAGGTTGCAGTGAGCTGAGATTGCGCTGTTGCACTCCAGCCTGGGCAAGTGTGAAACTCTGTCTCAAAAAAAAAAAAAAAAAAAAAAAAAAAAAAAAAAATATATATATATATATATGTGTGTGTGTGTGTGTGTGTATATATGTAATATATATGCAGAAAAGAGAAGAGCAAAGTGGAATAATGCTGAAAACATGTGTCAAATCAGAAGTAAGCTTGTATGTTTTCAGGGTGAAGAGGAGACTACATGTCCAGAGTATAAGGTAAATATTGAAAATGTGGAAAATCAAATCTGTGGGGCAGAATAAAGAAAGAACAAAGTTAAAGCATTTCAGATGTTTTCAAATGTGATTATTGAATCCAGAGCCTGATGAGAGAATGGAGAGAAGCAGGAAAAGCACTAACTTTAACGTATTTGGTGGAAAGAGTTCTGGATCGAAAATGAGATCAGTAATCATTTAGAGATGGTGGTACTGATAGGATTTAATACTGACAAGGAAAACATTCATTAGTTCAAATGTTCATTAGCATAAAGTTCATTAGTCTGCAAACGGGACTGAAAAATGAGAAGAAGGTGTTCATATGGCTTGCTCTTTTCCTTTCCTGCATTTTACCAGGAGAGTAGTGATCTCATGGGTCTATGAAGAATCCAGTGTTCTATTCAGAAATGGAGAAAAAAATAGCTTTAGGGTAAAAAGATATTTGTACATAACAAAGAGAAATTTTAAAACTCACAACAGAAAGTTGACACCTGAAAATTCAGTATCTTGACTATCATTAAAATTCGAATTTTTCAAAACAAATTTAATTCTTACCCTGTTCTGTATGAGTATAATCAATTAACTCAGCTTCCTGTGTGACTTGTCACTTCCTCATTATGTCTCGTTCTTATAGATGGGAATCTCACTCAGTAATGGACTCATATTTCTGTTGTCATGTTCATGAAAACTTTCCCATGTCGAGTTAGAAAACCCTTCTCCAGGCCAAGCCAACAAAGACCACAAAACTCTTTCTTCTGCCAGAAGTTACTTTTTCAGTCTCCCACACATAGGTTTATGGATTGACTATAATGGGAAGGAAAAATAGTCTTATATTAGGTAACCATAACAATATATCCAAGATAGTTCTTAAAAGAATTTTACTTTTTTACTATATATATTTTATATATATTACATTTTGCATATGCTGTGTGTTTTATGCAAATATTCTAGTATATGCTTTCTACTCACAAAAAATGATTTGCACAATAAAAATAATGACTCATTCATTGACATTAATAACTCATACCTACCACATATAACTTTTCTTTATCTATTTAATAAATACAATTGCACCAGTCCACAGCTCCTGAGATGATGATCCTTTAAAGTAATTTACATTCTAAATTCCTTTTCATCCATAGCTAATGAAAATAGCATTTATTATTCAAATTATTGAGATTTTCCATTGGATAGTTCCGTATTTAATAGAAATTTAATAGAATTCATCTGTCACATCTAGTCAATCCTGCATATTTGCCTTCCAGTAGAAACAATAACCAATTTGCCTGTTGTAGCTTTGCAAATCTAAAACCAACTGGTCACAGAATTTAAGACTTAGTAAGGCAAACCCAGTTAAGTTGCAAAGATTTTTAAAAAGTCAGTTGTAGTTCTTGAGGCACTATAAAATTCTTTTTATGTTCTTAATTTCTAAATTCATCTTTCTAATTGTATTCGCTGAATTTTGTCTTTAAGCCAGTAAAAGTCACTTTAATTCTAGTATAACCTACTTTTCTGAAGTGAGTGGTGCCCCATGTAAGCATTTGAGATTAGAAGTGAGACCTAGGTGTGAGGAATGTTCTCTCAACTATGTCCAGAGCAAGAGCTGTTAATTCGTGTCATTAGCTGCTAGCTTTTAGGTTTGATATTCACTGCCTTGGAGAGATCTGGGAAAAGAAACCTGAGCAGCCCTTTCACTATGATAAATATTTTCCTTTTTAAATTATTTGAGAGAAACAGGGTGTGTTAAAAACTAATAAATTGCTTGGCCAAGAACAAGGTGAAATGGGAGAAGAACAATAGTGAATTCCTATGGATTGTACACTCTGAGTCCAAAAATGTTTTAGATACCTATACATATATTGACTCATGTAATCATACAGAACCTTGTGATATAAGTATGAATATTATCCCTGTTTTACAGCTTGGGAATGGATTCATGGAGAGGTAAAAACAATAACAACATTTCTTGAGCATTTACTGCATAGCAGGTACCCTGATAATTATAGAATAGGGATTATCTGTAGGCCTCAGAGGAAACATAGTAGTATTACTTTAGTGTCTATTTTATAGACCAGAAAACCTACATGTAGTAAGACTAACTGTCCAAAGATCAGCCAGCAGTAGAGGCTGAAGCCTCTTGTGAACTAGGAGGTCACAGGGCAATGTCATGCACGTAACCATTATGCTGTACCCTTGGAAGACAGAGAATAGAATAGAATATTAATGAGAGACTAAAGACAGGTCAAATTAAAGTGAAAAAAAAAGTCCGTATCTAGTATATCATTTATGGGACACACAGAAAAGTAGTTTCTGGTTAAAAAAATACATGCTCATATATATAATTATGTATGCATATATTTTTCCTTATCAGCTTATTATTAGAAGTTTATTTCAATAGTTTTTTTGCTCTCTATTTATGGAGGCCATATTTATATTAAATCTCAAGTAGTAAACACTTGGAATGTGATATTTGCCAACTGAGAATGAAGCTGGCAAAACCTGGGAAAGGGAAGAATGGACGTGTCTGGGTCTTCTGCATCCCCACTGAACAAAAGCATTTCTAGTCTGAAATACAAGCCTGCTGTCCTATCTTTAGCCTACTTGCTAGATGATCAAATCCCAACTAATGATTTAGCCTATCTTTTTCTCACCAAACCATGTGGATTCAATTTTTCTCATATGAGTTTTCTGAAAGCAAAAGCAGAAATCCCAAAGAACTATTCCTGAAACAAAAGGAGATTTATTACTTTTCACTGAAAGGGGATTTGTTATAGTAGGAATTGTATGCGTGTCAGCTGAAAAGACCACAGTTCCATCTGTGGCCTGAAGATTATGTGGCCTCTACAAGCAACTCTCTCTCCTCTCATGGTTCTTTAGTTGTCATAGATCTGGCATCTGACCTCCAGGGTCCCTGTAGGAAAGGACACCCAGAAGAGACCAGAGCTCTGATGGTGAGGTGACAGACATAACTATAGGCCCCGACTCTGGCAACCCCAGCCCGTTCTTTCATAGTCCTACAGCTCTGCAACAGTCTTAGCCTTGTTGCCGTTGCTAAGTCCCAGCATGAGGCAGTTTGCTCCTAGTCCTGTCACAATCACCTTTTGAAATAACAGAAAGAAAATTCACGCCTTCCTCAAGCATGATACTTCAAAAATCTATTTTTTATTTTGATAGTTTGGAAAAATCTTAGCTTTATGTTATTTTTTTTAAATTTCACTTTTAAAAAGGCAACTATTTTTGGATCAGTTTTAAGGTCCCAGTAAAATTGAGAGGAAAGTACAGAGATATCCCATATAGTCCCTGCCTCCACACACACAGAGCCTCCCCGATGATCAACAATCTCCACTAAAGTGGTAGATTTGTTATAACTGATGAACCTACATTAATATATATTATCACCTAAAGTCTGTAGTTTGCATTAAGGTTCACTTTTGGTATTGTGCATTTTATGGGTTTGGATAAATGTATAATAATATACATTAACCATTATAGTATCATATAGAATAATTTCCCTGCCCTTAAAAATCCTTTGTGCCTCCCCATTCATCTCTAACTTCCCCCTGACCTCTGGCAACCACTGATCTTTTTACTGTCGCCACAGATTTTCCTTTATCAGAAGATCATGTAGTTGGAATCACACAGTATCTAGCCTTTTCAAATGGGCTTCTTTTACTTTTAATATGGATTTCAGTATCTTCCATGTCTTCTCATGGCTCAATAGCTTATTTCTTTTTTAGTACTGAATAATATTCCATTGCCTGGGCATATTATAGTTCATTTATCCATTCACCTATTGAAGAATATATTGGTTGCTTCCAAGTTACGGTGATTATGAGTCAAGCTACTGTAAACATGCAGATTTTGGTAGAGACATAAGTTTTCCACTCCTTTGGGTAAAAACCAAAGCACTATTATTGGATTTTCAAGTAAGTTTTTAGCATTATTGTCAAACTTTAGAAAAGCTATACGGGACCTTTGCACATATACAATTATTTCACTTAAAATGGTAAGTGCAGCTGCATGTGGAAAATAGTGGGAATCCTTTTCTGTGAAAACGTAACAGTGAACATTCTCATCCTGATGAAATCTACAGCCCAGGCTTCAGAAGTTTCCTGGTCCAAGGTGATGACCTTGTGTGCATTGTTTTAGCTTTTTCCTACTTCAGTTTTTATATCCTTGCAATGATCATAGCAATCCCCATCCTTTCTTTCAACCTAGGAATATTGTTGGAAAAACAAATGAGACTGTGTATGTGTGCACATGCATGTTGTGTGTGTGTGTGTGTGTGTGTGTGTGTGTCCTCCTCATTCCACTTTTCCATTTCCTCCTCTTCTTCTTTCTCTTTCATCTCCTGTTAATCGTCACCTAGGGTCGCTAGAATACCAAGAGCATTGTATATTACGTGGCAGCCACAAGAAAATTGCATGAGTGTATGAGAGTGTGTGTGTGTGTGTGTGTGTGTTTGAGAGAGAGAGAGAAAGATACACACACACAAAGAGAGAGAGACAGGGGCTGAAATATTCCTGTGTGTCACATATTTTTTGTTGGTTTTGGGGTCTCGCTCTGTTGACTGAGCTGAAGTGTAGTGGCATGATCACAGCTCACTGCAGCCTTGACCTCACAGGCTCAAGTGACCCTCCCACCTCAGCCTCTGAAGTAGTGGGGACTATAGGCATGTGCCACCATGCCTTGCTAATTTTTGTATTTTTTTGTAGAGATTTGATTTTGCCATGATGCCCAGGCTGGTCTCGAACTCCCGGTTTCAAACCATCCACCCACTTCAGCCCCCCAAAGTGCTGGGATTACAGGCCTGAGCCACTGAGCCTGGCCTTTTTGTTGTTTTTTGAATACACTCTCATTTTGATGAGGTTCCTTCTGATGTTTTTGAATTCCTCTGCCCCATCTCATTAAGAGATCCTACTTGTCAGACACATTTTACGCTTTTCCATGAGATAATGGCCATAACTTAATTCCATTGCTGGGACTGGTCGGAGAGACACTTTTATTCTCCATAGGATGTTGTAAACTAAACTCTACTACATTTTCATAAGCAATTTTATCTTGACATTTACATTTTGGCTTATCTCCTTTCCTCTCTCAGATGTGAAAGGTATTTTAATCATGAAACTGAAAACTTAGTCAAGAAAATGTTTTATTTTACACTGGGATTCTTTATCTTTAAGCACCATGTTCTGCTATGAATTCATTTGGACATCCATGCCAGGCACCTTGCAGATAGGGAAATGTTTTTTATTTACTTTAGCATTTGTTTTAGTATTTCTTTAGTATTTGTTTCAATTTTTAAAGAAATACGATGTTTTGCAAGGCAAAATTACCCACTGCAAGGCAGTTCTGGGTAACTCTGTCTTTTACTGAAGAATCAGAAGATGGAAAATAGTAAATAATTTATCAATTAATTTACTTATTGATTCAAAAAGGTTTCACGGACCATCTGTTATGGGCAAGTCACCATGACAGGCACCGGAGAGAAAGCATGAAGTAACACATGGGAATCCTTACCTCCAAGACACATAGAGTGAAAAAATGCAAAAGAAGAATCACATGAAGAATGCAATTAACAATTAAATATAGGTTGCTGTCATAGAAAGAAAAACTAAATCAAATGGAGGCATCAGGGAAGACCTCTCAAAGGAGGTGGCAGTGAAACTAAGATATGAAGAATCTGTAGGAATTGTTTAGATAGGGTCATTCCTGGGGCTAAAAGCAATGACATCTTGGTGATATGAAGTGACTCATAGAAAAGTTCCTGGGTCATCTCCAGGTACATAGTAAGGAGCGAATAAATGTTAGTTTCCTTTTTGCCTGTTAGGCATCCTAATAGGATCTTTGCTGAATTATTTGAATTTTCTAAACCATCTGGTGTTTTGTGGAAATAAATGCCCCAGCTAAATCCACTGGAACGGTTTTGATGGGCTTTTGGTTCAGCTGCAGTAGCAATCTTCATAAATGGAAATAGAAAAGTAATCTCAACTGTCTGTTAACCGACAAAGGCCCTAATGATGTCCTTGCAGAAGTAATTTGTGATTTGGGTACTGAGAGTGTGCAATCAGAGTAGCAGAGAAAATGCAACAAGGAGTGGCTAAAGGTTTCGGAAAAAATATGACGAAGGTGAAGTAGAAAACAATAAGGATTTGGATAAAGAAATATAAACATGGTGAGGCATGTATCCAATCTAGGAAAACTCTGGCAATCTTGCTGCATCAGAAGACTGACAAGTAGACCTCTTTTCTTACTCTGATAGCTTTTTAAAATTGTTAATATATTTACACGACTCAAGCACCAAACAGTAAAAAATATGCAATTAGTGGCACATGGTGGTGCATGCCCATAGTCCCAGCTACCTGGGAGGCTGAGGCAGGAGAACCTCTTGCTCCCAGGAGTTCCAGGTTTCACTGGGCTGTGATGTGGGCTGCCTGTCCACTGCACTCCAGCCTGGGTGACAAAGCAAGACCCTGTCTCTTAAAAAATATATATGCATATGTAGTAATAAATCTTGTTTATACACCTTTCACTCTAATCCTAGGGTCCTATTCTAATCTCTGTTGCCTTTTAGAGTATCTTTATACAATTTTAATCAATTGCATGTATAGATGCACACATTTTTGTTTTCCATGTACCTGTTTATTCATTTAACAAATATTTATTGAGTGTATACTTTGCCAGATAATGTTCAATCCAGCCAAGGGAGCTAAGGTAATGAACAAAACAGAGAAGTTCCTACTCTCCCTGACATTCATTCTAGCAAATGGAGACAGATGATAAAAAGTAAGTAAACTATAGGGTGTTAGATTGTCAACCACTAAAGAAAAAAATGAAGCATAATAATGCGGAAAGAACATGCCGGAATGGGAAAGTATTTCACTTTAAAATAAGGGAGTGGTACTTGAGCAAAGACCTGGTGGAGGTGAGGGAGCAAGGCCCATAGAATCTGGGAGGAGATATTCCAGAAATAGAGTATTCCTGATCCCAAAGGCAAGCCCCAGAGATCAGGGTAAGCCTGACAGCTTCTAGGAATACGAAGAAAGCCTGGGTGGCCAGGGTGGAGTGAGCTAGGGACAGAGATGAAATTAGGGACATAGGGAGAGGATAGCATTGGGAAGTAATGGAAAGAATTTTGAGCAGAAGTATTTTATAAATTACTCTTGAATTTAAGATGAAGATGAACTGTAGAAAGGGCAGAATCCATAAGACCTGTTACAGATTAGTGAAATGATTCCAGTTAAGTGATGCTGATGACCTGAATCAGGGTAGTCGCTATAGATGGGATGGGATGTGATGTGGCTGATTTGTGGAGAAATGTTTTGTAGGTTGAGCAAACAGTATTTGCATGAGAGAAGTGCAAGAAGGTGGGAAGGAGGGGTGTCCCAGCTAGGAGACTGGAGATGGCATTCATGACCTAGGAAAGATTTCGGGAGGAGCAGGACGGGGGATCAAGTGATAGAGTTCCACCCCTGGACATGCTAAACTTGGAATGCCTGTTAGACAACTTAGTAAATATGTACAGTAGAGAGTTCAAATTAGGGAGAGGTCCTCTTTAAGGATTATAAACTTGGAAGTAATAAGAATATAGACAAAATTTGAAGCCGTGACATGGATGAGCTCACCCAGGGAATTACTGTAGATAGAAGAAAATGAGGCCAAAAATATCATCTCAGGACATTCTACAGATCAAAGGTTAGCAAGACAAATAGAGAAAGAGAAGGTGACTGAGAGGAAGCCAGTGTGAGACAGAAGAAAATCCAGGAGAGAGTGGTGAGTGGAAGAAAGACCTTCGAGATGTGGAGAATGGTGGGCTCTGTCAAAGATGCTGATTGCTAGGTAAGATGAGGACTAGGATTGAACCAACCCATATAGCTGTGACCTTGACAAGAGCACCTTCAGTAGAGTATTGAGGGAAAGTGCTGATTGGAATGAGTTCTAGAGAAAATGAGCTGAGGAAATTAGAAACAGCAAGTAGAGACAAATTGTTAAGTTTTGTTGTAGAGGGGGAGCAGAAGAATGGCACAGTTGTTGAAGGGAGAAGTGGGGCCGGGTGTTTTTTGTTCTGATTTTTTTTAATAGAGGAAATAAGGGTAAGGGTCTTAGCTAATAGTAGAGAAGAGAAATGTAAAAGAAGTATCCTTATTTCTGTGATAATTCGGCTTCAGTTAGGAGCATCAAAATTTCCATCCACGGTAACAGGAGGAAAAGCTGAGTCAAGGCTGAGAGCACAAGTGGGCAAGTGTGGTAGAGAGAGAAGTAGAGAAGTTTTCCTCATGGTTTTCTCCACCCTCAGGGAAATAGGAGGCAGAGTCATTAGTTGAGAGTGAAAATCAGGGAGAGGTGTTGGGGTTTGAGAAAAGGGAATAAGGTCTGGTATATTTAAATAGAGCTAGTGGGAGAGAAATGGATAGGGGAATGAGTGAGCCTCGGGAATCACTACCGGTCCGCTCAAGAATGATAATCAAGGATTGGAAATGTCACCAGTAAAGCACTTTTCATTTGCGTTTTTCTTTAACCAGGGTCAACTGCGGAGTGCAGTAAGTATAAAAGGACCAATAGTTAAAGCAATTTTTACAAATGGTAGCACACTGCAGACACGAATATAAAGGTGTTCTTGGTAAGAAAGGTATAATGCTCACGCCTGTAATCCCAGCACCTTGGGAGGCCAAGGCGGGCGGATCACGAGGTCAGGAGATCGAGAACATCCCGGCTTTCACGGTGAAACCCCGTCTCTACTAAAGAAATACGAAAAATTAGCCGGGCGTGGTGGCGGCGCCTGTGGTCCCAGCTACTCCGGAGGCTGAGGCAGGAGAATGGCGTGAACCCGGGAGGCGGAGCTTGCAGTGAGCCGAGATCTGGCCACTGCACTCCAGCCTGGGCGACAGAGGGAGACTCCGTCTCAAAAAAAAAAAAAAAAAAAAAAAAAAAAGAATGGTATAATGCAGTTGTCGTCACTTGGTGGGTGTATACGCCAGGAGTGTACAGGGGTTTCATAGGAGTTCAGGGTGAGGTATTGAGTTTCTAAATATTTTCATTTTCCCTAATCCTTTAAACATGTCTATTAGGTATATTTTAATATCCATACCATACTTTAATCACACCTATTCATAATTTTTAAATCAATATATTTACAGATTTGGGTTTGCTTGCTTATAATTTCGCTGTTAGTTTGATTGATCCAAGACATTTAAAGGATTAAGGTTTAAATAGAGAGTAAAGGTTTTTGGAGACAGACCAGGGATCAAATGTCAGTTCTAACACTTACTTGTAGTGTCCTTAAGCAAGCCATTGAGTGCCTCTTAGTCACCATTAGACCATATATTAAAATAAGAACACTTTATTTATATGCTTTGGATAAAGTTTAAATTCAATTATGAATATAAATACTTGGCACAGCTATAGGTATTTATAAAGATTCCTTCCAGTCCCTCTACCTTAAAAATAAATTACAATATGGAAATAAGCTATTTTTTATTGCTACAATTAATATTTATTTTACGAAGTTTTCAAAATGAAATAATCAAAATAAAACAATTTGAAAAATCTGCATTTATGTCTCCCAGAATTCAATATAGTAAATATTTTGGTATGTTTATACAAGTATTATTTATATACAAGTAAATATAAATAAATAAACATAAATGTGTGTGTGTCCACATACATTGTGCACACACACACACACACACACTACATCTGCTTTATTCCATTTGAAATACATCTGAACCTGTGACTTTTTCTTTTGCTTTTCATATCATTAAAATTTTTCCACAACATTACTTCTGATGGATGTTTCAAGTTCATCAGACAGATGTATGATAATGTGCACACTAATCCTGTAGGGCTGTTCTTCTTTATTAGTTTCAATTTTTATCTAAACTGTGTTAAACAATCCCACTGCTAAATCCTTAGGCTCATCTATGCCTTTTTCCCCTGGGATAAATTTCATTAAGTGAAAATTGCCAAGTAAAAAACTATGTAAATCTTTAAGGGTTGTTGCAAGTATTGTTAATTTGCCCTCCAGAAACGTATCTAGACTCCCAGGTCACTCTCCTACATTGGATAGCAATGTCATCCATATCAACTGGGTACTCCTTTCAGTGCTTGTGTGCCCTGCATATTTTAAAGTCTCAACAACAAATTAATCTTTATTATTGAATAAATAGAAAATCTCATGGTTTTTCTTCAAATATGGGAGTTTTATTTTAGTTTTGTATTTTTACCTTAACCAATGGTTATGAAAGGTTCTTTCTATGTAAGAAATTTCAGCCTTCTGGAAAGAATGTCCCCAGGAATACTACATATGTTTTCATAGGCCGTTAGTGACCTAATTGTTTTAGAGATAGTTTAAGATCCTAGACTTAACAGGAGAAACACGAAACTAAAAGAAATAATGATATAGAACTCCTGTTACTAATACCATTACTTAGAATACAACTGTCATTTCTCTGGTCTAACAGTGAAAAAAATTTTAAGTAAAAAGTTTGGGGTTTTTTTGCTTACAATTTACTTCTCTAAAAAATATTTTACCCCACTTATTTGCTCTTTTTTCCATACGCAGTTATCATTTTCCATTTATAAGTGTGTGATGGTTTTTAAATTTCTTTCTCCTATGAGACTTAAGAAACAAATTTAATTCTATGAAATTCTATTTTAATGTGTCAGTTACTATACTGGGGAATGATTAAGTCTTCATCTATCAATCTTTTGGAAGAAAACTAGATTCCTGGGCGTATACTGGATTTTCCAGACAGATTTTTTGTGTTCTCATTGTAACCCTGTTTATTTTCCTCTGGTTGGAAAGGCCATGAGTGTCTCTCTTAATTTACAACGTTGAGTTTCCTTTGCTCTCCCCTGGGTCTCATTTCTCCCAAACAATTCCTTCAGCTGCACATCACTGAGCAAGAGGGACACCATGGATAATGGAAAGATCTACGGCAAGGCTGGCTGTCTGCCCTGTTTAAGGAGGCCGTACTGGACCATCCTGCTCTGCACATCCAGATGTGTCCACGAATACATCCATAAAACGATGGCCTGTGGAATCCTATAGGAAAATGATCCAGAGCCTGGGCAGTCAGAAGGAACAAACACTTGATTTACAAAATAAATCTTCTATATTTATGTTTTAAAGACACACAGAGGAAAAACATTTTTAAATTCATTATTTTCTCCCCAGATTTTGACTATTGTAATCTCTTTCTTTCCTGAGACTTAGGCATCTTCATTATAAACCAGAAGATATAACTTGAGATTTTCCCAAGGTTTATATGCTCCATTCTCGTTAGAGTTGGAGACATGAAAATGGCAATTTGGGATGTCTCTTTAGAGTCCAAAACCTTATAAAAATATAATGTACTTTCTCTCTTCATTTCCTCAGTTTTCTGGTCCTAGCTAGAAGAGTAAGATGTCTTTGAAACTATTAAATAATTTTTAAGACATGGTATAACTGTGAATTTTATATAGATATAAAATGAACAGGTATCAAAGCCTTTATTAGCTTATTAATTAATAAGGGAATGGGTAAATATTATAATTGGTATAAAAAGCAGAGGCATATATAGGAAATTAGGAATCTGAAATGAATTTATAAATTGATGATCTATCTACGAGGCAATAATTGGTTGCATTCCACCAGTCACAATTGATTTGCATTTCTATGAACAAGAGAGGGATGAGCTAGACAGGATAGTCACTCACTTTGTGTTCTGAGCCCATTTCAGTCTCAGTTGTTTTCCTTACTAAAACATCTATCTCTAATATCCCATTATATGTATTAATATCCCATTATATATTATGTTTTATAATATATAATATATCCCATTATAATATATATTATATCCCATTATCCCATATATATTCTTATATATTATATATCATAAAATATATTATATCCCATTATGTATTATATGTTTTGTATATAAGGGATTTCCAAAAGAGTTCTGTATACATTATAAATTAATATCCCATTATATATACATTTACATAAATATATGTAATGGGATATTAATTTTTAATATATATAGAACCCCTTTGGAAATCCCTTTCCACAATTACAAGCAATAGATATTTTGGCAGAGTTTTAGTTACGGGGTGATTAGATTTTCTAGCATGTTGAGATTTAGCGGGTCTTAACCAAAGTCATTTAACCAAAGTAAAATTGAGATTCAAACCCAGATAGGTTCTGATTTCAAAAAGCCATGTTTCTGTCTCCTCCCAAAAAAAATGGGTGAAAAAATGGTGGCTCAGGGTCAGATACAAGCTTTTCACAGGTAAGGGTAAAAGAATTAAGTCATAAATGATTAGAGCTAAATAAACCTCTCTTAACCAATATCTTCCTGAGAAGCACAACAGATGACAGTAAAGCCGAGAAGCACTGGGAAGCTGAGATGCAGATTCCGCGCTCTCTCTGTTTGGGCTTCCCCTCGCCTTCTCAGTTATTTCCTTGGCGCCTCTAAGGATCCCCAGCAAACTATTTCAAATCCCTGAACCCGTCCAGTCTTATCAAAGACTCATCTCTGCATTAGAACTGTTATTTGCTTATTCCAAACCCGGCGCTCATCTATGTCGTCTTTACTGCAAATAAGGGTTGGTCTTGAACTAGTATTTAAATTTCAAGTCCAATGCCTGAAACAGGCAGCCATCAGATCTGATTTAGGGACCATATGCCCTCTTGTGGTTCTCTGAGCTCATCTGTCTGGAGTTAAGGAAACCTTTTCCAGATTTCGTTGTAGAGACTCTTCCCAGAGGAGACCATCTTGAAAGAGCTTTATGGAAGAAAGCCAGCCTAAAGTCCCAGTCCAATTTGTCTAGAGATGAAGGCAAGAGGTGGTAAATAGGGTGAGTAATAGGGTCTTTAATACAGGAATAAAGATGTAATTGTCAAGATAGAACATCTCTTTGCCTCCTTTATCAATCTGCTGCTGAGTCCTTGGAGTTTGCCACTAATCAGGTATTGCTTTGAAAATGTGAAAGAATTTCTTAGATACCCCAAACACATTAGCAGTTGCAAGAGCATCAGTTGGAATGGACGAAGTTATGCTGAAAAAGCATACCACCCCCAAATCTCAGTGAATTATACAACAAAATTTAATTCTAAATTTTTCTAGGTATTTATTTTAGTCAGGGTTCTCCAGAGAAACAGAAAAAAATAGGATAGATAGATGATAGATTAGATAAATACGTACATACATATATAGATACATAGATTCATAGATGCATACATACATATATAGATATAAGAGATTTATTATGAGAATAGGTTCATGTGGTTATGGAGGCTGAGAAGTCTTAAAATATGCCATCTGCAAGCTAGAGAGTCAGTGAAATAGTTTGGCTACTTGTCCCCACTCAAATCTCATGTTGAATTGTAATCCCCAATGTTGGCGGTGGGGCTTAGTGGGAGGTGTTTTGGTCGTGGAGGTAGATTTCTCATGAATGATTTAGCACCATCCTCTTGGTGCTATCTTCATGACAGTGAGTGAATTCTAATGAGATTTGGTTATTTAAGAGTATGTGGCACATTCCTCTCTCTCTTGCTAGCTCCTGCTTCACCTTGTGGAATGCTTGCACCCACTTCACCTTCTACCATGATTGTAAGCTTCCTGAGGCCTCCCCAGAAGCTGATGCCGAAGCTATGCTTCCTGTGCAGCCTATAGAACGATAAGCCAATTAAACATTCTTTTCTTTATAAACTACTGAGCCTCAGGTATTTCTTTATAGCAATGCAAGAGTGGCCTAATACAGCCAGAAAACTTAGTAGTATAAATAAGTCCTATTCCAGGGGTCCAAGAACCAGGAAAATCAATGGTATAATTCTCATTCTGTGGCCAAAGATCTGAGAACAGGGACAATAGGGAGAATGGTTTAAGTCCTGATGTCCAAAGAAGCTCTGATGTCCAAGGGCAGGAGAAGATAGATGCCCCAAGGGGAGAGTGCAAATTCACCCTTTCTTTACCTTTTTGTTCTATTCTGACCATGAATGGATTGGATGGTGCTCACATTGGGGAAGGCAATCTTCTTTACTCATCCTATTGATTGAAATTCTAGTCTCTCCTGGAAACACACTCACAGATGCACTCAGTAATAATGTTTTACCAGCTATATGGGCATGCCTTAGCCCAGTCAAGCTGACACGTGAAATTAACTATCATGACATCTGATGAAGATTGTCAGAGGAGTTTGGCTCACTCGCCATTGTCCCTCCATCATGTGCACTTCATTATAACATGCACTTTCACTATTTCCACAGCAGTAGGAAGAAAATATGGGTCTTAAAAGTTTAGTTCATGCATGATGCACATCACTTTAGTCATTTTATTAGCCAAGTCAAATCACATGGCTGTACCTAGCTTCAAAGAAGCAAACAAGTTTTATCCCACCGTGTTCCCAGGAGAACGAGAACATCTGCCAACAGCCTCAAGATCACTGTACCAGGATAAGACTCAGTACAGTAGAACACTGAATTTTCGGGGTATAAAAGTATATACTTTTCTAAGTGTATTAAGCCTTGTGGTTTATCATTCTTCTTTATGCATACATTACTCTTTGTCCCTAATGTTCTTCCCTCTCTCAATATCTCTCATTGTTCTATAGACTCCCTCCCTTACGGCTCCAGTACCATTGAATCCCCTTAGTTAGTCCTGGCCACCTCTTATTGGAATTACTTTACAAGACACTTTGCAGTGTCTTTATCTATTGGCACTGCCTGACTAGGAGATCATTGCCCAGGCCAGCGGCTGCCTGCTGCCCTCTCTCACCCACAAATTGGGACCTATTGGCACTAAATGCATTGAGCCTGGCTTTGCACCACCCTTGGAATATTCACATTTGAATTATTTTGTCAACCCAGCAGAGAAGTTACCCCAGACCCCCAAATGCCCCAACTTCTTTTATTTTACCATTGTCTAGTGTTTAGAACGCTAAATGCCTAATAGCCACATATTTAGCTATGATACCATAGAGCTTTATCCTTCTAACTTCCAGGGCTGGTAAACTATATAGCCTTTTACATAAAAATAAAATACAGTTTGCTAACCTGTTGGATTGGTGATAAACTCTGGAGGGTAGGGAAAAAAGAGTGTCTACTCTGATAACCTCAACTATATCAGTTATTGACTGATAACCTCAACACATTTTCCTGTTTTCCTTCCACCTACTGCTTCCCCCTGCCCTCCTTCACAGTATGTGGGTCACACACAAAAAAATTATGAACGGATGGGAGAGTCATAGAGAGGAGACAGGATGACTCCCCCACCAAAGGAATACTTCATTTGGATTGACTGTTTTCATTAAATTTTCAAAAATCCCTTGGAAGAATGTTTGAATATTTAAAAATCATCATTCCCTAATTTTCTTATGTTTGGTCAACTCTATTGAGCCACTTCAGAAGACCTTTATTTGAAAAAGATGAAGCACAAAAATTGATTGGTTTGCATGTGGAAAATATACTCTTTCAGATTTGTCACATACAGCCTGTGGCCTAGGGCCTATAGTAACATCTAAAGTGGGAGGATGGCAGAAGAGGAGGTATGTAGAAGTCTTCCCCTTGGGAAGAATCTTGGAATGGTCAGAGTCAGGGGCAGTTCACTGGAGACCCATCCTACCGTACTCCCATCCCCAGTCACTATTTGCCGTTGTCTCTATAGAGGCCATTTTTCTTGGCTGTAGTTTCTTGCATGAAAAGACACAGTATATGGGAAGTCCTCTGGGATCTAATTGTAGTTCACTTACAAATTATGCAAAAAATAGGCAATCACTGAAACTCCCTGAACCTCAGTGTCTTTATCTATTAAAAAGAGATAATGTCTCCTGCCTTGTTTACCTTCACAGTAGTTTACTCTGCTAACATTTAAGGTAATAATTGCCAGCACTTGGTGAACACTGTGTTAAGACTGAATTTTTCTTTCCTTTTCTTTTCTTTCTTTTCCTTCCTTCTTTTCTCCCTCCCTCCCTCCATCTCCATCCCTCCTTTCCTTCCTTCCTTCCTTCCTTCCTTCCTTCCTTCCTTCCTTCCTTCCTTCCTTCCTTCCTTCCTTCCTTCCTTCCTTCCTCCCTCCCTCCCTCCCTCCCTGCCTTCCTTCCTTCTTTCCCTGCTTCCTCTTTTCTAGTTTTTCTTTTCTTTCATCTTTCTTGAGATAGAGTCTCCCTATGTTACCCAGGATGCTGGCCTCAAGTGGTCTTCCCTCCCTCAACCACCCAAGGAGCTGGCATGACAGGCATGAGCCACCACACCTGAAGGGTTGGATTTCACTGAGCCTTCTCAACAATACTCTACGGTCATTATGATGAGTGGCTCCTTTTTAGAGAAGCAAACTGTGACTCAGTGTAGATAAGTGATCCGTATGGTTAGAGTTGGTAAATAGTTGACCTGGTAAAAGCTGTAAATTATATTCAGTCTGCCTCTGAATCTAAACCCCTCAACTATTACAAATGTCAGCTCAAATAAGCCAACAGACTAGCTTGAAATCATAGGAAAGGCTCCACACAGGCAAACAATGGCAGCTCTCTAGAGCATTCCATCTCAGAAGGCAGGACCTTGGCCACCAGGTTGGTAAGCACAGGTGCCAGATGAAGCTGGGAAGGAGCAGCAGGATTTAATAGGCTTCTAACTCAAAGGGAGCCAATAAAAGTTCCTTCTGGAAGATTCTAATCATGAAGCTGTCATTTTCATTAGTCTGGACCGGTTGTTTGAACTGAGAACTGGTGCACTGTGTAGAGACTGGTCAGTCAGGAGGAAAAGGTGGTCTGGAAAGGGAGTAAAGATGGGGCAAGCATGGATGAAACCAGGTAAAAAGAGAAGAAGGATGAAGAAAGCTGCTGCTGGCTTCTACATGTAAGTGCAGCCCCTTTTGAAAAACAGAGTTGCTTCCTGTCCCTCAGCACTATAAACCAGCACCAATTTCTCCCTGTTATTTATGTGAGCTATTTTGAGTGCTTTTGTGTTACTTTATCACAAACTTAACAACATCTTCTCAAAACCTCTCTTCTCTTCATCCCATTACTAATTTACTTAGCCCCCTCTCCTTAGGAAGTTACTGGTCATTTTGGTTAATTATGGAAAAACGTAAAGGGTCTTAACTTTGTTTAAAGTGGTCACAAGGCCAGATGTGGTGGCTTATGCCTGTGGTCCCAGCACTTTGGGAGGCTGAGGTGGGAGGATCGCTTGAGCCCAGTAATTCGAGATCAGCCTGGGCGACATGGGGAGACTCTGTCTCAAAAAAAAAAAAATTATAAAATTAAAAATAAAAAAAGTCCCAGCTTTCACTTCAGGGAGACTCACTGTGACTCCAACTCCATTTCTGGCCAGTAGTGTAATCTTGAACAAATTGTCTGTTCTGAGCCTCAGTTTCCTAACATGTTCAAAAGAAAACCAATAGTCACTACTTGGTAGGACTGTTAGAAAGAATGAAAGGGAAAACGCACAGCATGGATGGCACAACATTTTATCCGTTGAAGGTCTTCAATAGCTAGTAGCATCAGTGTTGCAATCCATTCTTTCAATTCTAAATGCTCTCTCTGGGTTTTGGTTCTACAAAAGTCACTCCATGTGCCCATTCACCAGCCCTAGGTATGTGGAGACCAATGACATTTTATTTTTTGGCCAATTTCTTCTATTCAAACACTGATCAGAATTCAGTCATATTAGGGTTAAAGAAAAAAAAAAAAAAAACCTTGATTATCCTCTGTTCTTGAAAGCACTATCACCCTTGTTGGCTTAAGGCCAACCTGATTTCTGTTCTGAAAGAGCTGCTTTTTGCTTGGAAAAGGCAATGGCTGCCAGCTGCTTCCTCAGATGCTGTCTTCACTGAAGATAGCAATAAACAGCTGCAAGGAATGTGTTAATTAGTCTTGATCAGGATGTCATCTTCTGCGTTATTATTGAGTCAATGCCAAGTAGACAATGCCAGCAAACAGACAACAGTGAAAGTTGTCCTGATGCAGGAAAGTTGTCCTGATTGCAGCGAAAGTTGTCCTGATGTAAGCCTTAGCTTAGCATTCCCACTCAATCTCATTGACAGATTAAAGATCTCCACACATGTTTCAACTGCTAGGTTAATACATGCATGGACATTACTTAACTGACTTTGTTTATCATCCATCTGCTTAAGAGATGGAAGATAATTTACTGCTTTGAAGAGGTTTATTTAAAAACTACTTCCCAGAGTTGGACAGAGCTGTTCTATGGTGCAACACCTTGGCCAGATCTCTAAACGCTGGTGTGTATGACCACTCCTCCTAGTTCATAGATCTCCCCCTTGCTAAGCCCAAATGCTACAAGCGTGGTCCAGGAATCGATGCATGAGCACATCATCAAGTACGGAGGACCAGGAGCATTGGTGATGGTGCCATGGGCACCCTCTCTACCACTAACTGGCTATGTGACCTGGAACAATTTACTTAACCTTTCTGGGCTTCAATGTCTCATCCCTAAAATGTGGAGATGGACATTAGTATTTGCTTTGCAGATCTGTGAGGATAAGGGTTATGCATAGCTATCGATAATGACTAATGCATGGTAAGTGCTGATAAGAACATATTTATTGTGATGCTGATGACACTGATGGTGACGCAGGTGAAGTCAAGGAGCTTGGAGTCCTGTACTTGGTGAAACATTTAAAGAACATCTGGCCCTTTTAGCTCAAGGATAGAAGTGACTATCTTTTGGCTCCTTCTGCCTTCTTGCCCATACCTGCACCAGTCTATGCACCTGTGTCTTTATTTATTCTCCTAACATGAGCCCTCCCGACTGAAGTTGCACTCATGATTTCAGTCCTATGCACAGATCTTGACACTTGAATCAGAGACTTCTTTTGTCCTGAATTTTCTTTTTTCTTTTTCTTTTCTTCCTCTTCCTCTTCCTCCTCTTCTTCTTCTTCTTTTTAGAGACCGAATTTCACTCTTTTTGCCCAGGCTGGAGTGCAATGGCGTGATCTCAGCTCCCTGCAACCTCCGCCTCCTGTGTTCAAGTGATTTTCCTGCCTTAGCCTCCTGAGTAGCTAGGATTACAGGCAAGTATCACCACGCCCAGCTAATTTTGTATTTTTAGTAGAGATAGGGTTTCTCCATGTTGGTCAGGCTGGTCTCAAACTCCCGACCTCAGGTGATCTGCCCACCTTGGCCTCCCAAAGTGCTGGGATTACAGGCATGAGCCACCATGCCCGGCCTTGTCCTGAATTTTCAAACATACTTGATTCTTAGATCCTGACCTAAAACACCCTGCGTGACACCATAATCCTCCAAAACCACTCATACAGACCCCTGTCAGAACTGCAGAGAAAGAAGCTGGCTGAACAAAGGCCATACATAGATCCTGGTGGCTCCCCCAGGGAGCGCAATAGCCCCTGCAGTCAGCCCAGAGGGGGACCCTGATTAGACTTTCCTATTAAAGCTGCCTCGGAACACTCTGGCTCACCTTGTGTGTTAGCTGGGGAAGAACTCAGGACCCTCAAAGGAGAATTCAAGACAAAAGAGTGGTGTTGCCCCTTCTCTGGAAGCATTTGAATTACTACTATAAGGTAATAATCTTTGTGTTTTAGATTTTCGAATCTCAAACTATAAATACATTGCTTTTAATTATTTTTGGAATACAGCCAAAACAATATTTACCAAATCACTTTCAGAAGGCCAGCGAGGAAGCCCAAAACACAGCAGCTACACCCACTGATTTCTGTTTTTCTAAGTTGAAAACTGATCCCTCTCTTCGATTGCAGATGATTATGAATAGTTTTGTATGTCCAGCAACATATTGCTAACCTCAGCCTTTCTTTCTTAAGCTCATTATTTGCTAATGATTTTCTTGGCCACAAAGCTCATAAAATTCCCTTGAGTTGCTTTAAAAAAATAAAAACCTCTTAGGACATTTGTTCCATTTGTTCAGCATCTGCGCCGGACAACATCTGGAGCCTTAGGAAATTCCACCGCTCAGGGTATGACGCGTAAATGAAATTACTTTTTCATGCACTTCAGAAGAGATTCAAGAGCATCTTTCTGACTAAACAAGCCCTTTTGTTCTCCTCCAGCAAGTGTTTCTCATTAAAAATGTCATCTCCCTAATAAATTGCCTTATTGCCCTTGCAGCTGGGCCTATTGTTTTCATGGTTTTGTGCTCACTCTGATTCTCACAGGGAACAGAAAGCCAGAGAAAAATGGGACTTTTCCCCCATTCTGTCTCCATGAAATGTCTTTATTTCACTCTTTGTGTTTGAGTGAGAACTTGTCTTTCATCGGAGCCCTCTTTTCTCCCAATAATCACTGCTTTTGGCCCAATATTCACTGCTTTTGGCAAAATATCCTCAGACACATCCTGTCAGATACACTTTTCCTACCTAGATACTGGATGGTGGCAGCTTGCATCCAGGGATCTCAGCTCAGGCTGAAAAGTGGCATTTTGGGGATTATGTCCTAGTGGTTTATTCTTTGTAAGAAAATATCCAATGTGACCACATCTTTAGTCTCTGCCATAAGAACATACACAACAATTTTAGGGATGGCAAGGATAAAGAGATTAACTTGGGACAAGAATGAGGGATAGGGGTGTGTGTGTGTGTGTGTGTGTGTGTGAGAGAGACAGAGAGAGAGAGAAAGAGGGAGAGAGAAAGAGGGAGAAAGAGAGGAAGGGGGGGAAGAGAGAGAGAGAGACATGGGATTATGGGTTCCTATAGAAGCCACAGAAAAGATTTAAAACAATCTTGAAAACATTTGATGCAAGCTATGTCCCTAGAGTTGGGGGGGTGGTGGTGAAAAAATCTCTCTCTCTCTCTCTCTCTTTTTTTTTTTTTTTTTGGTATCTCTGGTCAGAATTAACCTCGAATGTGAAAAGTTTGTCTTCCATCAATTTCTTTTCCCCATATCTCTTCTGCCTCTCCTTTTTGCTGACCTCTATTGATAACATTTATTCATTAGGTCAACAGGAATTTGTACACCCAAACTCATCTTCCCCAGTTATTTAGTCCACTTTCTATCTATGCACAGTGTAAAAAAAAATAATAAGGAGAAGAAGGGCCTAACTGAAAGAGATAAAAGACATTTCTGGCATGCAAATTGCTTTGCACTGAAAATTATTTTGGAATCTCCAGGCTTCCTTTGACTTTTTCAAAACCTTGAAAGGAAGGGTACAGGAGGCTAGTAGACAGAATTGGCTGGCTGCCATGAGCTGGGTGCTTGGGCTAATTTTGCATACAAGGTCCCTGAATTTTCTTCACTAAATGCAAACATAGGCCACCATTAACATCTGCCCTCTGTGATTCTTTTGCATCAAGGCAGCAGATCCCCCAGGTCAAGGCTGATGAAAGATTTGGGCAGCCGATTCTGTCCTGAGACCTGGAGGCTTTGAATTTGTGATTGAAGAGATCCTGCACAGGCCTCTCCCCCTGTCATATCAGGCATCTGCAAGGCATTCTAAGGACCTCTAGGAGCACAGAGTTCAATCCAGCAACCTCTACTAAGGGTCACAAATGCCTATGTCCAAGTCTATGCTGGCCCGGTCAAAGTCCCATCTCTGCTCTGCCCCTGGGGTCTTACGGGCTACATATGGGACAACGTTTTAAATACTCGCACATGTTGTGATCATTTAAGTCCAAGTCACAAAAAACAGCAGAAGTAGAAAGTTTTACCTTAGAGTGAAAATCAAGGGTGGTGTTGCTACCAGATGGTGACACTCAGTTCCAGGTTCTTGGTGTCCCGAACAAAGAATTGGACGAGACACATACATTGCAAAGCAAAGCAACGAAAGTGTATGAAGCGCAGTATTACAACTCAGAGCAGGAGAGCGAATTGACCTCCATGAGATGAGATCAGCATTAGTTTGGTGTAGTTTGGGTCTTTTTATGTGTTTTTTTCTTCTCTTCCCAAGGCTGCCAAATCTCTAGCCAGTGTCCGCCCTTTAGATTGATAGGTGTGTTGCTTAGTTCCTTTGGCCCCTGTGCTTCTTGTGCATCACCTCTGTCCCATAATTTTAAGTGTATGCATGATATGCAGCCCATAGGCATGAACCTTCAGTGGCTGATTATCATACAAGGTTATGTTAAGGACACTTTTTCTCTCTAATGTGCACACCCATCTCTGAAGCGCTGCCTCTTACTGGTTTGGTCCCAATCTTGCTGGTCATGGGGTCCTTGCTCACCTTTTTATTTAACTTTTTTTTTGGCTGCTGAACCTCTGCTTTTTATCTCGCTTCCCGTTCACCCATCCCTTCACCTTGCTTCTGTTCTCTGCTTTTACTTGTTCTGCTCTTTATCCAACTTTTAATTCCCTTTGCTCTTCTCCAGCCCCATTTTTCCTATTTTTCTCCTGCCTCAGTGTTACAGTGGAGTTGGTCATTGAGATAGATGTTGATGCGTGAATCAGAGTTCTCAGGGAAAACAAGGTGCGAAAGGCTTTTGTTTCAGAGAGGCTAGGCTATAGAGAAGCACAAAGGCATGAGATATCCCTTTATTTGTACAATCATTTGTCCTTTGTTTTTTGTTCAATAACTTAAGACATATTGGATTGACTGAAGCTTGGTACACCCAAACTCATTTTTAGATGAATAGACACCCTTTTAGGGGCTAGTGATACAAGGATGAGTATGACAAGGAGTCTGCCAAGTATTTTTTCTCCAGTAGGGGCTACAGACCCATAATAAATATAAAAGTAAATGTATAATATACAAGTGCTACAAAGAAAAATAAATCATAATAAGAGTGAGACTGAATATTAGGAAAAGACCTGAATACAGTGATCTTTAATCTCTCTAAGGAAGAGACTCTTCTGAAGATACATGAATTTCAACAGATACAGTGGTGCATGTTCCAGGGATCTTAAGTATTTGGTACTTGTTGAAGCATAAAGTGGCAGGAAGAGAATAAAGCATGATGTCCCTGGGGATGTGTAGAGCTGTATAATGAGGAATATCTGAGGTGCATACTAAGCAACATTAATGTAAATAGTGTAGGCAAGATCAGCACAGACATTAAGAGATTGTAGTTTGGTAGCAGAGTGGGCTGGAGAGGTAGCAAGTGTTTTGGAAATATGACCCAGGTACTAATGTGGACACTGCTTTAGGAGACTCTGGATCCACAAATATTGGGTTACAAGATGTTGTCGAACTAGTTATCAGTATCAGCAACAACAGCATTTATTGAGCTCCTCCTGTATACAAGGAACTGTTCTGAGCACATTAGTAGTATTAACTTTTTAAATTCCTCAATAGTATTATGAGCCAGAAAGTTTCAGTAGCTTGCCCAAAGTGTTCCATCCACCTGGCAGAGCAGGAACACCACCCAAGCAGTCTGGTGAGGTCAGGCACAGAGCCGTAACCACTGTGCTATACAGACTTCCAGCCATCATGAGAGACCATGGGTGCTAGACATGAGGGTAGTTTCCGGGGGGCCTGAAGGGAGGGAAAGCTTTAAGGTGTAGTAGTTGGCAAGACTTCCTTAATTAATTGGGATGTGATCGTGAAAGACAGGAAAGAGTAGAAAATGCTCTGAGGGGACTGATCTTGCTTGGATAGCAACGTGTACCATGATGCCACCAACAGAGACGTGCACTAGTTAAGTGAGTTTCAGCCAGAAGACCCAGTGGGTTACGCAGGAAGCAGCTGGAACTTTCCCACAGATGGGTGATTTGATTAGTTACCCAACACAACCAACTGTTACTTGATTTGGGGGCAGATTACTACATAATATGACGGAACAAACCATGTCTCTCTACTGGTGAGAAATTTTTGATAGCTCCTTAGCAAATTCCAAACTCAGTACAAGTTCCTTTTTCTGGGATTACAGAAAAAAAAAATCTGTGTAATATAGTTTCAATAACCTTCTTTAGCCTAATCTCTCTTTGTTTTCCTACTAAAAACCCATCTCCAATTAAGTGAGCTGAGCACAGGGCTGGGTCCCTGATGAGTGCTCTGTCATTTAGACCCTACATGGTCTATTGGAAATGGCATGGATTTAAATATCAGGAAGATTTAGTTTGAATCTAGGCTCTTGTACTTAGTGTACTTCAGTGAGTCCTTTGATCTCTCTTGCCGTTTCTTGGCTAGCCTGGGATGATCTCTGACCTACCATCTCCTGGAGAGGATCAAACTATAATGACCAACATTTATTGTCCTGTTGCTAGTGCCTCGAATTTTTCTAAGGTCTCTGTAAGCAGTTTCTTTGTTTGATTCCCCAGGAACCAAAACACAAGATACCATTGTACAGATGTAGAAAACTGAAGCACAGAACAGTTAAACCACTTCCCCAAAGTCACACTTGCCAAATTAGGACTGGGTATGGATTAAATCCCAGGTGCTCTAACTCCATCCTATTAATCAATATTGTGATCGATTATAATTAGATTGCAAAATTGACAGATTGCTTATCTAAAGCACCTGGCACATGACAGCCCCTCCACAAACGGGCATGGCTGTCTTTCAATAAAACTTTATTTACAAAGAGAGGTGGTGGGCCAAGCATAACCAGGAGGCTGATTCTTGACTCTCTGCTGACTCTTGACATAAATTACAGTAAAATATAGAAAATAATTATGTAGTAATGGGTTTTCTTTTTTTTAATGTAATGTAGTTAAATTAATTGTAAGCCTGAATAATTTCATTTTAGATAATGGCTCTGTTTAACAATCGGCTCATGGAGTTTCTGAAAACTTAGCAGCCAGCTCTCCCAGGCTCATGCAAACCTACTTCCTTGTTACAATTCCAGTCTCTGCCAAGCTGTGCGAACTGGGGCAGATGATCTCAATTTTTTCACTTGGGAACCAGAAGTGGTTCCTACCCAGCTGTGCTCTGAAATAATTGGAAATAATGTATACAAAGAGCCCAGCAGCTAGAATTCAGTAACTGGTGCCTATAGCAATGAAAGAGGAGCTACATTAATGATACATATTTCTCTTTGGTGATGGCCTTCAGGCCAGTTCATAAAGCATAAAAGTTGGAAAGAGGGGAGGTGAGATCCAAGGAGATACGATTCACTTCTTTTAAGTGCCTCATATGTACCAATCACTAGGAAGTGATTCCAATCCTTTATTCACTGAGTCTTCATGGCAAACCTTTGAGTGTACTGTCCACCCTATTTTACAGCTACGACCACAAGATTCAAAGGGGTGGAAAGCATCGGGGGCACTCAGTTGTCAGAGAGCAAAGCAGAGCTCCATCAAGGTCTTCCTGATTTGAAAATGCCCTCCCTATCTTGTGAGTCAATCCTATTAAGGGCAGCCAGTGTTCTGAGATAAGTCAGTGGTAGAAATCAATTTTATTCCAGTTAAACCCTTGGGTTCGAAATCAAATTCAGAGACCCATTTTATTGAATAGCTGGATCAGTTGGTGCTTTACACTGGCAATAAATGCAGGCAGGCTAAATCACTGGCATATACTGAATACTGAACTAGGAACTAGGGATGATCAGATAAATGACATAGCCCCTTCTTGAAAGGGCTCATAACCCAGCCAGGGACACAGACCGACCAAATAATGAGGATAGCGAAGGATTTGATAATATAGCAGGGCTATGGGGGAGATCATACGAAGTGCAATTAAAGAATAAAGGCTATCAAGATGTGCTCCTCAAAGGAGAACTTGCAATTCCCAGACGATTCTTGTTTCTTATCTCTCCCACTTTCTGGGCACCTGCATGCATTGATAATGATCCTTCTTGCTCACTGGCACCTGCTTGCTTTGATAATGATCCCTTCTTGCTCACTCTCCTCCTCCCTCACCACGATTTTTCCTACTCCATCCTCTTAATTCCTCAGGACTGGCAGAACTTCTTGTGGAAGCCCTTTCTTGAGGTACATAGGGTGAATTTGGCACCCTCTTGTATGCTTCTCTAGGTTCCTTGGCATGTGTGTTATCGAAGACTTATTACGCTATCCTGCAATGGTGTATTTATGCATTAGTCTCTCCCGTTAAATAAGGAGTTCCTTGAAGGCAGAAGCTGTACTATTTGACTTTGTTTATGTAGCAAGAAGCATGATATCTGGTCTAAACTTATGCTCAACAAATGCCAGGAGAATGAACAAAGGAGCAAAGCCTGAGCTGGATCCTCAGGAACATGAGGGACATGACACTGGAAAAAGGTAGGGAATGGGCAAGGAAGATATAGGGTAACAAATGTTCTGGAAAGATTTTACAGCTTGGCACAGTGGTGGCTCACATCTGTAATCCAGCACTTTGGGAGGCCGAGGAAGGCGGATCATTTGAGGTCATGAGTTCAAGACTAGCCTGCCCAACATGGTGAAACTCTGTCTCTACTAAAAATAAGAAATAAAAAATTAGCCGGATATGGTGGCACGCACCTGTAGTCCCAGCTACTTGGGAGGCTGAGACAGGAGAATCGCTTGAACCTGGGAGGGGGAGGTTGCAGTGAGCTGAGATGGTGCCACTGCATGCCAACTTGGGCGACAAAGCGAGACTCTGTCTCAAACAAACAAACAAACAAAAAAACACCTTCAAAAAAAGTCTGAAGATATTATCATTAGCAAATGTTTCTCTCTTTGTCTTTTCCTTACGTCTCATAAAAAATAACACTGTCTTTCACTTATGGTATTTTTTTCCCCCCAGAATCTAATTTTTATATCTTTAGTCAATTACAGATGCTTCCTGAATGTGAGTCTGAGATTCACCTAACGCTATTTGGGTAGAGTCTAGCAACCACTGGGAGTGATTAAAACTTGGTTGTTTCTAGCCCTGTTCCCTTAGTTATTCCTTGCCCACCAACTGACCATCTGAGGCAATCTCATGAATGGCTGTATTAAAAATATACTGCAATTCCATGCCAAACACTATTCATTTATCTTCCATCTGTTTAAAAATGTATTAATAGATACAATTTGCTCTCTGGGACCTTTGGCTCCTCCCCAAGTTGCTGATTATTTATTTATACTGACTGGCTGGGATTCTTTTAGGCAGGATGATTATAATAAGACCTATCTTTCTCTTTGCATGGTAGACGACTCATGCTACTTTTCTCTTAGAATCCTCCAGGCCGCATTCGGTCAACTTCAAAATGAGTGTTTCCATTTAAATGTTCTTCCTTCTCACAGTATAATAAATTCTGGAATCAGTGACTTCCTTCCAATTAAGTCCAATTCCCATTTGTTTTTGACTTCATGACTGTGGCCTGTAGAGGACAGAAAGGATTAATAATAATTTACAAGTGAGGCAAGAATTTAAACCGAGCACATCAGAGGTGGTCTGATTCTGCTCCACAGCCTCTGAGGCCTCAGCTAGTAAGACTGGAGAATAGCTTGGGTGACAGGGACAGCTGGGAGCGGGAATCATCTGGAGGCTTCCTCACTCACAGGTTTGGGGCTTGGGCTGGGATGACTTGAAGGCTGGGCTTAGCTGGAATTTTCAAGTGGAATGCCTGCATATGGTTTCTCCATGTGTCTTGGGCTTTTTAGAGCATGGTAGCAGGGTTCCAGGAGAGCCCAAGAGACCACAGTAGAATCTGACCCACCCTTAGAACCCACACTGCTACCTTGTTTTCTTACAAACATGTCAGCCGAGGGTCAAGATGAAGGGCAGTAGATGCCATGTCTGGATATCAGGGGTAACACCTGGCAAAGAGCAAATGCTTGATAAATTGCAGCTTTTATATTATCCATATCACTGCACGGGCCTCCCAGAAAACTAGAGTTCCTTTATTTTCCCAAATTCTTTCCTGTGAGTGAGTAATAGAAGCACTGCAAGATAATTGTCTTTTGTTTAAAGAACACTGGATAAGGGAATAGAATGAGGTTGCAATTTGGTTTTTTTGGTTAAAGAAGGAAATGAGATTGTAATATTATGATGGAATTTGATTTTCATTCTCACTATGTACTAGGCACAAAATCAAAGAAAATGGTTTCATTTTATGCTTTTATTTCCACTTGAAATGTGGGAGTCATACACAGAAAGGTTAAACGGCTTTCTTTCAATTACATGGCTAGTAGTAGGTAAAGTGGGACATGGCGTTTTGAATCACAGGAATTGGTATGGGCAATATCAAATACACGAGGAAGTTTGAACTTCCTGCAGGTGAATGCCTGCAATATACACACTCATATGGTGACTATCCATTCACTTGCTAACTTCATTAACAAGTATAAGGTTGATGCAAAGGTAATTGTGGATTTTGCCATTACTTTCAATGGCAAAACCACAATTACCTTTGCACCAGCCTAATATTTAGCAACCACCTGTAAGTTGGTTGAGGAGGATCAATTCTAGACAACAGAGCAGGGCAGTGAATAGAAAAACCCTGTGTCCTTGTCAACCTTACATCTTAGCAGAGACTCAAGCTGGTTCCACCTTTTTGTGAGGAGCTCATGCAATTTTCCCCATAAAGATGCAGTTCACTAAAGGGCCTCACATACCTTATCAAAATAGTATGAAGAAAAAAAAGTCTGTAAGTTTTTAATATGACACTTCAATTGTACTCTTTTCCTAAAGAATTCTTTGCTTACTGCACAAGTGTGCAGCTTAAGGGCATTTAGAATTATTTCTTGTAGATATTCAGACATATTTTAGGTGGAGCCATAGGAAGTCATTAATATTCACCCACTCTTTTTTTCTTTTTTGAGACAGCATCTTGCTCTGTACCCAGGCTGGAGTGCAACGGCGTGATCTCAGCTCACTGCAACCCCTGCTTCCCAAGTTCAAATGATTCTCCTGCCTCAGTCTCCCATGTAGCTGGGATTACAGGCATGTGCCACCACTCCCCGCTAATTTTTTTTTTGTATATTTTTTGGTAGAGACGGGGTTTTACCATGTTGTCCAGGCTGGTCTCGAACTCCTGACCTTGTGATCCACTCACCTTGGCCTCCCAAAGTGCTGGGATTATAGGCGTGAGCCACTATGCCTGGCCCACTATTTTTTTCAAAATTTTTATTTCATATAGGCTTTTGGGGTACAAGTGGTTTTTTGTTACATGGGTGAATTATGTAGTGGTGAATTCTGAGGTTTTAGTGCACCCATCACCTGAGTGGTGTACCTTGTACTTAATGTGTAGGTTTTTGATCCTTACTCCCCCACTTTCCTCTCCCTTCTTAGTCTTTAAAGTCTATTGTATCACTCTGCATGCCTCTGCTTACTCACAGTTTAGCTCCCACTTATAAGGGAGAATATATTGTTTTTGGTTTTCCACTCCTGTGTTACTGCACTTGGAATAATGACTTCCAGCTCCATCCAAGTTGCTGCAAAAGACATTATTTCGTTCCTTTTAATGGCTGAGTAGTATTCCATGTACTATGGAATGTAAAAGAAAAAAATGTATATATATATATCACATTTTCTTTATTTGCTAAATAGTTGATGGGCATTGAGGTTGGTTCTACATCTCTGCAATTGTTAATTGTGCTGCTATAAACATACAAGTGCAAGTGTATTTTTCATGCAATGAGTTCTTTTCCTTGAGGTAGATACTCAGTAGTGGAATTGCTGGATCAAATGGTAGATCTACGTTTAGCCCTTCAAGGAATCTCCACACTGTTTTCCATGGTGATTGTTCTAGTTAAGATTCCTACTAGCAGTGTATAAGCATTCCCTTTCCCTCATATCCTGCCAACACCTATTGTTTTGACTTTTTATTAATGGTCATTCTTGTAGGAGTAAGGTGGTATCGCATTGTGCTTTTAATTTCCATTTCCCTGATGACTAGTGATGCTGAGCATTTTTCCCTATGTTTATTGGCCATTTGTCTACCTTCTTTTGAGAAATGTCTATTCAGCCACTCTTGACCTATGAAAACAATTTTATATGATTTAAATTATGTGTTGTCTAGAATTTTCTGAACAAAATCAATTAATAGGAGTAATAAGAATATCGTGACATTTTAAGTGAGATTTCCTAGAGCCCACTGTTTCGGCCTTGGATATCATGGTAAGTCATGGTTTTAGACAAATACTACATATCACATTAAGGCAGTCCATAATTATAATTTCACAGTAAAAGTCCATGGAAAGTTGTTGCTGACTTTACTTCCTCTCCTAACTACTCACACAACTGGTATAATCCTGAGGTCTCAGAACATTCATGTTTATGTCTTGCAATTGATTTTACAATAACAAAAGACAAGACCCATGAAGAAATAATGAGACTACTTAAAGAAATAGCAGGGTTGAAATAATGTCACTTAACTCTTCATGGTTTACAGAACATTTTATAGGAATTATTATTATTTTATCTTCTCCTTATAATCGTCTTGTTAAGTAGGATTTATGATTCTCATCATACAGATGAGGAAACCAGGGCTCAGAGAGATTAAATCTTGTCTAAGGTTGCCTATCCAAGAAGAGGCGGTGGTTAGATTTGAACTCTGTTTATCAAACCCGAAACTAAATATGTTCTACATTGGTCTGCTCCGTGTACCCTGACTTCTTCTTTTTTAATGAAAGAGGTCCTTCTCCTACTGGCCATGAGTTTTCAATCCTGCATGTTTGTTAATCCATTGCCAGTGGAAACAACCAGACAAGAGGATGATTAGGAATGTCGTGTTGGTTTTTGGAATGACATTTCTTAAAGAATATTGTGTTGAGCACTGATTCAATCAGAGATTTAAAGGTGTTGCGATCAAAAGAAAATTTTGAAGTTCAGTTAAATGAAGCTAAACAGCTTTACTTCTTTTTTTTTTTTCCATCATATAATAAAATTTTATTTCAGGTATATTAAAAAGGCAAATGTAAGGAAGAAGACCTTTAAAAATCTAGAAGAAATTATTAGTGAAAGGTCATTTGGTCACTTGATGAGAATTGACTGTACAACCATAAAAATAACAAAAGAACAAGATACAAAGCTTCACATATAGTATAAATGTGATTCCATAAAACAAAACCAACTCTGGCATGCACTCGTGCACGTTTGTGTGTGTGTAAAAGTGGTAGAAATACAGCTATATTTATTTTCTTCTTATCTTGCTTTCTGTGATGTTTTTCTTATTATTATACTTTAAGTTCTAGGGCACATGTGCAATGTGCAGGTTTGTTACATATGCATACATGTGCCATGTTGGTGTGCTGCACCCATTAACTCGTCATTTGCATTAGGTATATCTCCTAATGCTATCCCTCCCCCCTCCCCCACCCCACAACAGGCCCCGGTGTGTGATGTTCCCCTTCCTAAACAGTTTTACTTCTTTTAGCATAGGGGTTGTCAGAAATTTAAGTAAGATAATATGCATTTGAATCTTTGAAAAGACACCAAAGAATATATAAGGACACACACACATTTAACAATGATTTTTTTGGGAAATAATCCCAAGGCTAGTGTCCCCTTTAGCACATTTTGGGAGTGCTGGATTAGAAAAGTCATCTCAGATTCCAGATAAATAAATTACTTCTTTTCTTTATGGCAGACTTGCTGTAATGGGAAGAAATAAACATTACTAAACTCATCAAGGTTCGGGTAAAATTTCAGTGCTATCACTCATTAGCCATGTTGACTGGGACATATTATTTAGTAGTACCAGTATGATGTTATCTCATCTGCAAGAAGGTGGTAACAATCTCACAAGCATAAAGCTTTTGTTGAGGACTGAGCAAAATGGAAAGCACTTAGCATAGTACTTGGCAGCAATTGGCATTCAGTCAATGATGATAAGTTTTCTTTTCCCCACAACTCGATTTGAGTGTTTGCTTCCCATTTCTGGACTACTGAAGACAATTTCTAAAGATAACACTTGTCAATGGCCCTCATCCAAGAGAATATCTAACAAATATGATCTGCAGAGCACAGGGTGTAACAGTTCTCACACATTGCGGAAATGTCAAGGTTTATTATGCCGCTGTGACATATTACCATGGCTTAATTTACATTTCCATTTGCTTTATGAGAAGTTTCTTACTCTGGAACATCTGACCTCTCCTTGATGCCTCTTTTATTCTTCCAACTGCTTTCCTAGCCCATCTGGCCACATATTATAACCCTTCACTTCTGAACCTGAAATCTAATGAAGCAAGAGTATAAAACAAGCCTCATTTCATTACTCTGCATTTTGTGAGCCAGTGGTTTCAACAGTGTATAGTTATGGGACCATAACAGTACTTTTCCTATGGGAATATCTAATGGCCTTCTGTGGAACAATTTTCTTCTTCTTTTGACCTCTATCTTAATATCATCATTCAAAGGACATTCAGTGCTTTGTGTCAAATTTTAGCCATGACAAACTGCTTCAAGACTTCAACTTCATAAGCAAGAAAGACCTATTTTCACAAAATGCTTTTTCCCCCCACTTAAGTTAGGTGCTTATTTTATTAAAATGAGAAACTCAGTTGACATTTTCTACAATCAAACCCCTTTTTTTTTAAAATGGGGGAAAGGGTTGAGAGAGAGAAAAGGAAGGGAGGAAAGAAAAACAAAAGAAGAAGGTATACATGCACACCCAAATACTTTTTAAGAAATAGGAACTGTCACTCAAACTTGATTTTTTTTTTCTTTGGCAAAGAAGGGAACCATGCATCTTCATGGGCAATGTCAAGGTCGACATACTTGACTCCCATCTGGCTGGGGGCCAAAATGTAGATGAACAAGCCATTATTTAATTAGTCCAGGCAGAACTGAAGCTTCTGATCTGTTTATCTTACTTCATCTAAGGTAATCAGAATCTGCCATTATGTGAGACTAGCTTGGCTACATGCAGATATTTCAAGCAGGTGACAGACTGGCGACCGGCCTTCCCAAGGTAAGATGAAAGAAACCAAAAGAGGATCTAAGTATTATTGGGAGCTTCAACTACACTGTGGTCCTTAAAAGAATTTCAAAGAGAAGGTCTTATTTAGTTTAGTCCTTACCACAGTCCTGCGACATAAATGCCATTCATTTCACTTACAGGTGAAGAAAAGGAGGCTCAGAAAGGTTGAGCAATTTTTCCAGGGTCACAGAGCAAATGATTGGCAGGCAGAGGCTGCAAACCTAATTCTATCTGCTTAGACTTGAAGGTTCTGGGCACTAAGCAGCCCTGCTTTTCACTCACATTACGTCTTTTGGCTGCCACAAGCCATTGTTCACTCCTGGAGACTTCTCATTCGGCTCTACAAATTCCATTTTATTATTTTTTAATGGGAAATCATTTATTTTTTGACTACCTTTCCAAGTACCTGGATAACCCCTAAAAGTAGTTCTCATAAACCCATGGAGAAATTGTAAGACCTGATGTTTTTCTTGTAGTAGATGGAGTATTTGCTATGAATGGCAACTTGATGGCTTATTTCCAAGGACTTTCCTCTCTTGCTCTCCCCCTTTCCCTGTCTCCTCATACACACACACATACACACACACACACACCCCACACACACATTCATGCTCTCAATCTCACATGCACATATGGCTCACTTGCCCTAAATACAGTGAAATAGATTTTACATTATTTAATTCATTTTGAGAGAGAGAGAGACTGACTTGATTCCTGCTGGTGATTAGCATGACTACAAATGCACGTGAAGCAGGACGGATGGCTAATTCTCCTGCCCTACAGTTCAACTTAAACCATAATTCCTAAGATAGATTTCTTCTCTCAATATTAATGGGAACCAGATGCCTCTTGTTAATAATAATGTATGCTCAGGAAAAGAGAGAGAGAGAGAGATTTTAAGTTTTGTTTTTTAAAAAATATTAGTGCTGTCTAGGAAGGGAGAATGTATGATTTATACTTAAAAATATATATTTGTATTGAAATATAGATTTGTATTGAAAAATGTATATTCGTATTGAAATACAGATTTGTATTGAAAATCTACCATTATTCAGGTAAGACCTACCTACATTATTTACCTCCCTGCAAGAAGATAACATAGAGTGTGAAAGAGACTTTTCTTTTTAATTTATGTACTTTGTTCTTTATTTAGTGATATGATTCTCTCTCTCATACAATAAGAGATGAATACTAATGTTAACATTAGATACTATTTTCCCACTATATGACATTTTAAATTTTAATTCCATTTGACTTGTGATACTAACAGATGAGAAGGTACATGTGTTATTACTATGCAAATTACTTAATTTTTAATTAGGTCAACTCATAGGCACAACAGTACAAAATGAGGCTTATTCTGAAATAGTTACCTCATTTAGAAATTTGAGCATAGACTGGCCATTTGAACAAGCCTCCTTTATTTCCATTGCCATATGCAGTTGTTCAATTCTTTTCAAAATAAACTAAGTACTGCCTGCTGTGCACATGTGTTTGTCAGAACTATACATTCTTGATTTAGGGGTAAAGCACACCAGCCAACAGCCCAATTATTCCAGAGTTTCAAGGTATCCATTCACATGCTCCAATCTGTCCACAGTAGAATGAGGGATATCCCATTGTGTGTCCTTAGGCAAGTCCCTAAACATTGCTGTGTCTTGGTCTCGTCACCAGTAAATGCTGGAAGACAATAATAGCTATCTCACATGATTCTCGTGCAGGTTAGGTGAGAAAATATGTATCATTGTCTTCAGCAGCCCTTGGCATGAAATAGGAGATTGATGCACTTTGCCTGTAATAATTACGATATTATTAATCAAGCATAAAATAATATAACAATAATTGATTGTCCCTTTCACCTTAAAGGAACAAATTATTCCCTTTTCAGATACTCTATAGCACAAATTTGCTGTGCAATCGTAGATGTGTTCAATTTGCTATTGCTTTGCTATATATCATTGTCATATGATCACTGTCTCACATAATCATTTAATATATGATATTATTATACATCATAGTTACATATATATTTTTTGCTTGTAGCTGAATTTGTTCTCTGCATCACATCTGATAGTTGTAAAATTCCAACAAATGGGATGAAACAGAAATGTGCAGCTAGATGTTATATTTTGGGCATCACTAGAGGGAGCCAGAGGTAACAGAGCAATCACGTTTCCCAAACTAAACTTTATTATGCATTAATAATATTTGATATCAAATTTTGATAGCATGTCTACAGTAGCTACATTATATAAACTTGCCCCTTGGTTCTAAAGATGTGTACAATATAACCACAGGTCTCAAGGAACTTATAATCCAATCAAAGAAACAAATAATATGCATTAAAAACCCATTAAATGATCATGTAAGACAATGATATATAGCAAAGCAATTGCAAATTGAATGCTTCTATGATCTCTCAGACGATTTGTGCTGTAGAATACCTAAAAAGGGAATTATTTGTCCCTTTAAGGTGAAATAACCTGGAAATGTTTCATGCACAAATACGGGCATTGTATAGGGTTTAGAGTACCAGAATCAGCATTCAGACTAGTGGAACCTCTAAAGGATGCAAGGAGTGAAGCTGTGAATGTGCCCATCTCCCTCTAATGGAGGGCTCCTGTTTACTACTCTACTCCTTTATTCCTAGGTCACGGCTCTGACTCAGTTACTCCTCATATTGAATATGGTAAGTAGTTCTAACTGCTTACTGGATTAAACCAAGTGTTATAGCCTGACATCACATGCCTACATTATTTTATTTAGAAGTAAGAAGGAAAAGGTATACTTTTCAAGTCAAGGTATAGCTTGACTATAAAAGGGACTAGCAGGTCATACGTAGGCTAAATATTAGGGACAGTGGGGACCCATGGAAGGTTTTTGAGCAGTTGAGTATCATGACTTAGTATTAAAGTCATGACACTCAGTATTAAAATATACTCAGTATTAAAATAATTTTATAGGTGCAAAATCGATGAATTTATTACCCAAGATTCTTATTCAATTCACTACCTTAAATCCCACTCCACTCATTGGTAGAAATTGAGGTACCAGTAAAATGCAAGTTTTTATACTTCTTCAAAATTAGTGTAAAAATATGAAAAACAAAAACAATGTCATCAATCTTTTAGGTGTCTTGTCTTCCTTATACTTTTGGGGTCTGGGGATTGGGGCAGCAACTTTATCAATAGAGGAAGTTACTTTTCCTCATAGACCCATTCAACTTGGAGCATGCCAGTTGTGAAGGACAAGGTGTTACAGGTTTCCAAGAAATAAGAGCTTGAGAAAAAAAAAAAAAAGGAATATCAATGAAATTTGAAGGATTTTTTTTCTCTCTCTTAGAAAAACCAAAAGTTCACATAAGGTGAGGCACGCCAGTTACTGGGAGGGGAGGAGTGCAATTTCTGAACAGCCTCATCACTGTACAGGATGATCAAGCAAAACCTTATTATGGTACCGGCCCTTAAAAAACAGCCACTTGGAATAAAAGTAGCCCTCATAGAGTTAACTTATCTGTGAGAAACCCATTGTCACTTCCTAGATTCTGAGATTTCTAAAAGTATAAAGTGTATTATGTAACTCGGAATATCTAACATGACTTGAGTTTCTGTGAGAATGAAAGTCATTTTTACATCTTTTCAAGTATTAAAGCATATTTTTAACACTCACTAGCCTACCGAATTCCCCTTCTTGGCTTTCCTATCTTCATGGCACCCAACAGCTATTTTAGAGCAACTGTCCTACTCGAGGCACCCAGTAACTGAAGGAGATTCATGGAGAAACATGTCATAGCCCTTGCTCACAAGCAGCTAAACTGACTACCCACAGGAGTGATATAAGGAAACAAATGCCTAAAGACTAAATAATATGTAGTAAAAGTGCATTGGAGGAAGACTTCTTGTCTCTTTTGAATTAAAACTCTAAAGAAATATTAAAGGTGGAGTAGATAGTAAAGACATGGGACTAGTAGATGAACAGAAGCATCCTGGAGAAGGAATAATTGGGGTGAATTTTAAAATGAAACTGTGTGGAACATGTTGAGAGCACAGCAATACTCCAGTTCAGCTATACTGGAGAATGCATGAAGGGGAGAATTGAGAGCGACATCATGGGACAGCCAAATGGCATGAAAGTATTCAGGTCTGGGATTCCCAGATATGATATTTGGGTTTATTTCAGAAAGCATCCCGGAGTCATTTAGAGTATTTGATGTGGTGAGTAGCTGAGTCCAAGTCACAACTCAGGAAAATTTAAAAATTAGTCATAAAATAACAAGTGAATGAGAAATGGGAAAAACCCAGGTAGCAAGGAGACCAGAAATGTTGAAAGATATGAAGCCCAGATTTTGTTTTGTGGAAATATAAAGCAGGGATATTACAGTGAAATGCAATGATTTTGATGTGCTAAAGATGGTTCAGATATGTTGAACCTGGAAAACAGGAGAATTGACAGTGTTCGTAACAGAAATCAGAAAGTTGGGAAAAGAGTTGGAAATTGGACTCTGGAGGTATGAGATTACATAACTGTATAGAGAAAGATAGATATAGATAGATAGATAGATAGATAGATAGATAGATAGATAGATAATAGATATCTTGCACTAAGAAAGAAATACAGGCCTAGAATCAGAGAAAATGTAGGCAAAGATTACCTATTTGGGGCCCTATCTCAATGCATTGCATATGAATGCTGTATCTGTGATAAAAATTACATGAAATACATATTTTTGGTTTTTTCTAGGGTGCTTTTTGCTCTGCAAATGTATTATGAATCTTATGTCTGATTTTCTTTAAGCCAATTGTCATTTGGTACTAAATTATGTCATTTCGTTAAGGATTTCACAACGTTTGTAACATAATCAATGGTACTGACCACTGTTGACCTGGCTGAATAGTAACTGACTGGTAACATAAAAGCCATCTTCACGATCCCTCCAATCATTGATCCTGGAAGTAACATTTAAATAGAGTCAAAACTTAAGCTGATTCATGCACTACTGCTAGAAGCATAAATTTGTACCCCTTTTCTGGAGCAAAATATAGATAGGTAGCAAAAGCTTTAGAAAGTATCTATATCCTATTACATTGAAAATGCTCTTCTAAGAATGTGTCCTAGATGATAATGACATAACTTGGTTAAAACTGAAACACCAATTTATTTAATAATAAAAATCTGGGTCATCATATAAAATGTCCATTTATTACAGGTAAGTCATGAAATATTAATATAATTGACTACCTCATCTCATTAACAATGATAAAGTACATGTGTATTTACTGAAAATAAAATACAATTTCTTTGTGGAAAATAAAAAAGTACCTTATAAAACTATATGCATAGTGTAATTATTAATGTATTATGTTGGCGTATACATCCACATTAGAGTATTGAAAAATGTATTTATCCATATCTATATAGATATATAGATATAGATGGATATATGTTTGTGTATGAGGTTGAAAAATATTTGCAAAGAAATCTGAAAATGCATACATAAATACTAGTAGTAGTTATCTTTGGAATGTAGGATATGGGGGATTTTTTCCTTATGGACATTTTCTACAATGAACCTACATAAAGTACACAAAACCCCCCGAAGTTTGTGAATATTTAAGTTAATCCAAGTTATTGTTATATTCTGAAAGTCTGGCTTATGAAGGTGAGAGCTGCAGGTCAGAATGCAAACTGAAGGTGGCTTCCAGTGAGAGCCAGGCTGGCCCCAGTGCTGGGCTAAATAGGAGGGCTGGCTAAGCCCTGAGTTTCTGAGCTGAGCGAGTGAGCCAGGCTGGAGCAATGGGTTATAATGGGGTGGCTGGCGTGTGCCAGAAGTAAACATGGTATGATGTTTGGAGATGAGGTGTTAAAGACTGCCTCTTCTAAGACAATGTTAAGAACAAGATTGTTCTGAGTCTGCTCTTCTGGAAGGCCTCAGCTTCAGTGTCCCCAGTAACCAAGCCAGATGTCTTAACATGGTCACTTTTTCAAGGTCTCTGACAGCTGACAAAATGTTTTATCTGTGAAAAGAATAATGAAATATGGACATAGACACTGAATGATTTAATAAGGTATAGCAGATAGTGGGGGGAATGCCCCAGACAAAAACAAGAGCATTTCTACCTTTGTGGTTGCAATTCAGAGTAAAGGCTTAGGGGTATTTTTTTAAAGTAAATAATTCTCTGTTCACTAAAGGAAATGTACTCAGCAGAGAAATGCTCAGAATAGCGAGATTTTGATGATGGGGATTGACCCCAGGTCATCCCAAAAATGCACTCCCTGGCTTTAGGGGAAAAAAAAAATCCTGGTCAGTGCTAGCATTTTTCTGTTTGCTATCAACTGTTGGGGTTTTCTCATCATCGTCATTACTATTAAAAACACATGTCAATAAAATACAACTAATATACATCAGCAGCAAGTGTTCTTCAACAGAAAAGGGCTGGATTTGAACTGCTCAGATGTTTCTGTTAGTTGCCAAAAAATATATAGTATATATACTATGTACTATATTATATAATATAGTATAGTATATATTATATATAGTATATACTATATATGCCTGATAATTAAATTTTATATATATAAATTTTTAAAAAAATATATATATATTTTAAAAATCAGGGCTCCAGCTCTACTTCTTTATGTATCTTTTACCTTTTCCTACCTCTGAATTTCTACTTCAACCATGCAACACACCATCTATGAAAAAAGAGAGACAATGGATGTTCCGCAGCTCCCAGTGATGCTCCTGAGCATTTCATTGGCTGGACTGCCTTGTGACCAGTGATTGCCCTAGGCTTTATTTCCTGAACCCGTCACTCTGTCAGGGAGGATGGCATTACCATAACTGGATTAGACAATTCATGATGTCTACTCAGCCCACACAAACCGTTTGTTTATAGGGAAAAGGAGGAAAAAATGTTGGAGAACCAACCAATGTGTCCTCTAGTGAACCGATGAACTCATTTTTCCCTGGCTAGAGACATATCTAAGTGGCTTAAAACAGTATAATTAACTACTATACTCTCGTTATATATTATATATAGTATGTATCTAGAATACTATATACTGCTATATTCTATATAGAGAATACTATATACTATACTATTATATTCTATACAGTAGTATGTAATAATATATAATATATCATACATAATTATATATAATGAGAATGTAGTAGTTATATGTTATAGTTCTATATATAGTATATTTAATATATTCTCATTATATATAATTGTATATATAATTGTATATATGATATACAATGTTAATATTATATTATATTATATATACTATTACATTATATATTACATTATATATAATATAATAATATAACATATGACCACTATATTCTGTATACTATATATAGAATATTATATGCTATATATACTACTTTATTCTACATAGAGAACATTATATACTGTATACACTACTGTATGCTATATATAGAATACTATATGCTATATATACTAATATATAACATATTAGTATATATTATATTATTACCATATACTCTATATGTTATGTAATGTATATTATATTTATATAATATAATGTATTATATTATATATTATGTATACAATTATATATGAGAATATATATTCCATATGTACTATATATAGATCTATAACATATAACTACTATATTCTCATTATATATTACATATAATTATATATCCTATATAGCATATAGAATATAGTTGTACATATAGTATATAGTATTCTATATATAGAATATAGTAGTGTATATAGTATATAATGTTCTCTATATAGAATATAGTAGTATATACAGCATATAATATTCTATATGTAGTATATAGAATATAAGTTATACGTTATAGTATATATAGTAGTTATATATTCTCATATATATGTTTTAGATTTATATAAATATATACATTTTTTTAATATCAAATATCATGTCACTAGAGCATAAGCTCCTCAGAAACATTTCTTCAATACATCTCAGGTGCCTAGAATGGTGCCTGACATAGAGTACACACACAATAAATACAGTTATTGTTGAATGATGGTTGCATGTCCCAGGTGCTGCATATTTGAACAGAAAGCATAGACCATGCAGCATTCTCCTTTCTCCTTTTGCTGCCCCCTCCCCGCCACACAATTCTGCATGCAGACCCAGTTGTTCCCATACAAACTTCTTGCAGGCACCTTTAAACCCCAGGCGATTCAACTCGTAAAAAGTCATGTCTGCCTGGCTCCCTAGTAAAAATATTTCAATCGCATTAGCTCTATGAGGTGGGGGGCATAGATAGATAGATGGATAGAGTTTGTATTCAAAAGCTATTCCCAAATAGCCTTTCAGTTGCCTTTCTAAAGTTCCTCAGACTTCTCTAAACATTGTTGTAGATAGCTATCAACAGCAAGGGTCCAGAAATGCACATAGGAGGAATATCGTGCCATCATAGAGAACAGATACATTAAGGCTCATTCTGATTTGGAAGTGCTGTTTATTACACCTGTACCACGAGTTTGGGTACCAGATTTGGATCACCTTATTTGGAGTTAGTTTAAACAAGGGGATCTTGTTTCTATGTTTCTGTAGACTTTCATGTGTATGAGAGAGAGAAACTAACTGTGGTTATCATTTGACCCAGACCGTTGCCCGAATCAGTCTTAAAAGAAATTTCCTCATCTTTTTTTGTTTGTTTGTTTGTTTGAGACCAAGTCTCACTCTGTTGTCCAGGCAGGAGTGTAGTGACATGATCTCGGTTCACTGCAACCTCCACCTCCTGGGTTCAAGCAATTCTCCTGCCTCAGCCTCCTGAGTAGTTGGGATTACAGGCGCACAACATCACACCCAGCTAATTTTTGTATTTTTAGTAGAGATGGGGTTTCACCATGTTGGCCAGGCTGGTCTCAAATGCCTGACCTCAAGTGATCCACCCGCCTTGGCCTCCCAAAGTGCTGGTATTACAGGCATGAGCCACTGCGCCCAGCCAAGTAGTTTCCTCATCTTTAACTCTTGTGAAATTGCTGTTTTCACTGAGGCACAGTTTGCTCAGAATGGAAGGCAGCTGGGCCGTTTGCTCCTCCTTGGTTCGCAACAAGACAGAGCTTGGCCTGAGAGGAGGGCAGCGGATTTATTTGAATAGCATTCCTGAGGAAGACAGGGCCTATGCACTAGAACCTTGGATTTCTGGAGTCACCTTGGAGAGGCATTCAGGCTGATAGTAGCTAAATCCCCTGTAAGAAATGCTGAGATTCAACATTCTTATTCTCTGGGGCATAATGCCTTCATCTTCAGAGTTCTGGACTCTAATCCTGAAGAATGTGTGCTGGTCCAGAACCTCAGAGATATTCCCTACATGGTTTACATATGAGTAACAATGCCTTGTGTTTTTACTTTATTCCCAAAAAGGTGAAGGTGAGTGAGTGCATGGGATAATAAGAGGGACACTCCCTCTTGTTATCTCTATCACATATCACAATTGCAAACTGATAAATCACAAATACTGCATACATGTATTTCTTAGGGTATGACACTTTTGTTTTGTTTTGTTTTCTTTTCTTTTTTTTGAGGCAGAGTCTCTCTTGTCCCCGAAGCTGGAGTGCAGTGGTGCAATCTCAGCTCACTGCAACCTCCACCTCCCAGGTTCAAGCAATTCTCCTGTCTCAGCCTCCCAAGTAGCTGGGATTACAAGCACCCGCCACCACACCTGGCTAATTTTTTTGTTTGTTTGTTTTTTGAGACGAATCTCGCTCTGTCGCCCAGGCTGCAGTGCAGTGGCCGGATCTCAGCTCACTGCAAGCTCTGCCTCCCGGGTTTACGCCATTCTCCTGCCTCAGCCTCCCGAGTAGCTGGGACTACAGGCGCCCGCCACCTCGCCCAGCTAGTTTTTTGTATTTTTAGTAGAGACGGGGTTTCACCATGTTGGCCAGTCTGGTTTCCTACTCCCGACCTCAAGTGATCCACCCGCCTCAGCCTCCCAAAGTGCTAGGATTACAGGCGTGAGCCAACACACCCAGCCACATTCACTGACTTTTATTACATTGTTGTCATCAAGCACATTTGGTTTGTTAAGTGGACTATCTGCTGTCCAGTCAGAAGGTAAAATCAATTATGATTTACAGTCCCACCACTAAGTTTCCCAACTACATCCTACCATTTTCTGCTGTTAAATTATTGTCTGGATTCTACTCAATGGTGTGCTGACAAATGTTTAATGACCACCTCTCTGGGGAAAAATGCAGATAAAAGTGTAAACACATTGAGAGGTGAAGCCAGCTGCACCTCCTGGGTGGAGTGGAGACTTGGAGAACTTTTCTGTCTTACAAAAGGTTTGTAAAATGCACCAATTAGCGCTCTGTAAAATGGACCAATCAGTACTTTGTAAGATGGACCAATCAGTAGGATTCTAAAAGTAACCAATCAGGGAGAGGATTGAGAAAAGGGCATTCTGATAGGACAGAAAGAGGACATGGGGAAGGGACAAATAAGGGAATAAAAGCTGGCCAGCAGCAACCTGCTGTGTCCCATTTCACGCTGTGGAAGCTTTGTTCTTTCGCTTTTCACAATAAATCTTCCTGCTGCTCACTCTTTGGGTAGTGCCACCTTTAAGAGCTATAACACTCACTGTGAAGGTCCGCAGCTGCATTCTTGAACTCAGCAAGACTGCAAACCCACAGGGAAACCAACTCTGGGCACCACATGTTTATTATAAATTTTATCCATATAAAGGGTATGTGGCAAACAGCTGATAAATAATAATGAAATATACAGTACTCTTTATTATAAATTCCATATTACCAGCTGTTTCTCACAGAATGCTATTGTTGATTTTGTCTGACTTCCTGTATCTGTAGCCAACCTAAAACTGCAATTGATGAACCAAGTGAAGTTTCAACATGAATATTGATGTGTTCTTTCACTTTAGTTAATCAAAGGAAAGTGAAATAATCAAGATGTATGTCAAAATTCCACTTACTCATTTTTTTGTTGAGTCAGATAATAGTTTTCCGATACTACAAAATATAATTTCCTTAATTTCCTATGCAATTCACCATGTAATGGCTACAGACTTGACATATTTTAAGTTTATTTTACATTATAAATAATTGCTCCATAGTCACTTTCTTAGGTCTAGACAAGCAGCAAAATAATAGACCAAGGTTGTGTTTTTTAGCTTTTTTCAATTTTCATGGTGTAAATATTCCCATCATGGTGGATTTTTAGGCTGCCAATCTGACGTCACTGAAAGTAGAGTTGGGAAGAGAGGCAGAGTACCTCATCATTACATAGTATTTCCACTATGTAGGTAAAACAACGCAACGCCAAGAGCGTAGATAAGGGCAAAATGTAGTGGAATAGTTAGAAAGTGATGTGTTTTGAATATTTATTAGCTTTGTTATAAGATTATTTAGTCGTTGTTTGTATATTTTATTGTTTAATAATGGCTGTATTTAACAACCAGGTCACAACATTCCTGAAAATTTAGCCATTAGATCTCATAGCTCCAGCTATAAGATACCACTGAAGTCTACCTTCCTCTCTTTACTCTGGCCCTCTGAAGTCTCAGCCTTTAAGACACTTTTGAAAACTCCTGTGCCTCTTCTTTTTTCACCAAAGGGCCATTTCATTCTATTAGGGTTGTGTTTGTTTGTTTGTTTGTTTTCAGATGGAGTCTCACTCTGTCGCCCAGGCTGGAGTGCAATGGCGCGATCTCGGCTCACTGCAATCTCTGCCTCCCTGGTTGAAGCCATTCTCCTGCCTCAACCACCCCAGTAGCTAGAACTGGAATTACAGGCACGCTCACCACACCCAGGTAATTGTTGTATTTTTAGTACAGACAGGGTTTCATCATGTTGGCCAGGCTGGTCCCGACCTCAGGCGATCCACCTGCCTTGGCCTCCCAAAGTGCTGGGATTACAGGCATGAGCCACCGCACCTGGCCTCTATTAGTTTTTTTGTTATTGTAGTTCTGAGCTCATTCCTTAATTCTTTATCTCCTTTTTACTTCAAACAGTTCCAATTTTAAGCATATTTTCTCTTTTCCTTTTTATTTTAAACTTTCCCTTAGCTTCCTCCCTCAGAGTCTGGGATTTGCAAATTATTATGGGATATGTTCTGACCAAAAACTAAGCCATAAAGCTCATGCTATTGATGAGAACGTAAATTGATCAGGGGGATCCGAGTAACAGGGAAGTCCCAGGTGACATATGTGGCCCTGGATTCCCCTTGTCCTGCAAACCAATTGAATCTGAGCTTTTCCAAAGACACCATCTAAGGATCATATTCACCTCACTGGTCCGGCAAGCTACCTGGTGCAGTGCTTGTTCCCATCCTGGGCATTTAATACATGTTGACAGGCAACCTTCCTGCCAAGTGGGCGATTTTCAGCCTTTCCTATCTAAACTCCCCTGCTGGTTTTGACTGGCTCTGCTAGATCCTTCTTCACTCGCACAGATGTGTTTGGGGAACTATTTGACTCACTTGTCAGCCTCTCCCTGCCAGATTTCAGTTGCCTAAGGTTTGGGGGACCGTTCCAGACCTCCCGTTTATGACTCCCAACCCTGCTGACTTTGGCCTGCCAGGGTGGAATCTACGCTCAGCTGGAAAGTCTATTGGACAAAGCACGCCTCTCCTGTCCTGTCAACTTTGACCTCAAAGAGTGTGTCCTGGCACTATGAATTAATTTCCATTTTAAAACTCAAATCTAAGACACACTGCAGTTTCTGCTGGATAATTTAGGGAGTTTATATGCTAAGATCAGGTATTACAGTACTCTACCTTATAAATCCAGGAAATACAAATTAACCAGGAATGTAGCATGTTTAACCGCAATGAGGGCTGGCATAGTTTTCTCTGATCCATGCATGGAGAGTAGCTGTGAGCCCTTCAGAGGTGACATTGAAATGCCCCTGACAGGCTCCACAAGCACGTGCGGTCACCCTCGCTAATAACATCAAGACACAGCCCACAGACTTGAAGAGAACTGGTGTTGCTGTTTAAATGTCACCAGACTGCCTTCAGATGCACTTAAACTATAATACTAAAGAATAATGTTGTTTTAGGTCCTGGGTTCTCCATCCAGTGACTAGTCTTTTGCAAGACAGTCAAGGAGATAAGGAAAGAGCAGCAGTGACCGGGGTCTTGTAACATGTGTGATGATTCGTAAAGGAGTCCATTTAGTTAATGTGACAGATATCAAAATGTAAGTCCTGCTTGAGGGAAAAAATTATATGTGTGTGTGTGTGCACACACATATACATGAACACACATACAAATTGTACACACATATGAAACTGTTAAGTATTTTCACCTAAAGGGTAGCATATAACATTATGTAAATTAGAAAATTTACATAACACTAATCAAATGAAAAGACAGTTTGTTTTTCTAGCAACCACTGCAATAATTACTTTGTAAATACTAAAATACAAGTGCAGCTAGATATACCTTATAAACAGCTACACTAGGTGACAGACATGATCATGCATGGATGTTAGAGAGGAAACTACAAGATTCTAGACTTTGTTATCAGTCATGAAAACACATTGGTGGAAATAAATTTTTCTTAAGGCTTGGAGTACTATAAAATGTGTAGCCTTCTTTTTTTTTTTTTTATGTGGAAGGGGTTATCCAATGTAGAAAGATGGAAATTAATAATGTAACACCATCTGTATGTCTTTGAAGTTTCAGCATCAGAGAGATTTCTCTGGATGCACAATTCCCACCTGGTAACTTAAAACCAAGGACTTGAGCAGCAGAGCTATAAGGATCTCTGGGCCTGGGCCTACCACTGTGTGCTCTGCCAAGGATGACAGAGGACACTGCGTTTGCTGCCTTTGGGATATGGAGACCTAGCTGTTCCATAGAGGATGGAAATTGGTGTAGATAACCAAAGGGTGACCAGCTTCCTGAGCCATGAGACTTGGCAGTGCTCTAAGCTTTAATTTGTTGGAGATGGAATGTTTCCTTCTCACACTGAGCAAAGAGACAGAGGTCTTTGTGCTTCGGCACAGATGTCTGCCAGGGGCTCTCTCTGCCTCGCTGGCAGCCCTACTAACAAACCTGACAAATAAAGTGAGGCATTCTGAGCTGCTCCCTAGAATTCAGAAATTCTTCAAGATGTCAATGCTGCTTTCATGGCTTTTAAAATGTATATATATATATTAGTCTTGTAAACTACCTAAAACTCTTGCTGGAAGCAGAGTGTTATATGCTATATGAACAAACTCAGAGCTATTTGGATTAGGGCCGTATAAGGAGAAACATACAAATAAAAATACAGAAATAAACCAGAAAAGAGAACCACGTCTTTAGTTTATTTAGATGAAACTTCTCTTCGAAAAATATATTTAAAAGCAAGATAAATGAATAAAAGAAGAAAGTTTGACCTCAAGGAATATGTCAGTGATGTTAGATATGTTCTGTGCAGTGATTTCTATAAGACAGCCAAGACTGGGTTCATTAGAGTAATTAAAAATACCCCTTCTCCCAAGAAAAGTTCTGCATCTCAACTTATTTTCCCAAATAACGTGGCTAATTTTTCCCAATTCTGAATGGTTGCTGCTTATTTCAGGAAATTGCTGTTTATTTCTAGTTAAATAAAATTAAAATTGCCGTTTATTTCAGGAAGGGGGCAGTTCCAACATCAGCACCATTGCTTGATTCTTCCTCAAACTTCAAAAGTTTCATAAGCAATAACAACACATACATTTTTCTCCCACATTGGTTCCTTAAATCGTAACTTCTTAAGGAATAAACCACAAACAACCAGAAATTACCACCAACAAACTGTAAAATATTTGACTATGGAAGGAAAAATAAGAGAATTATGTAACAAATGATGAAAACTCTGTTTTTTAAAGATGATAAGATCTTACTAATGAATAAGCAGATAGAACATTTAAAAATTATGACAGAAGCATCATTATGCACTGATCTATTCCCAGATGTTCGTTTAGCTTGCTGAATATGCTTATTTTCTATGTTTAGGCCATTGTCTCAGAAAAGTAGTGTTACTAATATAATGTAGGCTTTTAAATTTGCATGGCTGATTTTACATACTTTCATTAGTGCTAGAAAGTTTTCTAGAGTCCCTCTGTTTTTCTCTCTTGAAAATTGGACGGGCAAGGTCCTCTTCTTATCCAATTCTTTAGCTTCTAGGCTAGCAGCAATGCCATGTCAGAAATACAGCTCAGGGTAGACTCCCCAGGCTCTCTCCAGAAGTAAAATAAAACTGCAGGAGGAATACATTCATGCATTCAACCAATCTAATTTTTACAATAGAATGTCCTGTGTTTACCTAACATTTAACATATAAAAGTTCATTAAATGAATCTCAAAGCATGCTGGTGGGGAGCGCTGAAAATAATTTTGAATATTTGTTTGAAATCACACATTGATAATCACACTGATATTTTTGTTTCTCTCCAGTTTTCTCTGAAGATGATTCAGGATCATCCTACCAATACATTTTTGTGCCCTGCCTCTTTATGTAACATTTTAGCGTGACCTTTTCTGATGCTATTAAATAATATTCTTTTAAAATATACATGTTGAAGTTGTTACGACATTTCATTATTTGGACCTGCCACAAAATATGTGATTATACTTCATGTTTGGGGTAATTATCATTCTCCCAGTTTCATTAATACATATAAATTTTTTATTAATAAATAAGGAATGTAATTAACATTTCACTCATAATTCTTCGTTGGTGTTTTTGACTTATGGTTATATTCTCGAAAGGAGAAATACCAGGTTGAAAATTACAAACATTTTCAGGACTCTTAATATATGTGTTACTAAGTTATTTTCTAGAAAAACCACATCGGTTTATACTATCACCAACAGTATTTGGCTTGTGCATACTATTGCTCCATTACAAAACTTGAGCATTTAAAAATCTTTGCTAATTCGTTAGTGAAATGACATATCACCATTATATCTTAATTTGCATTTCTTTGATAATCACTGCATTGGGGTTTTGCTTTTATATTTACTACTTATATTTTCACTTTTGTAAATTCACCATGAGTTTATTCATATTTACATTTACTTTATGTGTCATTCGTTTTGATGAACACTCTCCGTATTTTTCAGTTTTTTCCACTGTGTTTTTGTCCTTTAGTCTTAAGAAGTCGATTGGTGTAAAGAATTTTCCCCTCTCTAAAGCGTCAAGCCCATCAATTATGTCATTTCTCCCTTTCCTTTGGTGTTACAGTAAGAAAGACCTTCTCCCTCCAAGATCAGATATACCTTCACCTATGTTTTCTTTCATTTCTTGTGTGGTTTCACTTTTTACATTTAAATACTCAGTCTATCTGATGGATTTTAGTTTGAGGGGTGAAGAAGGACAGTATCTTCAATCTTTCCCAAGAGAAACAATTTGCCCCAGCAAAGTGTATTATTTGGGATAGCAGGTTTATTTTGTTTCAAGGTAGTATTCACAAGTATATATACAGAAAAAACCTGTTTCTATACCATCAATTCTATTTCATTTTTCTTCCTATATGCTCCTTTATCAGTATAACCTTACAGAGAGCAGCTTTACAAGATGTTTTAATATCTGATTGGCAGATCAATTTTCCTTGCCGCTTACATGATTGAGCAAGGGCAATTATTTAGTATTTATTCCCTCAAATATTCTTTGGAGCCATATAATCAAACATTTCCCCTTCTACTGTTACTCCTACCTAGATTGCGTTGTGACTTTTATTATGTTAAACCTAAAATTATTTCTGGAAAACTAACATCTGTGTACCGCTCCTATCCAGTAACATTCTATTGCGTTATTTCTCCAGGACTTCTACACTGTGTCTTATTGTACCCAGGTCTTGCTCAACTTGTGCCTAAGTATCATTTTGTTATTTTTGTTATTAGGAAAGAGATTGTTTTCCCACTATACATGATATTTGGTTGATTCACTTAGTATTACTGAGAAGGCAAGTAAGTCACTTGCAAAAATTGATAAATTATTACCATGCTTTGCAATACTCATAACCTCATGGAACATTGCATTGGCTGGATCTTCCAGAACAATGTTAATTCATATTATGGCAGTAAGAATTAACACCCTTGTCATGAGAAAAATGAGTCTCAAAGCATGCCGGTGGGGAGGGGAAGAGGATTGATAGTGAAATTGCCTATTAAATAGCTTCTTGGAAATTCACATTTGAAATTCAAATTCATTCTATAATTAGCATATAAAAACCTCTGAGCTGCTCTGCAAATAAGAATTTTTTTTGTTTTTTCTTTTTGAGATGGAGTCTCTGTCTGTCGCCCAGGCTGCAGTGCAATGGCGCCATCTCAGCTTACTGCAACCTTTGCCTCCCCGATGCAAGTGATTCTCCTGCCTCAGCCTCCCGAGTAGCTGGGATTACAGGTGCACGCCACCACACCCGGCTAATTTTTGTATTTTCAGTAGAGATAGGGTTTCACCATGGTGGCCAGGCTGGTCTCAAACTCCTGACTTCAGGTGATCCACCTGCCTCGGCCTCCCAAAGTGCTGGGATTACAGACGTGAGCCACTGCCCCTGGGCTTTGTTTACTTTTGGCATGTTATTTAATATGCTTTAAACACTGTTGCCTAAACTCAGTTTTCCAAATAGGCATCAAACTTTATTTGGTGCTTATTTACATTCCAAATAGTGTGTTCTTTATCATATTAGAATCAATCATTTTCTTTTTTATTTTTAGATATATATTTTTAAAAAATTGATGTGAATTGCCGGGTGCAGTGGCTCACGCCTGTAATCCCAGCACTTTGGGAAGCCGAGGAGGGCGGATCACCTGAGATCAGGAGTTCGAGACCAGCCTGGCCAGCAAAGTGAAACCCCATCTCTACTAAAAATACAAAAATTAGGCAGGAGTGATGGCAGGCGCCTATAATCCCAGCTATTCGGGAGACTGAGGTAGGGGAATCGCTTGAACCCAGGAAGTGGAGGTTGCAGTGAGCCGAGATCATGCCATTGCACTGCAGCCTGGGGGACAAGAGAGAGACTTTGTCTCAAAAAAAAGAAAAAAATTGATGCGAATTTGTTCAAATGTCTATTTTTATTTAACATCATAACCTGTTATTAGTGAGAAATGTCCTTAAAAATGTTTCATTTCAAGGTATAAGTTATAGTTGCCCAGAGGTTACTTTAAAATATTTTGCTATTGATATTCTGCCATTTTATTTAATATTTTTGTGTTTATAAACATATGTAAAATCAGACTTTATATTTGATTTTAGGGAACTTTTTAAGTTTTTGGTAGAGAGTTTTACAACGTTTACAGATGAAAGGGGAAGCCTTTCACCTCTGCTGTACAATGGACCAGTTTATGTGAAGGAGAACTAACATGTATGCCTAGGAATTCACACACATGCATACACACATGACATGCAGAAGACTCATCTGGGTTTGGGTCCTCATGTGGATCCTCATCCTTCAAATGGGTCCTTAACCTCTTCCTTTGGTTATTGTGGTGCTGTCCCTACTGAAGCTGAAGTGCATATTGGGAGACATTCCCTTTTAAATTTCAACAGACTGGCAGATATGTAGTCGGTATTTTTCTTCTGGCCTACAAAATAAGAATCAGTAAGTACTACTGCTTAGCCCTCTTACTATATCAATTTCCTCATGCTTTTTTTTAATTTTAATTTTTGTTGCTGTTGTTTTGGTTTTTTTGAGACGGTGTCTCGCTCTGTTGCCCAGGCTGGAGTGCAATGGCATGATCTTGGCGCACTGCAAGCTCCACCTCCCAGGTTCACACCAGTCTCCTGACTCAACCTCCCGAGTAGCTGGGACTACAGGTGCCCACCACCACGCCTGACTAAGCTAATTTTTCGTATTTTTAGTAGAGATGGGGTTTCACTGTGTTAACCAGCATGGTCTCGATCTCCTGACCTTGTGATCCACCTGCCTTGGCCTCCCCAAAGTGCTGGGATTACAGGCGTGAGATACTGCACCCAGCCTCTTCATGCCTTTTTTTTTTTTTTCAATTTAATCTGTTGTTATCCTTCTGCTGAAAAGGTGTACAAAGAATAACAACATCTGAAATGAGACTTTACAAAATCTGTTATTCCAGTCTCAGCCTCTTTCTTACTTTATATCCAAGGATATCATTCCTAATTTCTTCCTATTTTATTTGTTTTACATATCTCAGAACTTTGGTCTCCATATGGATGTCAAGACAAAAATCTAAGTTGGGGTGGGGAAGGAAAGAAATCTTAAATTAGATGCTTCAGAAAACAAGTTCTTACTTAGGCTTATCTCTACTCCCTTCTGAAAGCCCATTAGATGCCAACAGATCAGCTTTGGATGGCTAGCAACTGCCTGGACAAAGCAGAGAAAGTTCCTCAGTACACGCAGGAAGGAATGCCAAAACCTTACATGCCCGTTTATGGTACAGAACCTTGGAGAGGTCCTGAATTTGATGTGCCACTTAAGGAAGACGTGGGGTTGACCTGACACAAGAAAACTGATGGAAGTGTATATAAGGATCCGTGAGATTTTCCATTTTCTTTCACAGCCCATGGAATGAGATGGTTACTCCTCTTCTTCCCTGTATAAGATACAACCCTTTCTCTATCAAGAGTTTTAACCCAGGAGGCTCTAGACGCAGCAGTATCAGGCACAAGCGAAGGTGGCCAAAGGGTTGAGAGGGGAAAAGGGGATGGGTGTGCGGAGGGCTCCAGAATTAAAAAGAAGAAGAAGAAGAAAAATTAACAAAATTTTACCTATTGAATCCAACTGCCATCCTCCGGCTCTGCTCCCAGGATGCCAGCAAGACTAGTATATGCATCAAATAAGATAGTATGGGCATTATTCTTTGTTAAAACAAAACTCAAAAAGCCAAAACAAACCAAAGAAAACTTTGGACAAGTTAAATTTAACAGAATTGGCCAGGCCCGGTAGCTCACATTTGTAGTCTCAGCACTTTGGGAGGTTGAGGTGGGCAGATCCACCTGAGGTCAGAAGTTCGAGACCAGCCTGGCCAACATGGGGAAACCCTGTCTCTACTGAAAATACAAAAACTAGCCAGGCATGGTGGGGCATGCCTGTAATCCCAGCTACTCAGGATTCTGAGGCAGGAGAATCGCTTGAATCCGGGAGGCGGAGGTTTCAGTAAGCTGAGATGGCACCACTGCGCTCCAGCCTGGATGACAGAGTGAGATTTCGTCTCAAAAATAAATAAATAAATAAATAAATAAATAAATAAATAAATAAGGATAATATAAAAATTAAGAGTTGATTTGAGCAAAGAACTATTCATGAATCAGGCAGGACTCAGAACCAGAACCAGAAGTGGTTCAGAGAGCTTCATGCTTCATTTCACGACGTGAATGGTATTTATAGACTGAAAATGGAAGTGTTACACAGAAATAGTTTTGTTGGTTACAGCTAGGCATTTGTCTTCCTTGGACCTGGTTTGATCAGTTGACAGCCCTTGATTGACCTAAACTTGGCGTCTTGTAGTTGGCTGAGACCCTACTATGTGTTACGAAAAATATACTCCTAAGTTAGGTCTTGGTTCATTTGTCTGCTGGCTTTGGTTGCGGTTCATTAAGTAGAAACTCAAGGCGTGGAGACTGCCTCAGGCCAAGGGCATCTTACTTTAAAGGTGTTAAATTTACTTGTTAAATATGTTTACTTGTTAAATAAATTTAACACCTTTCTAAAGAAACATACTGTGTCAAAGAAAAAAGACCTATTGATGCTGACATATGGGGTCCTGTCATGAAAATGGTGAAAAGAATATTATCAAATAAATTATATAGAACACATTTTAGAACTGAAGATCATGACTGTCCAGATTGAAAAGGCCCACTGAGCATCCAATGTCATAAGTGAAAAATGACTGTCAGGTCACATCTTTATAAAATTTCGGAACAATGAAGATGATTTTCCTAGTCTTAAATGTTTTAGGATACATAGAGAGAAAAGTCACATACACAGGGTGGGAATCAGAAGGTCGGACAACTTCTCAAAGCAACAGTGTAAGCTTAAAGAGAATAGAGCAATGCCTTCAAAATCCTGGGGAAAATGTTTCCCCCAAAATGTAATTTTTCAAAATTTTTCAAAATTTTAATCACTGATGGGTATCATTGATCATTAAAAAAATGCAAATCAAAAATCACAATGAAATGCCATCTCATACCAGTCAGAGTGACTATTCCTAAAAGGTCAAAAAATAACAGATGCTAGTGAGGTTGCAGAGAAAAGGGAACACTTGTTTACTGTTAGTGGGAGTGTGAATTAGTTCAACCACTGTGGAAAGCAGTATGGTGATTCCTCAAAGAGCTAAAAGCAGAACTACTATTCAACCCAGCAATCCCATTGCTGGGTATATACCCCGAGGAATAGAAATCATTTTACAATTAATACACATACATGTGAATGTTCACTGCAACATATTCACAATAACAAAGACATGGAATCAACCTAAATGCCCATCTTGGACAGACTGGATAAAGGAAATGTGGTACATATACACCATGGAATACTATGCAGCCATTAAAAAAATGAGATCATGCCTTTTGCAGGAACATGGATGGAGCTGGAAGCTATTATCCTTAGCAAACTAACACAAGAGCAGAAAACCAAGTACCGCATGTTCTCACTTATTAGTGGGAGCTAAATGATAACTTATAAATGCAAAGAAGGACACAACAGACACTGAGGTGGAGGAGGGTGGAAGGAGGGAGAGGAGCAGAAAAGGTAACTATGGAGTACTGGGCTTAATACCTAGGTGACAAAATAATCTGTACAACAGACCCCCATAACATGAGTTTATCTATGTAACAAGCCTTCACATGTACCCCTGAAGCTAAAATAAAAGTTTAACGTTTTTAATTATGTATAAGAATAATGAAGACATACACAGACATATAACATCTGAAAAATTGACACCTATATGCCATTTCTTAGAAATATACTTATGAGTATGTTCCACTAAAGTAAAGAATAAAACTATAAAGAGAAAGATGCGGGACCAAGTGAATAATGATTCTATCACAGAAGAGATAAAGACATCTTCTGGCCAGACGTGGTGGCTCATACCTGTAATCCCAGCACTTTGGGAGGCTGAGGCGGGTGGATCACGAGGTGAGGAGATTGAGACCATCCTGACCAACATGGTGAAACTCCATGTCTACTAAAAATACAAAAATTAGCTGGGCGTGGTGGCACGCGCTTGTAGTCCTAGCTACTCAGGAGGCTGAGGCAGGGGAATCACTTGGCCCCAGGAGGCGGAGCTTGCAGTGAGCTGAGATCATGCCACTGCACTCCAGCCTGACAATAGAGCGAGATTCCATCTCAAAAATAATAATAATAATTTAGATTTAAATGACTTCATGTGGCTGTTGACCACCACACTGGAAAATGTGCTCTAGATGATGGTAAAGGAAACTATCAAAATGATGGGAGAGGGAAGTTTCATGAATTAGAAGATACAGAGCTATAGCTGATCGTGTAATCTCCCATCTCACATCCTTTTTTGCAATGTGGCTTTCCTATGACTCTGGGAAGAGGTGGGGCTTATTTCTTCTTCTCTTAGATCTGGACTAGCCTTATGACTGTTTTGAACAATAGAATTGGGTAGAAATTACATTCTGGGACTTTTGAGGTCCAAACATTAAGAAATTCTGGTACCTTTGGCTTTTGAATACTGGAGAAAGCCAAACATTTTAATAACCCTGACATGGCTATTCTATGAGGAGGCCCAAGCTCACCACGCGGAGCCACCTGAGGCCTGACAAGATGGAGGGAGTCTTGAGGTCTTGAGGTCCTAATCAGAATTGCTCAGCTAAGCAACCCATAGAACCATGAGAGATGATAAAATGGATATGGTATAAAGCCACTGAGTTTAGTGTTGTTTGTTACCTAGCGAGCAGCATACCTAGGGAGCCCAGGTTGGAGCTGAAGGAGAGAGGGTTCTGGGAGCAACATGTATAAGATGGGCCTCATAGATTACCTGGTGTGTCTGACATCCTGGGGATGTGTTGTACCTTATCCGTCCCAGTTTTTGTGGAAGAAGAATTGCTAACAAACACATAACAAGCCATGTAAACAAAAAATAAAAGTCTCGGCTGGGCACAGTGGCTCATGCTTGTAATCCCAGCACTTTGGGAGGCTGAGGCGGGTGGATCACCTGAGGTCAGGAGTTCATGACCAGCCTGACCAACATGCAGAAACCCCGTCTCTACTCAAAATACAAAATTAGCTGGGCGTGGTGGCGCATGCCCGTAATCCAGCTACTCGGGAGGCTGAGGCAGGAGAACTACTTGAACCCCGGAGCCAGAGGTTGCCGTGAGCCAAGATAGTGCTGTTGCATTGCACTCCAGCCTGGGTGACAAGAGCAAAACTCCGTCTCAAAAATAAAATAAATAAATAAATAAACAAAAATCTCCGGAAAACCAAAGTTTTGTATAAGAAAATAAATATAATCCTAGCACAATACAGAATTTAGTGCATGAACATTAGGTAGCATGTATAATCATAATAATGCAAACAGAATTCTCCTATTGAGAGCCTGGAAATGATGGAGGAGAGGAAGATGTATCTCTTCTTTCCCCTACTCTGGAGGTGGTGGGAGTGTAAGAGCAATTAAACATTCATCTTCTTTAGTGGAAGACTCAAGCCTGTAATCCCAGCACTTTGGGAGGCCGAGACGGGCGGATCACGAGGTCAGGAGATCGAAACCATCCTGGCTAACACGGTGAAACCCCGTCTCTACTAAAAAATACAAAAAACTAGCCGGGTGCGGTGGCGGGCGCCTGTAGTCCCAGCTACTCGGGAGGCTGAGGCAGGAGAATGGCGTGAACCCGGGAGGCGGAGCTTGCAGTGAGCCGAGATCCGGCCATTGCACTCCAACCTGGGCGGCAGAGTGAGACTCCGTCTCAAAAAAAAAAAAAAAAAAAAAAAGAAAAAAGAAAATATCAAGCATGTTGGTTATATACCAGTAGAAAAATCTAAAGAATTATAAGTGTTTGCTACTGAGGAACATGAATTTGGGGTCTGGATGGGTGAAATAAATACTGCATTTTTTGTATACAGGATTATTTGACATATTGGAAGATAAATGTATATTTTGAGGTATTACTTTTTTTATTTTTGAGACAGAGTTTTGCTCTTGGTGCCCAGGCTGGAGTGCAATGGCACAATCTCGGCTCACTGCAACCTCCGCCTCCCGGGTTCAAGCGATTCTCCAAGCGATTCTCCTGCCTCGGCTTCCAGGGTAGCTGGGATTACAGGCACCCACCACCACATCTGGCTAATTTTTTTATTTTCAGTAGTGATGGGGTTTCACCATGTTGGCCAGGCTGGTCTCGAACTCCTGACCTCAAGCAATCTGCCCGCCTTGGCCTCCCAAAGTGCCGGGATTACAGGCATGGGTCACTGGCCCTGGTCCGGGCCCGAGATATTAACTTTTAAAAAAGATCAAAGGAATTGAAGTAACTCCAGTTGTCAGAACCTGGTTAACAGCCTCCCTAAGTTAGGCCATCCTAACCAAGTCTTCCCATAGGGACAGAGCCCACAGTCAGTAGTCTCAGCTTTAATTGCCATTTCTGCACCTCCTCTTGTGCACTTATACACATTTTAGTGGGGAAATAAGAGAGGACAAGTCCATAGGTGTTAGTTGGTAAACTTTACCACCCTAAAATCCCAAACACCTTTTTCATATAGTCTCCTCTAACCCAGATCACCTTCAAATCTCAAACACTGAATTAAGTTTCATAATTAACTTAGTTTTTAATTCATTTATTTATTTTTAGAGATGGAGCCTTGCTATGTTGCCCAGGCTGGAGGGCTATGGCTACTCACAGGCACAATTATGGTGCCCTATGGCCTCAAACTGCTGGCCTCAAGTGATCCTCCTCCCTCAGCCTCCCTGAGCATCTGGACTACAGAAACACCACCACACCTGGCTTTTAACTTACATGGCTTCAATCACAAAGCTTAATAGGACCTGATTGTCATGAGCTTTTTGGAAAGAAGTTGAAATATAGGATTGTGGAGCAGGGCATGGTGTCTCACAGATTGCACGGCAGATCCAAATTATGCTTTCTAGAGATGCGATCACTTTAATATTTACCGAAGAGCACTAGTACTCTGATTGGTCTTTTCAAATGGGTGGAGAACTACAACAGACTCCTCCAGGCTAGTTGTGTTTAAACAGGAGTTGAAGGTTGCAGGGAAGTCCTCTTTGATATAGAATTGCAAACTGAGGCTGGTAATTCAGGTCATTGACACAGAGTAGGGAGAAGGAAGTCAGTATCCTTTGTGAGAAAGAAACAGCTGAAGTGGGGCTGCATGATAATGTCTCATCAAGAAGACCTTGGTTCAGGGTCCTTCACTATGATGAGCATGAAAAGTGAAATTCTAGTCTGGAATTGAAGAGGAATCCAACTATAATAAGCTTTTTTTTTTTGAAATGGAATTTCTCTCTTGTCTCCTGGGCTGGAGTACAGTGGCGCAATCTTGGCTCACTGCAACCTCCGCCTCCTGGGTTCAAGCCATTCTCCTGCCTCAGCCTCCCAAGTAGCTGGGATTACAGGTGCACACCACTACCATCCAGCTAATTTTTGTATTTTTAGTAGAGACAGGGTTTCACCTTGCTTGCTAGGCTGGTCTCGAACTCCTGACCTCAGGTGATCCACCCGCCTCAGCTCCCAAAGTGCTGGGATTACAGGCATGAGCCACTGTTCCCAGCCAATAAGCTCACTCTTAATTCTTTCTTTTTTCTCAATTAAATTGACTCCCATAGTCCTTCATATCCTTCCAGAAAGTCCTTTGATTTCTTTGACACCCTGCCCCCCTATGATGGAGTAAGATGTCCCTCCTCTCCACCCCAACAGAGTTCTGTGCTTGTCCCTTTGCTAGCATTCACCCCACCCTCCATGGCTACCTCCTTGCTTGTCTCAATCTCCCACAAAATTTGTAAGTGCTCGCAGAGAACAGTTCATTGTTTCATCCTCAGGACCCAGCACACAGAAATCTCTCAAATATATTTGTTAAACAAAGGCAGTAAAATATGCACATGTATTTATATTCTTGGACAATGTATGCCCTTTATTTATGGATTCTCACGCTCTCAAGCCATTAGATACATCCATGTGGTTCCCAAATGTCATCATGCCTTTCCTAGCCTGGGATGCAAAATCCACAAGTCTGATGCCATTGTGTTTTTTAAGACTCATCTAATTTTAAAATAAGCAATAAAACAAAACAATAGTCCTTATTTCCTTACGCTAAGCCTTCTTACAATGGTATACTTTGCTTTTACTTGCAACCTCAACTATCTTAAAGAAGTGACACACAACGACTACTCATGCTTCCCCTGAGGCTCTCTGAAAACTTCCTTCCTTAGAGATATTTAGTGGGCATATGACCAAATCAAATGGCCCTTTTTAATAGACATACCCCCCACACCTGGCTTTTATTATGTCATAGGAGGTAAAGAGAAATCCCAAGACCCTTCCCCAAACCTAGAGAGCTGGTGGCCTTCAGAGCTGACCCCCTTCCTGCAGACTGTCCCCGCAGCGGTTCTGCAAAATCACACTCACAACACACTGTGTATTGTGGGGTTGGCATAGATGTTTTGAAACTAGGCAGACCTTGCGCAGTGTTTAGTTTTTGGTGGAATTTATGTTTTTGGCTGGCTGCCACTGTGAAATGTGTTTAGTTTTAACTGACAGGCCTGGTCAACACTGCAGGTCATAGGTAAGTCTAGCTCATTGCGACTAGGTGAAGCCAGATCTTCTGCTTCCCAGTTTTCTTTTTGTTTTTTACTGTCCTGGTAAAGAAGAATTTCTAACAGACACGTAGCAAAACATTTCTGTCCTTCTACCTGATCCTCTGTGATAAACTCTTCCTGCTCTGTGATGACATTCTTCTTCAGTGACTAGACATCCAGGGGTTGGGAGAAGCTACTCGGGAAGTTGCAAGAGTAGGGATTAGGTTGTACACTGGGAAGTAAGACTGTGGTGTGGTATGGAGCAGAAGGTTGCCAGGAGAAATCCTCAGGAGTGTAATGTGACATTTTCGTCCTTAAACCTGGGCTGGAGCAGTGTCACGAGCAATCCGGCCGGATGCTGAAGAGCCAGTGAGAGGAGGACAGGAGTACGGCCAACCTGACATGAGACCTTGATGTTGGCGCACCGGTGTCACTGGGACACAAGGAGTCTCTGTTTCATTTTTTTCCCCTGAGAGGGATTTGCACCCAGCCATCTTGTGACTGTTTTTTTAATTCAGTTCAGTGAAAATGACCATGCTTTTTCCTACTATCTCAACCAAAATTTGTACCCATGCCAGGCTGGGAAAGTATATACTTCCTGAATGAAATGTGTGATCCAACCATTATGAGCCCCAGAGGGTCTTTGTGGGATTGGTCACTGAGTTGCAGGATGGCAGAGGTGTGGGGTCAATGCCATTTCCACTGTGATATAAGAATAACATTGAGGAAACTGTCAAAGTCAAAGATCACGCACAGAGTTTGCAAACATAATTTAAAAGCTAAGAGAAACGATGACCATATAACAGTTAGCAATAATAACTTGAGAATCTTAAGTATTCAGGATACTTAAGATTCAGGATATTTCTTTTTTAAAAAAGAAAATAAATGGAAGGTAAATAATATGAAAATATAAGTTCCATGAACGAGGGAGTTTCATGTATGAATTTTTTACTGTTCACTGCTAAATAGTTAGGTTTAGCCTGACACATAGTGGGTACACATACTCAAGAAATAGGCATCAAATGGATGGATGAATGAATGAATGAATGAAAAGTATGTTTTTAGAGAGCACTTAAAATGAGAAAGTTTAACATTCACCATGTGTCTAACAAAACCTGAATTGAATTGTAACAAATATAATCCCGGCTGACTTGAGAAATGTTATCAAATGCATATTATTTTATTTTGGGCGTTATGATTTACACATTAATATTGTATTAAAATGTAATGTGAAGAAACATACAGAATTTAAATATGTTAATTCAAACTCAAATTATGTATATATACACACATATACACAAGCATACATTACACATATATATGATATATGAATTTTTTCCCTTTTCATAATTAAGAAGTGCAAAGCAATACTATTAAGAGACAATTTTGGATGTAAAATTCCCTAAAGCTATCCAATGCAGAAGCAAAGGGTGAAACGGAGCTATAGACTCAAGTAGCTTGGCTCTGTATTTCAGGGGCAAATGAGGCTACATATTTAGAAGGAACTGTACCTGTATTAATTTTTTCTCCATTCTGCTGGGCCTTGGTGGATTTTGCTCATGACTTCTGTTAACATGTGCTGGGCCAATAATGTTATAGATCATAGGACACATCCCCCATATTGTGGGGAATTTGCATCCCATGCTTTAATTACCCTTTGGTTTCTGGAGAGGTGAGGGCTGAATTCAGCAGTCCTTTCATAACAGGCCTGTGGTTCAGGCCTGGCTTGGAAAGGGACCCGGGGGCTGGCAGGCACTCCAGGCAAATTTTCCAGCAGCAGCACGGCTCCGTTTGCCTCCTTCAACAGGTCTTCAGTTGGCTATATTAGTTCATCGGCTTCAGACTTTGAATTGGCACAAATGCATTGTGCAGATGGGGCAGTCGCATTAACTGGCCTGGAACTAATTAAAAACTGGAATATTTTAGATCAGTAGGAAGAAGCGTGGCCAGATTTGCAGGGATGGTGCAAGTGAGCTGAAAGAGCAAATTAACCCAGCCCTTTGAGAAAGATTCCTGCTGCCCGACCTTAGGTAGCCTCAACTGGGCTTGGGCATATCCTGGTGTGAGATGGCCCCTGCAAACCTGACGGGTCCTCAACCATCTCAGCTGCCTAGGAAACATTCTTTTTTTTTTTTTTTAAATATTCCTAGTGGCACCATGCTTTATTAAAAAGAGCAAGTTTGCCAAGCTTGTTAGCTTCAGGGAAAAGACATATCCAAGTGAGTGAAGGACTGTGAAGGGCATTTATAATGAGGGAAATTTACTGCCTGGTTGAGTGTCAAGGGCTGTGTTCTGAAGACTGGACTTCAGGCACAGCCAACGACCTCCCGCCACAGTGGGACACCATCCAGAGGACTTCCTTCTGACCTTTCCCCTCAGGCATGTCCTAAGGCACCTCGCTTGTCCTCTTTGTCACCACTTGCTATTTTGCATTCTGTCTGAACTGTAAGAAACACACACTCACCTTGGCTCAGATGGAGTGCTGTCTTGCTAAGGGCTTCACCATGGCTTGCCCCGAACTGCTGTTTCACTCCAGGTTTGGGGAAAACTTGAAGCTTGTTTTCAGCCTTAACAGTCTTAGCTCAGAGCCAAGAGTTGTGAATCCAAAAAATATCCATTGCTAGTTTTTGGTGTTTTGTTTTTATTTTTGTGTTTTTTGATACCTACAATTTATTGGGCTTGTATGTATGTGCCCAGCACTGGGCTAAATTATGGAAGACACTAGTCCGTTTAATCAACACAACAACAAAAAAGTAAAGAAATTAATATTGTTATTTAGCTTTTTATTTTAATTTTTACAGTTGTGGTAAAGTAAACATAACATAAAATTTACCATCTTAGCTATTCTTAGGTGTGCAGTTCACTGGCATTAAGTACGATCACATGGTTGTACAAACATCACCTCCAACCATCTCCAGAACTCTTTTTGTCTTGCAAAATTGATACTGTGTACCCACTAAACAACTTCCCACTCTTCCCTCCCACCAGATCATGGCAACCACCATTCTACTTTCTGTCTCTATGAATTTTTATTTATTATTGTTTTTGACAGCGTCTCGCTCCGTCGCCCAGGCTGGAGCGCAGCGGCGCAATCTTGACTCACTGCAACCTTCACCTCTGGGTTCAAGGGATTCTCCTGCCTCAGCCTCCTGAGTAGGTGGGATTACAGATGGGCGCCACTACACCTGGCTAATTTTTGTATTTTTAGTAGAGACGGGGTTTCACCATATTGGCCAGGCTGGTCTCAAACTCCTAACCTTGTGATCTGCCCACCTTGGTCTCCCAAAGTGTTGGGATTACAGGCGTGAGCCACTGTGCTTGGTCATCTCAATGAATTTGATTACTCTAGATACCTCATGTAGGAGGGATCATCAAGTATCAGTCCTTTTGTAACTGGTTTATTTCACTTAGCATAATATTCTCCAGGTTCATCAATGTTGTAGCATATGTCAGAATTTTCTTCTTTTAAGGCAGAATAATATTTCATAATATATTTTGTCTATCCGATCATTTCTCCATAGATATTTGGGTTGCTTCCCTCTTTAGGCTATTGTGAATAATGCCGCTGTGAACATGGGTGTGTAAGTATCTCTTTGAGACCATTACTCTCTTTTATATGTGAGGGATCCCATGTACAGAGAGGTGCTTAACACAGGTTATGCAATAGTCAAGGAATAGAACTAGGATTTATATGCAAGGAGCTGTCACTCCAGAACATATTGTTTTCATTTCTGTCTTCTCCAACCTGCATAAAGGACAGATGTCCATCCCTCAGTGATAGGCTGTATATTATGAAACTGAAGCATAAGCTGAGTGAACACCAAGAAGTTTTACATGAATTAAATCTTCATCATTCTCCTAAAGACTTTTCTAAATTAGATCTTTGATGCTAAATTATACCACATTATTCCAAAATGTCAGGATTAGATAAGTATAATAATAATTTTAATCACAAAAGAAATTCATTTTTTGGTGTTTCCAAATAACCAAGCATCATTTGGAGGTAACTCCTAGAACAGTGTAAGTCATTGTTCGGCTTGATAAATGTACTGATTCTTACCAAAAGTAATGAAAAGCTTCAGCCATTTCGTTCTGTGGACTAACCCCAATCATTACGATGATAGTTACCTGGTACTAGCACTGTAATAGATCTTTTTATTCTACCAAATCATATAAATGCTCCCATTTTACAGATGAGAAATCCAAAATTAAAAATAAAATATTATAATTCAATCTGCCTGATCCCAGTACCCAGGTTCTTTCTGTTACCTTTTACATCCTGGACACTGCTTGTCTTGCGTCATGCAGTTGAACATCAGCGAATCAGATGCAAACAAAAGATTTGTATATAAGCTGTTGTGAATTTTAGACATATGGCTTTTGGGAAGAAATGGAATGATCCCTGAACATGAACGATTTGTAAAAGTCTTTGGCAGACAGAGGTTTCTGTAAATGGATTAAGGAATAACCTTTTGACAAGGACAATACATATTTCATGTCTAGTAAATGCTGTACCTGCCACCATATCCTGCAAGTCCCGGCAGCTGCTTCTAACAACCCAGCTTTCATGGAAGGATCTGGTCTGGGGAGCGTGTTCAGCAATCCTCTGCTCGAGCTGCCTGGCTCCTTTTCAAAATGTTTCCTATGTCTCAGCCTCCAACTCAACTCTTCATCCTGGAAAAGTCTGTGTCTCATTCCAGCTCAGTGCTGTGATTTATTTTTGGCGGGCAAAGGGAAGAATTAGTCATACCTACTCTTCTGTTTGAGTCTAATGGGAGCATTGTGACTGGTGGTAAAGATGGTGGTTTATCAGTCTGGTGATTTGTAGAGTTTATGGCATGGGCCCCCTTGTTCCTCTGAATTTCCTTTCCCCTGTGAGTCACTCTGCAATAATAATGAAGAGGTGAGGTCCAAAGTTTGACAGTGGACCTCCTTGTACTCAGCTTTCAGCATTGCAATAATTCCATATTGTCAGAGAAAAGATGATGTCATCTCCTTAACAGCTGAAAACAAAGGGGGACAAATAAAAATGACCAGGCCACCCAAAGAACTGCCAATCAATACTATCAACAATGGAAGAGGAAAGCATTCTTTCAATCATAAAGTATGACTGAGCTAAGCAGTATTGACCTTAGGGTAAGGCATTTCTTAGGATTTAATGAATGGCTAGGAAGCTGATGGACCTTTAGTCAAACTGGTTATTAACTGCCTGAAAGTGTCTGACCCTGGAAACCATAATTGCTGCTACAAATGCAAGCACATAAGAAAGTCCAAGTCTGGCTTAGACAATGTGCTGTTGTAAGCAAGTCCCAATGCTGAACCATAAGACTGACCTTTACAGATTTGCCTGGGCGTCCCCCACCACAGAACTGCATACCATTCTCAAAGGACATAATTTCATGAAGATCCAATGCTAGAAATAAATTCCAGAAATAAACATGGATAGCATTTGCCCATCTCACAGAATAGAATATTATACACTCTAGGTAGAACAATTCACCTCAAAGCTGATGGATTGAACTGATAGTGCTATGATTATAGTGGCCAGTGCTGTCCATCAGAAATATAAGGTGAGCCATATATGTAATTTACAATTTGCTACTAGCCACATTACAAAAGTGATTCCAGCACAAAAGTGATTGCATTTTAATAACATAATTAACCCAGTAGATACAAAATATTATCATTTCTACATGATAGTATTTTTTACGTGTACTCAGTAAAAAAATTATTCAAGAGATACTGCATTTATTTTTTACACAAAGATTTTATATTCCAGTATATATTTCACACTTACACCACATCTCAATTCAGACTAGCCACACTTCAAGTACCCAAGAGCCATATGTGGTTAGTGGCTATCACTGTGGACATTGCAGGCGTAGGAAATTGTTTTGGAATTAGTAATGCATCAGAATGTTCAGCTGGATAAGATGGCCCAAATAATAGGGTGCTATTTCCCCAGGATGATCAACAAATAGCCAACTTAGGCAAAAATGCTAAATAAATGTGAATTATCTATTTTAGAAGAGAGAGAGGAATTCATAAATGGTATTTGAGTTTAGAAAGAGTTTTCACAGACAGTGACTAACTTTTGCCGTTTTCTCTGATACTGCACTGATTTAGCTTTGCTTGGAGACATATTTCTGGATTTTAGGGATCAGGAGACTCTGGAATGGAGTTGCAAGAGAAGCAATATAGCATAGAGGAGATATTCCTGAGAAACAGCCTGGGTTTCAGGAACAGATAAAGCTATCCCTGCCACTTTCCACTTGGTGACACAAGGCAAACGACTTTACTTTGGGGAGCTAAGTCTTCTGGTTTCTAACGTGTGGATGATATCCTCACCTCCTTTCTGTTGTTGCTGTTGTGGGACTGAATGTGATAATGTTGACAAGTGTGCATGCTGGTACCATCATCACCACCTGCAGTAGCATCAGAAAGTGAAATGTTGTCCACTAATATGACTCTGCAGCCAGGTGCCCAGAACACCAGGTGTGCCCAGGCACTCCTCAGGGAGTAGATAGGAAGATTGTATTAAGAGGCATCATACTTCTGTTGCCAGAAGGCAAGCCAAATTAGTGTCATAGCGATGGCAGTGTCTGGAGGAATGTGGCTGCTAATGGAAATGGATGAACCTAAGAAAAGGGTTACCCAGTGGAGAAGTGGTGGGTATAGGATCAAGGATCAAGTAGATTCCTCATGAAGAATATGCAGGTTGAAAGCAGAAGTGGAGCAGAATTATCAATAAAAGGGCAGTCTCCTGAGCAGTGAGTCATGAAGGAAAACTAGGGAGTCAAGAGTCTTGAAGGAGGGTTGACCTGCAGTTAGAGAATCAGCCTTCAAAAACTCTGAAAGATAAATTGCATATTACCAAAGAGGAAGATCAAGTTTATTCCTTTTTTTTTTTTTTTTATCATTACCTGGCACACAGCAAATTCTAAATAAATGTCTCATGAATCACGGACTGGCAAGCTGGCTCACTGGTGAAGGAAGCCTGTGATCAGAGCCTGGGTAGTCCAACCAATCTTGAAGGAGTTGCATCCTTACAGTACACAGAGGTCACCCTGATTCAGGAAGAGGAGGCTTGTTATGCTCCTAGTGGTGAACAGGGGAAGAGAGGGACAGGGGATAAGAAGGGGTGGTGGGATGGGACAGAGAAATAGAGATGAGGCCAATAGCTATCTTCCCTCTTCAAATCATCTGGGTCAGTAATGTAAAGGACAAAATTGGTTGGGCAAGAAGGACACCACCTTCGGCAGGGCATGGTGGCTCATGCCTATAATCCCAGAACTTTGGAAGGCTGAGGCAGGTGGATCTTCTGAAGCCAGGAGTTTGAGACCAGCCGGGCCAACATAGAGAACATCTGTCTCTACTAAAAATACAAAAATTAGCTGGGCATGGTGGCACATGCCTGTAATTCCAGCTACTTGTGAGGCTGAGGCAGGAGAATTGCTTGAACCCAGGAGGCGGAGGTTGCAGTGAGCTGAGATTGTGCCACTGCACTCCAGCCTGGCGACAGAGCAAGACTCTATCTCGGGGGGAGGGGGGGGGGGAAGAAAAGTAGACTGCCAGTGTTCAGGTAAGATTGCTATACAAACTATTACCAAAAACGTCAAGACTTCATTTCTTAATGTGGGGTAATCAGACCTCAGATCTAAACATAACTCTGCCTGCAAGCAATTCTTGAGGGCCAGTTTCAAATAGTTATCTCCTAAGAATTCCATGATGCTATCATGTACCCATGAAAATCAGGTTAGCCCTGCTCCTCGGCAGAAAGCATCTTTATGATGACAGTCTTGTGCTTATTACAGCCAGTGAGCTTTTCTCCTGGGCAGCCTTTAGATAAATGCTGTGAAATTCTGGCTCCCTGAATTATTTTTCTCATGTTTCAAGCTGAGCAGCCTTTTCCGTGTGTATAGAGTCTCTCCAAATAGTCAAAGACCATTGGTTAGGTTTTTACTCACCGCATTCCAATCCTAGTCCTATCCTACCTTCCTGATATCACAACCAAGATATCTTAATAAGTGTTTGAGGAGTTCCCAAACTCTTGGTCCTCATATTTGCAGAAAAGTTTCTGCTTCACTCCAGAAGCTAATTCATACATGCTAGTGTGGTTAATAGTTAGATTTCAAAAATCAACTTTCTTTTCTTATGCTTTTGGTCTTCAGGTTGCCTGTCTGAGCCACCCACTTGAGTGAAACATTGTTCTTTTACTGTGTGGTGTTGACTGCACTTTGGGTGGGACTGAAGAGCAGAAAGTAAGACCAAGAATCATTTCCTCACTGTTCACATATGAAACTTGCATTTTTAAAAACATGATTGCAAGCGCAGCAACAAAATCTATTGCTATTTCTGACTCTGAGAAAGTCAATAAAAACTATTCACATATAAAGGTCTCATTCAAGGTAGGTCAGCTCTACAGCACTGCTTCCCAGATGTGTCAGAAGTTTGGAGGTGTTGCTTGAAGGCTTCATTGAAGAATTGCTTCTGCCATCTAGGTTTGTTTTTAAATAACATTTGATTAGACATGTTTCTATTTACAGATCTCTACACACCTGGTTATCAGCACTGTGGTTCAAAGAGCATCAGTTTAAAGCTGGTAGACAAGATTAATGTCAATTATTGTTACCGGTAATTCTGCCTTTACATTTATTGTTAAATTCAAGATAACATCTAAGGATACAGATGAAAAACATAAATTGATGATAGCACTGAATAATGATGTTAATTACCATTTAGCAAATGTTTATTATGTTGCAGACACAATGTAGACACAAAGAGTTTACTCTTTTTCATCTATTACCTCCTTTGGGTTTCACAATAATCCCGTGAGAAATAATATCTCCCTTTCACAGAAGAAAACAGGAGGCTCAAATTGTTAAGACACATTTCAGATTCATGCAGTTTATAAGTGGTGGAGCCCAGATTCAAACAAAGGATTGACAAACTCCAGGATTTATGCTCTTACTAATACATAAGAACCAGGTACCAACCAGCACCGGCAGCCTAAACAGTTCCTGGAAGAATTTGAGGTTGGAGATAGATCAATAAAAATGGATCTACACTGGCAGAAAGAATAGAAAATTTAAAAAAATGTGTTTCTGTAAAAATATTAATGGCAAAATGGAAGACAACGTGATAAGGAGCAGCGAAAATCACAGAAGGAGAGCTGGGGGAGAGACAGCTATGGAGGATTTTGAGACCAACCAGAGAAGAAAACAATGACTCGCTGTGCTTATGAGAAGAGAGCTGGAGACACATCGTGAACTTTTTCAAATGCTTCCAGCATATCATAGCTTACATTATCACCAGAATGATTTAAAAGCAACCTATGCTTAGAAGTTCTTTTGGTGGCAACTCCGTAATCTGCTCAGTGTCCAACAAGACTCTTTTCAGTCACCAAATAAACAATTCTAAGGCATAGCTATGATGGTTAATTTTATGTCGTAGGAAATTTATTTTAACCTGCTTTTATTTCATGGGTGCTTTCCAAGTTTTGCGTGTTAACTACAAAGGGACAAATGTTTCCCATCAGGCCAGGAGGGGAAGAGATGGGGGCATAAACAGAATCTAGGCTAAAAATACAAAAACCATTTCTAGAAATAAAATATTTATAATTCATGCATTTGAGAAAACCCACACACCTTTGCCTGGAGTCATTTCTGATAATTATTAAAGATCTTCAAAAAGGTGTATCAGCTTCCCCTTAGGCTGTATTTCATTTTTTTTGCTCACTTTCTTATAGAAGCCGTTATTACTGTAACCAGATATTTGCAGGTATATCCTATCAGCAGCTTGTCTCAGCTCCACCGTGTGTCTTTTTCTGTTTTTTCTCTCTTTCTTTCTTTTTTTGTTTTACTAGAATTACTTTGCCATCACTGCATAGACTAGCTGCAAAGTCCCATTCAGGGACTAACCTATACGCATGCCTGGAAGTGTTACTAGTCAACATGACATGGGGCAACCACTGACCAATAAAGGAAAAGAACTGAGGGATAAAAGTTCTCTCTTCTGTGTAACTGGAGGGCGATTTTGAAGTGCACTTATGCTATTTGCCTCATTGAAATATTCCCAGTGGGATCCAGCCTCAGTTGCCCGTAGTCACAATAAACTCTATAGCGCTCATGGACTGGCTTCCTCTTTTCCCAGTTTCCTGCTTCTCCTCTTTGAGTTCACTTCCCCCCAGCCCTCACCCACCCACCCACCCACCAAAAACTACTTGCACTCAGTGCTTGCCTCAAGCTTTGCTTTTTGCTGAAGCCTAGGCCAAGAAAATATTTTATCACTGAAGCACCCGACCTATTTAGTTTCTCTTCAAAGTGTTGGATATTGAATATTTTAAGTAATGTATTAAAACTTGGTTGGAAATGTATTTAAAATACTACCTTTTACATAAGTTTTTTCAGGGTATGATAAAACAGGTTTGGCAATCACTAGTTTAATAAGAATGCCATGGAATTTTGATCTGTGAATAGTTTGGTTTTTTTTTTCTTTTTCTTTTTGGTTTCTTGTTTTGTTTTGTTTTGTTTTTTATAGAGACGAGGTGTTGCTCTGTTACTCAGGCTGAGCTGTTGTTGTTGCTGTTGTTTTGTTTTGATTTGTTTTGTTCTGAGACAGCATCTCACTGTCTACCAGGCTGGAGTGCAGTTTCATGATCATGGCTCACTGCAGCCTCCACCTCCCAGGCTCAAGCGATTTTCCTACCTCAGCCTCTTGAATAGCTGGGACTACAGGCGTCCACCACTGTGCCTGGGTGATTTGTGTATTTTTTGTTGAGAGGAGGTTTCTCCATGTTGCCCCCACTGGTCTCAAACTCCTGAGCTCAAGTGATCTGCCCACTTCCACCTCCCAAAGTGCTGGGATTGCAAGCATGAGCCACCACACCCGGCCCCGGGCTGGCTTTGAACTCCTGAGCTCGAGTGATCCTCCCGCCTCAACCTTCTCAGTAGCTAGGAATATAGGGGTGTGCCAATTCATCTGGCTTGTACATAGTTTTATATTTATGTATTCCCTATTTTGTAGATTATGAAATTTCTTAGCGGTAAGTGCTATGTATTTACTACTGCTTAGGACGTAGTTTACTTTTGGAAGATTCATACAATGTGACATTTAAAAAATTAACCAAACTCATCTAAATTTATCGATTTTGACAGGTGACATCTCTTGAAATAGAGTACATGGAAAATCCATCAGGATACCTTAATGCACATTGTGTCACTTCTCTTCCAAACATTCCCAAGAAGCTCAAATAGGGTAGACCATTTTATTTCAAACTTTATTCTTCAAAAAGAATCTTATAGGCAGTAGGTTGATATTGCACATTCCCCTGCCATCCCCTAGAGATTCTGAGTTAGCAGGTTAAAGATGAGTTCAGGAACATGCATCTTAAATCAACTTTTCTAGGAATTCTGAAGCAGATGACCCTCAGACAGCACTTTAGAAAATGCCATTTATAGAATCTTTGAATTTCAAAAACGAAAAATCATCTTTCCAGCAGTCATTCATTTTGCAGATTAGAACAATTATTCCAGCAGCACTCTTTCCTTTATTTGTTATTGTTGACCATATATATCATTTAGGCCACGACCAAGAAAACAAAAGTAACTCCTAGCATTCAAAGCAGGGGGAATTGGATTCAGCTTTCAGTGGTGATGAAGAATCTCAGAAACCAAACAGGGAACGATGAGGCAACTCAGGAGTTAGTAACATCAGGATGTCGCCACCATCCTGAGGTTGCAGTAGAGAAGGAATGATGTGGTGCTCCCATATCCCTGGCGCTGAGTTCATCCTAAAGAACTGTGGTCTTGCTTGGCTATGGACTTTGGTGGGGCTAGTGCCGCCCAGCAAGGGCTGACTGACAGCTGCCAAGCTGGAGGCGTTCCCACAGCTGCGCAGAATTTAGCGCAGCGCGCAGCTGTTGCCGCTGCTGCTCTCCAGGCTGTTAACCCCTTCAAATACACCTTCCGTGTCCGCAGCCCTCATCCTCCCATACAGACTCTGCAGGCACCCCAGCCTGCGGTCCATGTGCAGGGGCAGGAGCCACTGACTGCCTCCATGCTGGCTGCAGCATCACCTCAAGGACCAGAAGCAGATGCTGGGAGAGCGCTTGTTCCCACTCATCCAAACAATGCATTCAAACCTGGCTGGGAAGATCACGGGAATGCTGCTGGAGATCGACAACCCTGAGCTGCCGCATATATTACAGTCCTCCGAGTCTCTCCACTCCAAGGTGGATGAAGCTGTAGCAGTTCTACAGGCTCATGATGCCAAGAAAGAAGCTTCCCCGAAGGTGGGCGCTGTTGCTGCTGCTACCTCTTAGACAAGGAAAAACCGATTCAAAAGCCAAATAACCCCTCATGGAATTCAGCTTAAGGTTTGAAGACTTCCTAGCTTGTCCTATGGACCTCAACACCAAGAACTACAAATTGCAAATTTAATAGGTCATTTTGTATTGAAAGGTCAATTATGAAGCGCCTAGAATTTTTCAATGATACGAATATGTTCTCTGGGTTCTGCTGTGGCGCAGTGTTAACTTTTTTTTTCTATTGTGGGTTTTGGTTTTTCCCCCCAGAAACTGGTTTTATTTGATGTACCCAAGTCTTACGTTTCTCAATAAAGAAAAAAAAACTCCATTAAAAAAAAAAAAAAAAAAGAACCGTGGTCTTGCACAGCAGATAGCTGTACAATGGAGGGACAGACTTGCTACTGGAGACCCATCTGAACCAGTTAAAAGGGGAGAAAAGCGCCCTGGCATCTCCTTCCTTTCTCTTGTCAGTGCCTGCCATTGGCTGAATTCATTTAAAATCCAGATGACAGGAGGTCTGGGAGATGCAGCCTGCAGATGTCCCCTCCTCCTAACCATCCATGGTTCAAGGCAGAGCAGAGGAAAGGCAAGGAATAGTGAAAAAAGCAGGCCTAGGGGAACCACAGTTTCCTATTCCTTAATCCTTAGCACCGTACAAACTTATTCTAAAATTATAAGCATCCACCTTTTTCACATTACACTGGGTATCCTTAGAAACCCAATCTCTAGCTGGGTGTGGTGGCTCACACCTGTAATCCCAGCACGTTGGGAGGCCGAGGCGGGTGGATCACCTGAGGTCAGGAGTTCAAGACCAGCCTGGCCAACATGATGAAACCCCATCTGTACGAAAAATACAAAAATTAGCCAGGTACGATGGCAAGCGCATCTAATCCCAGCTACTCAGGAAGCTGAGACAGGAGAATGGCTTGAACCCGGGAGGCATAGGTTGCAGTGAGCCGAGAATGCGCCATTGCACTCCAGCCTGGGTGACAGAGCAAGACCTCATCTTCATAAAAAAAAAAAAAAAGAAAAGAAACTGAATCTCTAAACACCACATGCAGCCCTACCAATGCTAACTTGACTTAATCCAAACAGGACACACTTTGCTTGCTTTACTTGAGTATGCCATTGTCTAAAACAGTTTCTTTGTTTTATTAATAATGAGTGGATATCATTATTAATTATTAATTACTTGTAATTATGAATAATATAGATATTTTCCAGGATTTAAAATAACTTCTTGATATAATAATATACTGAATAGAAACTTCCTGAAGTTCCTCAAAGTATATCTAATTCTAATACAATAATTATAAGAAAAACACTAATTCTAAGAATAAAAGGATATGAGGGTAAATAGAATTTTAAAAAACTAGGTTAAAAAAATCAAAGTATTTAATTGCCATTAATATGCTAATATAGGTTATAAATCACCAAGAGGAAGATCCAATATACAATATTTTCAAACTTACATAATCATTCATTTAGTTGACAAATATTTATTGATCAACCATCCTATGCCTGAAATTCTTTGAGGTGCTGAAGATTACAACAATAAACAAAGTAGACAAAATCTTTGACCTCATTGAGAGCAGATTCTAGTGGAAAAAGTCAAAAAATTAAACAAGTAAATATGTCGTATTTACTTTTTTCCACAATGCTCATTTTCAAATTAATATTCAGTGATTATACTTTGAGTTACACTCCAATGCATGTAATTTTATTGTTAGTCTCCTGCCAGTCAGATCACATTCCAATCTCTTCACCTACCCAGAATTATCTTTTTTACCTTTTTAACGTAGAAACGATGATAGTGGTTAAATGTGTAGGCTTTGGGGTAAGGCCACCCCTCTTCAGGTCCTAGCTCTGTCCTTCCCTGTGTGTGTAACCTGTGAGCCTCATTCATTCATTCATTCCGCATACATTTATCATGCTGGCCCAGAGCTAGAAACCCAGGGCCCATCTGTGAATGGATGAAGAATCTGACCTCAGGAAACTTATGTTTGGGAGTCATTATTTTCAGTAGAAAGTGAGGATATTCCACACATTGGCCTTATGAGGTCATCATGATGATTAAATGACTTAACTCCTGGATGAACTTTGAGCACTGCCTGGTGCATCCTAAGAGCTGACTAAATGTTAGTATTTATTCATCACGTTATATCCACATTTGAAATCCTTCAATGGGTCACTTCTGCCTGTAGGGTAAATTCCAAATTGTTTTGCTCGATACACGCAAGCCTTTCAGGATCTGGCTCCTGATTTTGCATCCTGTCTCATCCGCTGCACATTGGGCTCCCATCCTGTGTAATACTTTCACACCTTATGCCCAGATAATTCTGTCCTCTCTGCATGGGGTCATCTCCTTCCTGAATCCCTTCTTTCCTTTCAAGAGTGAGCTCAATTACCTACTCTGAAGACTATTGTGTTGGCCCCTCTGTGCCCATCCATGACTCCACCTAGTCACACTGACCCTTTTGCCCACAGATCATTCATATCTGACTCTCTTGGAGCTTCCCATATGTATTTTATTTAACTCACTAATATCTTACACCATGCCACATGTATTATGATGACTTACAAGGCTGTACTAAACATGGTAAGATAGGCCTGTGAAACAAGAATCTTGGACCCCAGGGCTAGAAAGAAATGGTTAGGGTTAGGAAAGGAGATAAAAATGCTGCAGATGTGGAGGAACTTCCAATAAATAATGATAGCATTGAGCTCATCTATTTACTTCCCATCCCTCCCAAATTCCTACATAAATGATGGTAAAGATTCTTTAAAATATGTGATAAACATTTGTGCTAAAAACGCAAATGGATATTATTAGTGGATCTGAAATGGATATTATTAGTGGATCTGAAATTGTGAGCAATTTTTTTTTTTTTTTTTTTTTTTTTTTGAGGTGGAGTCATGCTCTGTTGCCCAGGCTGGAGTGCAGGGGCCGGATCTCAGCTCACTGCAAGCTCCGCCTCCCGGGTTTACACCATTCTTCTGCCTCAGCCTCCCGAGTAGCTGGGACTACAGGCGCCCGCCACCTCGCCCGGCTAGTTTTTTTGTATTTTTTAGCAGAGACGGGGTTTCATTGTGTTAGCTGGGATGGTCTCGATCTCCTGACCTCGTGATCCGCCCGTCTCGGCCTCCCAAAGTGCTGGGATTACAGGCTTGAGCCACCGCGCCCGGCCGCTATCTCTTAATAGAAATTAGAAGAGGTTGAATGGGAGCACAACCAACATAGAAAAATCCACAACTCCAAGTACCCACAGGTAAAGGCTGCTGCAAAGAGAAGTTCCCACACAGGTCTGAGGGACACCCCACTGGGGTTAACAAATACACACAGTAAATGAGGGCTAGAGGCAATCATCGAAGTTCAAGGTTAAAGCACTGTTTCCAGATCAGCTAGGTAAGCCAGCTCCTCTCTGTCACTGACATATACAGAGCAGCTGGAGAGGCATTTGCTCACTAGATAGAATTCTATGAACTATTTTCTAAATAACTAGAAATATTATCTTAGAGAAGACTCCTAGTATAGATGTTGAAGTCTAAGAGGGAAACAGGGAAAGTCTTTAGATAATTAAAGATCATAAAAGGGAATCCAGATTAAATTAAAATAAGATCTGGACATCCAGAAAGATGCATATTAAATGTTCCCACCTGAGAGTCAGTCTCATTACCCAGGCAATTTACTTGCTTCTCAGCTACCTGCCTGTTTCCTGCCCATGTACAAAATGCAGAAGTGAACCTCTCTGACAGATGCAATTAAAATCTACAAAACTCACATTTATTTCTCCTATTCAGGAGAGGGGCCCATTTAGGAGACATATGATAGAAAAAATACTGTATCTAGCATACTAATTAAGCTAGTTCTTTACTTCTAAACACACCCCAATAGCCAAAAGTCACAAAGCATTAGAGGAAAATCAAGAGCTTGCACAAGAATATTTTATGTAGATAAAAAGAAAAAGAGTCCTTAGAGAAGAACTAATTATCAACAACAAAAATCTAATCAGTATCCAAAGAAAGGTGTACAGCCGCAGAAAACGGCAAAAAAAAATTTCCAAGACTCTTATGATCCCCTATGCACACAAACTAGAAACCTAGAAGAGATGAACAAATTCCTAGAAACATACAACCTCCAAGATTGAACCAGGAAGAAACTGATATCCTAAACAGATCAATAACAAGTTCCAAAATCGAATTGGTACTAAAAAACCTACCAACCAGAAAAAGCTCTGGACCAGATGGCTTCACAGCTAAATTCTACCAGATATATAAAGAAGAGCTGGTACCAAGATTAATGAAATTATTTCAAAAAATTGAGGAGGAACTTCTCCCTAACTCATTCTGTGAGACCAGCATTATTCTGATACTAAAATTTGATAGAGACACAATGAAAAAAGAAAACTTCATACCAATATCCATGTATTAGTTTGTTTTCATGCTGCTGATAAAGACATACCTGAAACTGGGAACAAAAAGAGGTTTAATTAGACTTACAGTTCCACATGGCTGGGAAGTTTTCACAATCATGGTGGAGGACGAAAGGCACTTCTTACATGGTGGTGGCAAGAGAGAATGAGGAAGAAGCAAAAGTGGAAACCCCTGATAAACACATCAGATCTCATGAGACTTATTCACTATCACAAGAATAGCATGGGAAAGACCAGTCCCCATGATTCAATTACCTCCCACTAGGTCCCTCCCACAACACGTGAAAATTCTGGGAGATGCAATTCAAGTTGAGATTTGGGTGGGAGCACAGCCAAACCGTATCAATCCCTGATGAACATAGACACAAAAACACTCAACAAAATACTAGCAAATCAAATCCAGCAGTACATCAAAAGCAAATCTACTGTGATCAAGTAGGTTTTATCCTTGGGATGCAAAATCGGTTCAGTGTAAACAAATTAAGAAATATGATTTATCACATAAACAGAACTAAAAATGAAAAACATGTGATCATTTCAATAGATGCAGGAAAGGCTTCTGATAAAATTCAATATCCCTTCATATTAAAAACCCTCAACAAACTAGGCACTGAAGGGACATACCTCAAAATAATAAGAGCCTTCTATGACAAACCTATGGCCAACATCACACTAAATGGTCAAAAACTGGAAGCATTCCCTTTGAGAACTAAAACAAGATGAGAATGCCCATTCTCACCACTCTTATCCAACATATCACCACTTATATCCAGAAGATTTCTGCTTCTAGAAGTCCTAGCCACAGGAATCAGGTAAGAGAAATGAAAGGCATCCAAACAAAAAGAGAGGGTGTCAAACTAACAATTTTTACAGATTATATTATTCTATCCCTAGAAAATCCCCATAGTCTCTGCCCAAAGGCTCCTAGATCTGATAAACAACATTAATAAAGTTTCAGGATACAAAATTAATGTACAAAAATGAGTAGCATTTCTATTTACCAATAACATTCAAGCTGAGAGCCAAATCAAGAATGCAATCCCATTCACAGTAGCCACAAAAGAATGAAATACCTAGGCATACAGCTAACCAGGGAGATGAAAGGTCTCCACAATGAGAATCACAAAACACCACTGAAAGAAATTAGAGATGACACAAACAAATGGAAAAAACATTTCATGTTCATAGATAGGAAGAAACAATATTGTTAAAATGGCCATACTACCCAAGGCAATTTATTGATTCAATGCTATTCCTATCAAATTACCACTGTCACTTTTAACAGGATTAGAAAAACAATTCTAAAATTTATACGGAACCAAAAAAGAGCCCAAAGAGCCAAAGTAATTCTAAGCAAAAAGAACAAAGTCAGAAGCATCACACTACTCAACTTCAGACTATACTGCAAGGCTACAGTAACCAAATCACCACGGTATTGGGAACAGAATAGAGAGCCCACCTACAACAATCTGATCTTTGACAAAGTTGACAATAACAAGCATTGGGGAGAGAACTCCCCATTCAATAAATGATGCTAGAATAACTGGCTAGTCATATGCAGAAGATTGACACTGGACCCCTTCCTTATGTCACATACGAAAATCAACTCAAGATGGATTAAAGACTTAAATGTAAAGTCGAAAACTACAAAAAACCTAGAAGAAAATCTAGAAACTACCATTCTCAATATAGGTCTTGGCAAATATTTCATGAAGTCTCTAAAAGCAATTGCAATGAGAACAAAAATAGACAAATAGGACCTAATTAAACTAAAGAGCTTGTGCACCACAAAATAAACTATAAGTAGAGTAAACAGACAAACTATAGAATGGGAGAAAATATTTGCTATCTATGCATTAGACAAAGGTCTAGTATCCAGAATCTATAAGGAACTAAAGCAAATTAACAAGCAAAAAACAGGCTCACGCCTGTAATCCCAGCACTTTGGGAGGCCAAGGTATGTAGATTGCGTGAGGTCAGGAGTTTGAGATCAGCCTGGCCAACATGGTGAACCCTGTAATCCCAGCTACATGGGAGGCTGAGGCAGGAGAATCGCTTGAACCTGGGAGGCAGTGGTTGCAGTGAGCTGAGATTATGTCACTGCACTCCAGCCTGGGAGACAGAGTGAGACTCCATCTAAAAAACAACAACAACAACAACAAATAAAATCAAGCAAAAACCAAATAACCTTACTAAAAAATAGCCAAATGACATGAATAAACACTTCTTAAAAGAAGACATACACATGGCCAACAAACATATGAAAAAATGTTCAACATCATTAATCACTAAAGAAATGCAAATCAAAACCACAATGGGATACCATCTCACACCCGTCAGGATGGTTATTATTAAAAAGTTAAAAAATAACAGCTGTTGCAAGGTTTCAGAGAAAAGGGAACACATTCTCTGCTAGTGGGAATGTTAATTTGTTCAGCAACTGTGGAAAGCAGTTTGGAGATTTCTCAAAAAACTTAAAAAACAGAATTACCATTTGACCCAGCAATTCCATTACTGCATATATACCCAAAGGAAAATAAATTGTTCTACCAAAAAGATACATTCACTTGCATATTCATTGTAGCACAATTCACAATAGCAGAGACATGAAATCAATGCCCATCAATGGTGGACTGAGTAAAGAAAATGTGGTACATATACAACATGGACTACTGTACAGTCATAAAAAATGAAATCATGCCCTTTGTAGCAACATAGATGCAGTTGGAGGCCATTATCCTAAGCAAATTAATGCAGGAACAGAAAACCAAATATAACATATTCTCACTTATAAGTGGGAGCTAAACACTGAGAACACATGGCCACCAAGAAGCAAACAACAGACACTGGGGTCTACTTGAAGGTGGAGGGCTGTGGGAGTGTGAGAGTATGCTTACTACCTGGGTGACAAAGTGATGTGTACACCAAACTCTAGCGACATGCAATTTAACCATATACTGCATATGTACCCCCGAACCTAAAATAAGAGTTGAAAATGAAAAAAAAATAGAGAAAGGTTTAAGAAACTATTTAATACAGAAAGTAAGAACACAGTGTTATGAAAGAGAATTAAAAATAAGGAAAAGCTATTGACACTATTAAAAATATAGTTACAAAAAAATAAGAAAATAGTAAAATAGAAATTGCCAGAAACTAAATTTTTGTCTAAAACATAGGGCCCAGAAAATTTCTCAAAACAGATTAAAAAGAAAAAAAACACCAAGTGCTAGCATGAGGAAAATTAAATGTTAAGAAAGATAAGTGTAGGAAGTATAATATCTATTCAATAAAACTTCAGAAAGAACAGAAATATTGAGGAAATACTGAGGAAAGGAAATAATGAAAGAAGCAACAATTTTCGAGAGTGAAAGAAAAGATTGAGTTATCAGTAAAAAAAAAATCCACTGAATGTTCAGAACGATGATTCAGACATAAAGAATGGGTGGAATAAGGAATAACGTGGGCTCTTTTTAGATAGGTACTGATGAAGTGCCTCTATGAAAGGTGGCATTTGAGTTGATACGCAAAAGATGTGAAGAGTCAGGGTGAGAACATTTCAGGAATAGACAGGAGCTTCTGCAAAAGCTGAAGGCAGGAAAGTACTGGGTCAGCCAGAGGAATTAAAAGACTGGAATAGATCAAGATAAGGCTGAAGAGAAATCATTCACAGCATTGTAGGCCAAGATAAAATACTCAGAGGTTATGCCACAAGGACAGGAACTATTAGAATATTTAGGGAGTAGAGTGTAAACTAAAAATAAGATCCTAAGCCCCACAACTGACTGAATGAACAATCTTTGGTCAAGGACATCCTAGAGTAACCTTGAAAACTGATTTCTAGGCCATGGCAAAATGGTAGGTCGGATCCGCCTCCTGATATCCCCTCCTTCTCTAACAATGGTTAGCCTTTCTTTCCTAAGGGTCCAACAGAAACCAGCCCTTTCAAAAGGCTCCACTACTGATACTAACCAACTGCTTGACACTGCCCCTCCTTTTTGCCTGATAATAAGAGACCAGTGAGTGGCTCTAGGCAGTCTAGGGAGAATGCGCAGTAAGGGTTTTAACGTCCTCTGCTTCATCTTTTGATGTCAGAGGCCAGAAAACTCCACTCTCAGATCATGCTAATGCTGCCATTTTTTTGAACATGGGACCCACGAAGGGGCATGAAGCCGAATTGCACATTCACATATTTCTCCTTTCATAAATATTCATGACTCCTCCCAGCTTTTTGAATATGTGTATTTGGCTACCCCACTCAGCATAAATTTCTCCCCATTTCCTCTCCCTAAAAGTGTCTGTTTTTGCCTTCTGGCTGGAGGCTATGTGTCCCAGCCTGTCAGAATGACCACCCTGCAGGCTGTAACCCTTTATGAGTCATCAAGCTCTTTTTTCTAAGTTGATAAACCGAGTCATTCTTCACTTGGTAACAGTGATAAGATTCAATTCTTTTAAGAACACATCTGCTTTGTAGGGAGTGTATTAAGAAGAAGCCGATTGGAAGCAGCGTGCAGTTGTGGGACTGCATTTGGGAGGCGATGAGTTCTGACCCCTCTGCTGGCATTGGAGAGTCGAAGGAGTAGACCAATGTGCCCTGTGTGTTGGAAGTAGAGTCCATAAAATACGCCTGATAAATTAGGAATAAAATGGAGAGAAAAGAAGGAATCAAGAGTAACTACTGGGTTTACGGTTTGGGTAATGAAGAAAATGGTGGAATCATTTACTAAGACAGGGAAGCCAGGATGTTTAAAAATACGTATATCTGATAAAGGGGAAATAAATAATTATTTCAGAGCTGCTTAAGTGTGAGACATTCAAGAGCCATTTAAATGTTGATGGTGTGTGCAAGGGAGTGAGATAAGTATCTAAAGTTCGGAGAGAATTCCAAGTTGCAGACATACATTTAGTTTTTTTAAAAGAAATCATTGAATACAGGGCTTAGATCCATGGGAATAGATGAGATCACCTAGTGAGAAGGGTAACATTAGAAGAGATCAAGGACTGAGTCCCCAGCAATCAGTAAAGAGGTCAGGTAGAGGGACAAACCCCAACAATGGAGACCAACAACGGAGGGAAAAGAGGAGAGAGCTACCAGGAAGGCCAAGAGTGGAGACAAGAGGGTGTTTCAAGAGGAAGAGAGTGAGTGAATACATAACATAAGAGAGTGAGTAACATAAATGATTTAACTGATGCTTTAAATCATGTCTTTCCATTTAGTGGTAGGACTAAAAGCCAGACTGTATGGGATGGAGTTGGTTAAAAGATGCTAGAAAGAGTACTAGATCTGGAGAGTGATATGTAACAAGGGAGCATATTTATTTTTTTAAAGATGGATGTTTGCACACTGAAAGGCATGATACAATACTGAAATTGTAGCAAAAAGAGAATAGTCCAAGGTGCAACCTCAATATATTTTTTAATTGATCTAATAACGGTTTTGCTAGGATTTTTTAAATCACATCCTTAAGTGAGGGCCAGTGATACCAGAGCAAGAACAAATATTAAGGTTTAGAACTTATTGATAATGACAGTGATGGAGTCCATATTCCTCATTCTCTGTTGATCAGGCTCAAATAAAGAATAGGTTTTAGAAAACTGTTAGAATTCATAGTCTATGTGCTTTTTAAACAATTCTCTTGAATGAACCTTTATTCCTTACAGATGTGTGTGGGGCTACTACGAGTAGTCATAGGCCCCAGTGAGAAATGTTTTGTTAACATCCCTTTGGGGAGACTGAGCCACTTAACAAGAATATCTTCTCAAGAATTATTTGTGAGGCCATTGGGAGTGGGTCAGATTCTACACAGAAAGATGTTAACAAGCATTAACAAGTTCATTTAATACTGGACTCATCTTGAATTTTTTTATTGAGTTGTTGGCTTCATAGTGGAACCATGAATTTCTTAAAGTCAAGAACCATAGGCTATTATTTCCTATGACTCCATCATCTAAACCAAGCCCTGGCACTTAGTGGCTCTTATTAAATATTGATTGAATGATGGGGTGAATAAATGAATTCAATGACTAAAGTCATTAAAATTGGAGATACTATAAATGCACCTCCATGGCTCATATAGGTAATGCTCATATTGCTGAAAATCATGCACCCTAGAAATGGAGACATTTTCAACTTTAAATCTTACCCATTATCTTCTCATGTGCCCCTATTGTAAATATAGACATATAGATGATGATGATGATGAAGATGGATAGATAGATAGATAGATAGAAAAAGAGAGTTAACCTATGACAAAATTTTTTTCCATCCTGTTTCTCTTAATGATTTATAAGGACCTATCATTATGAAATCTCTTATTTGGGTTAAATATTATTTAGACCATAACAATAGTAATAATAGCACTATAAAGGGCCTTCAAAAATTGTGTGGAAAATTTGAGTGAATAATGAAATTAAAAATATAAACTTTAGTTTTCAATGTAAACGCCATTAAGTTCAAGATACTTTTGTAAGCAATGATGCCAGTCACTTAGTCCATTCCTAAAGCACAGAAGGTCCTGGGAATTTAACCATGTCAATGCAATCTTTTAAACATAATTAACTAAAGAAAAATGAGTTCCCTTTAAAGATATTTTTAAGATTAGGAAACCAAAAGAAGTCAGAAGGAGCCAAATCAGACTGTAAAGTGGCTGCCTTATGATTTCCCATAGAAACTCTCACAAAATTGCCCTTTTTTGGTGGGAGAAATGAGCAGGAGCATTGTTGTGGTCATGAAGGATCCTCTGATGAAGCTTTCTTAGACATTTTTCTGCTAAAACTTTGGCTTTCTCAAAACATTCTCATAATAAGGCGATGCTATCATTCTTTGGCCCTCCAGAAAGTCAACAAGCAAAATGCTTTGAACATCCCACAAAATGGTTGCCATGACCTTTGCTCTTGACTGGTCCACTTTTGCTATGGCTGGGCCACTTCTACCTCTTGGTAGCCATTGCTCTGATTGTGCTTAGTGTTCAGGATCATACTGGTAAAGCCATATTCCATCTCCTGCTACAATTCTTCAAAGAAATCCTGCAGGATCTTGATCCTGCTTGCTTAAAACTTCCATTGAAAGCTCTGCTCTTGTCTGCAGCTCATCTGGGTGCATGGTTTTGGCACTCACTGAATGGAAAGTTTGCTCAACTTTAATTTTTCAGTCAGAATTGTGTAACCTGAACCAATCGAGATGTCTGTGGCCTTGGCTATTGTTTCTGCTGTTAATCATTGTTTCTCCTCAATTCAGGCATGAACAAGATTCATTTTTTTCCTCAAAAATTGTTGTGGATGGTTTGCCGCTGCAGGCTTCATCTTTAACATTGTTTTGTCCCTTCCTTTTTTTTTTTTTTTTTTTTTGAGACGGAGTCTCACTTTGTCACCCAGGCTGGAGTGCAGTGGCCTGATCTCAGCTCACTGCAAGCTCCGCCTCCTGGGTTTACACCATTCTCCTGCCTCAGCCTCCTGAGTAGCTGGGACTACAGGCGCCCGCCACCTCGCCCGGCTAGTTTTTTGTATTTTTTTAGTAGAGACAGGGTTTCACTGTGTTAGCCAGGATGGTCTCAATCTCCTGACCTTGTGATCCGCCCGTCTCGGCCTCCCAAAGTGGTCTTGTCCCTTCTTAAAACAAGTTATTCATTTGTAAACTGTTGGTTTCTTTGGGACATTGTCCCATAAACTTTTTTTAAAGCATCAATTATTTCACCATTCTTCACCCATGCTTCATCATAAATATGATGTTTGTTCTTACTTCAATTATAGCCGAATGCACATTGCTCTGAGAGAAGCTCTTTTCAAAGTGATGTCTTATCCTTCTTAGTGCCTCAATCTAGGTCCTATTTAGACGTGTTATAACAAGTTAGAATGAGATTATTTTGGTGCAAAAATTTTTGGGCCAATGGATAGTTTTTTCCATAATACACATTTTCCATGAACTTCTTAAAGACCTCTCATATTTATTGAGTATTGACCATGCATTAGAACATTTCATACCTCACACATTTGTGCAACTAATTTTCGAGGTAATTTCCAGAAATATAGTTATAATCTGCATTTTGCAGGTAAGAAAACGTGACTTATTGAAGCTTTGTGGTTACCCCCAAGATCACAGAACTAATAAATTATAATTGATTGAAGGGTTGGGAGCCAAATAGAGTCTGAGATCTTTATTTTATTTTATTCTATTTTATTTTGAAACAGAGTCTCACCCTATCACCCACGCTGAAGTGCATTGATGTGATTTCAGCTCACTCCAACCTCCATTTCCCAGGTTCAAGCAATTATTATGCTTCAGCCTCCCATGCACCTTACAGGTGCACGCCAGCACAATCGGCTAGTTTTTGTATTTTTAGTAGAGACTGGGTTTCGCCGTGTTGGCCAGGCTGGTCTCAGAACTCCTGACCTCAAGTGATCCACCCACTTTGGCCTCCCAAAGAGTCTGAAATCTTAAATGCAGAAATGTAAGTATCACTGAACCCTAGAAATATACATCACTAATGTTGTTGTGAATGTGAGATTGGCCCAAGGCAGCCCAGGTTTGGTGAGCTGGAGTGGGACTGAAGGGGAGGAAGACAAGGCTACCAGTTAGGTTATGGAAAGCAGAGGCTCAGGAACCCAGTGAGGTCAGAGCTCCACAGAAAAAAGAGACTACTCCGGAAGCAAGCTTAACCTGTTTCAAAATGTGCTTGTGACCAGCCCTTTGTCTTTGACTTGCACTACTTGACCAGCACCCTTACTGGAAAGATAATTTAAGATGCTGGAGGAACATGAGCCATTTTGCAAAACCGGCAAGATGGGAACAATGACTTGTATTTTCCTGAGTAGTTCTGGGTGTGTTTCCAAAGTTCCGGACAATTTTAAGCAGCTTTGGGGTTTCTTTGCTCTGAATGCTGACTTCATTTCAGAGATGAACTTCTGTTTTATGAATTTACTATAGGAAATAAGGATGTTAGAGAAATGGTAGAATATTCCACATGGGTAGGGGCATTCTAGAAATCTCTACAGATAATCTAGTCTGGAAGCTTTCAAAAGACATATTTTACTTTTTAGGAAATTTGCTTATTTATTAATATATTCCCTTGACCCTCCCTGCCATGCATTCCTTTCCCCACCTATCTCCAACTAAGATAATTAGCGTATAATTTACTTTCTCTTTCAGAGTTCCTCCTCAGTGAACCGCTGTGATTGGCAGCAGACACTGCTCTGGAAACCTGGTATAAATATTTGAAAAAACACGAGGGACTGAAGCCACTTAGCGCTGCGCAGGCCACTTCATCTATTTTTACTGTGCCCCCACTAGATTGGCAGGGAGGATATTATACTAAAGTTATAACTGCATTTTCTCAAAAATCCTGCTTCAATTTGTCCCAATATCTGTTCAAATGTCCCTTCCCTTCTACCTATAAAATCTGTTGGAGATGGGGAAAGGGCTTATGCAATCACAGTCCAAATTGAGAGGCATTGATTGATTGATTGATTGATTGAGACAGAATCTCAGTCTGTCACCCAGGATGGAGTGCAGTGGCAACAGCGTAACCCACTGCAGCCTTGAACACCTGGGCTCAAGTGATCTTCCTTCCAGATTGAGAGGCTTTTTGAAGAGCAGAGCAGCATGTTTGTGTATCAGGGACTTCTCTTCCAAGCTGTGGAAGCAATTGGTGTGCCCATAATTGCCTTCTTGCATCATCTGTCCAAGAAGCCTGGTTCTTATTTTGAGAGACAAAGAAGTCATGTGTCTTTCTACAAAGCATAATGGAGATGGGATAAAATTGGAGGCTCCCTGGAGGCCTGGTGGGAAGTTGATCTGAAAATTATGATCAAATTTTTTGCCCCATTATTTTTAAATGGGTTAATAGAGGAGGCCATGTGTGGAATATCTCTGGCTTCTTTTCCTACTCTGATGCCCAATAGCACACAATTTAGATCTGTATTAACCTCTATTACCTCTACTGCATAAGAGCATAGATGTTTTGTCATTGTTTATGTTTTCGAAATATTTATGAAAAGTTACTCAGCTAGGGATTTTAATAATTAATTTTCTTTTGTTCTTTGGTTAACTGTTTTCAGTCAAGTGACATATTGTAAAGACAAATGGATTTATCTCTAAAATCCCAGTCATTGAGTTTCCTCTCTGGGCCACTCCATCCAACATACCCCTTTCGAAGCAGTGCCACTTTCTAGCACTCTACCACTTTTCTTTTCATGCATTCATTCAACAGATACTTACTATTCATTGAAGCAGTGCCAGATCCTGTGTTAGAATGAGGATAAAGAGACAGCAGATCCTCCTGTTCCTGTCCCTGGGAGCTCACTACCCCTCTTGAGATGTTTGAAAAACCAAAGCATAAAAATGATAAATAAGCCTAAGTATATTTCATCACTACGATGATTTGTATACTATCAGAAGATAAACACTCTAGACTATTTCACCTGAAATAAATCCCATATCCATATAGTTTGGCATAACATTTCAGGACTTTTACAGACCCCCTAAAGTCTATCTAGTGAGAGACATCAGATTAAAAGTAGCTGCCTTCAGAAATAAAAGAAGACTCAGTCTGAGCAGGATTTCATAGTGTGAGTAGCCTAGGAGGAAGGTATATTGTTAGGGGAACTTCTGTGAGCCTCTATTTGTGTTAGTAACAGGCATGCCCACTTTCTCTTGTGCTCAGGGTGCCTTGATGTGATCACTTGACCCTGAAGTGAGAGTACTTTCTCCCTCCCACTTAAAAAACCTGTGAGCTGTCTTAAAGCTTCTTTAGGCTTAGGAGCCACCAGGTGAAATGCCTCAAAGCACGGAAAGAAATTGTGTGTGTATGTACACACACATGCGTGCAGCACACACACTGAGTAGCTCAATAGTTATAAAATGAGGGCTCTGGGTTCTCCCTCCCTCTTGTTCTTCCTCTCTTTCACAATGCAAAAAAGCTAGATAAAATATAAGAAAAAAGTATCCGAGTTTGAAAGCACAGGAAAGATACTGTCCAGATGCCATAGAAGAGCAAATTCATACCTCAAGCAGTAAGTCGGAGTTGAAGCCCAGTGATTGAGGAGGCAAGGAGTCTACATGTGCGCCTTAGGAGCTTGGTGTATATCGCCCTTGTCCACTTTCTGGGTGTCAAAGCCCCAGACCCTGTGCTGGATGAAGTGGAGGGGGCTGGCAGCTAAAAACATACTCTGTGCACAAGGCTTGGAATCTGGGAAAAGTTGTCCGGTACACAAAATCTGCATTCTCCAAACAGCCATATGCTCTGCAATTAAACCATGTGCCTAGGCTTAGGTGAATGTAGAGGCCCTGCAGGCAACTGGAATTCTAACAACGTGGAGAAGACTCTTAGCTAAAAACTAACATAAAAAGTGGTTTAGAAACAAGGAGGACCCCAAAAGAAGCAAGCTGGAAACTAACTCCCCCAAAATCTGCTTCTAAAAAGCAGTACCCATGTTGAATCGTCTCAGAAGTCAACAGACAAAGCGTAAGCAAAGCACAGAAGCAAACTCTCGTGAGAGCAGCAAGTTGATTGGTCTAATACAGCGAGTTTGAAAAAGTGACTAAGAAATCAGTATGTGAAAGATGCAGAAATGAATAGTGTACGCGACACCGGAGAACACTTGAAAAGGAATAAGATAATAAAATAACATGGAGGTTTGGAAATGTATCAAAAAGATTTTTGTTTAAATATGGTAACTATCACCATGTGTCTATTTCTTTTCTACACAGAAAGCTACCTAAAAGAACACAGAAAACAATGAGAAGATGACCACAGATAAAGAGCCCTAAATGCTATAAAGAAAAGGACTTCTAAAAATAAGCAAAATGATCAATGAAATGGAATGCAGAAAGCTTAGGAATTGGAAACACCCTGTATCTCTGAAAGCAAAGTGAGGAATGGATCTTAAAAGCAGAAAAAATAATTGAGACTCCCTGCAAGAAGAAACTAGATTCCAGGTTTCCTCCTTTCTTCTCTCATTCCTTCAACTACAGCAAAAGATAAAGATTATTCTGAGGAAAAAAAGCCTTTTAAAGTTCTGTATGCCCAGATGCCATGCCCAGGTGAGGGCGGGGGGTAGTGCCATTCAAATCACAAACAGGAGAATTCAGTAAACAATTATGTATTTATGGAACAGTAAATCCCCTTATCCTCCTCTCCCACTTAGTTCCAAAGTGTAGGCTCAAAACCCCAAGGGAAGAAGCTGATACATTCTAAATTGGCTAAGTAGAGTGATCCAAGAGAGAAGACATAGGGATATTAGCATTCTGGCAGCCCCCAGAATAGCTTCTGGATCTCTGCTCAATTTGCCTGCAATTCAGTTTACCATTTCACAAATCCTCCTATGGACGTGGCTTATACTCAACATGTTAGTAACGCTTCTTATTTAGGAATGAATAGTGGATCACTTGTTATTTGTGGAAATCCCCACAATAAATCAAAAGGCAAAACAAAAACAAAAACAAAACAAAACAAGAACAAAAAACAAACAAAAAACAGAGAAAGAACTCAGAAGGAACAAGGCAATGTGTAGCATGAAAAATTAAATACATGCACTCCCACACATATGATCAGGGAGATAAGAGAAAATTGCTTGAATCAAGAAAATAATTTTTCAAGGAATTCTCAACCAACAAGAATGAAAATATGGAAATGAAAATTTTAAGATTTTATAGAATGTTTGAAAATAAAGTAGAGAAAACTAATAAGAAGTCTAAGAAAAAGGCAAAGATTTCACAATAGAAAAGGAGGCCAGGCATGGTGGCTCACACCTGTAATCCAGCACTTTGGAAGGCCGAGGCGGGTAGATCACGAGGTCAGGAGTGCAAGACCAACCTGGCCAAGATGGGGTGTTTGAATCATGGGACTGGATCCTTCATGAATAGATTAATGCCCTCCCTTGGAGTAGGAGGAAGTGAGTGAGTTCTCACTCTATTAGTTTCCATGAGACCTGGTTGTTAAAAAGAATCTGGCACCTCCCTCCCTTGTCTCATGCTTCCTCTCTAGACATGTGATCTCTGCACACACTGGCTCCCTTTCACTTTCCATTGTGCGTGAAAGCTTCCTGAGGTCCTCATCAGAAGTAGATGCTAGTGCCATACCTTTTGCAGAGCCTGTAGAAGCGTGAGCTAAATAAACCTCTTTTCTTTACAAATTACCCAGCCTCGGGTATTCCTTTATAACAACAGTAAACAGACTAGGACAGAAAATGTGTATGGAGGATTGGGGTGTTGCTATAAAGATACCTGAAAATGTGGAAGCAGAGTCTGGAAGAGTTTGGAGGGCTCAGAAGAACACAGGAAGATGAGGGAAAGTTTGAAACTTTTTAGAAACTGGTTAAGTGGTTGGTTGCAATCAAAATGCTGATAGAAACAGAGATAGTAAAGGCCATTCTGATGAGATTTTAGATGGAAATGAGGAAATTATTGGAAACTGGAGCAAAGGTTAACATTGTTACATCATAGCAAAAACCTTGGCTGCATTGTGTTCATAAACTGGGGCTCCATGGAAGGCTAAAGTAAGAGAGATGACCTAGAGTATAGGATGGAATAAATTTTTAAACAGCAAAGCCATCAAGAAGTGGTGTGACTGCTTTTAACAGCCAATAATTAGATACAGTGGCAAGAAAACTGACCTAAAGTTGAAATGGACATGTTTACTCAATGCTTGTGTAACCGTTATCTTGGAAGTAAATAATTTGTTTTTGATTTTACAGGCTCAGAGCCATAAGAAATTTGCCTTGAGTCTTAGATGAGACATCGGACTTTGGACTTTTAGGTTGATGCTAGAACAAGTTAAGAATTTTAGGAACTATTAGGAAGGAATGATTGTATTTTGTAATGTGAGAAGAACATGAGATTTGGGGGGCCAGGGGAGAATGCTTGGATGTTTGGGTCATGGGGGAGGATCCTTCATGAATAGATTAATATCCTCCCTGGGGAGGAGAGAGTGAGTGCGTTCTTGCTCCATTCGTTCCTGATACGGTTTGGCTGTGTCCCCACCCAAATCTCATCTTGAATTGTAGCTCCCATAATTCCCACATGTTGTGGGAGGGACCCAGTGGGAGAAAACTGAATCATGGGAGGGTTTCCCCTGTACTCTTCTTGTGGTAGTAAATAAGTCTCATGAGATCTGATGGTTTTACAAGGGGTTTCCCCTTTTGCTCGACTCTCATTCTCTCTTGTCTGCTGCCATGCAAGAAGTGCCTTTCGCCTCCCACCATGATTGTGAGGCCTCCCCAGTCATGTGGAACTGAGTCCATTAAATATCTTCTTCTTTATAAATTACCCAGACTTGGTATGTCTTTATTAGTAGCGTGAGAACAGACTAATACAGTTCTTAGGAGAACTGGTTGTTAAAAGAACTTGACATCTCCCCCTTCTCTCTCTCTTGCTTTCCCTCTTGCCATGTGATCTCTGTACAGGCAGGCTCCCTTTTGCATTGCACCATTAGTGGAAGCTTCCTGTGGCCCCTACCATAAGCAAATACTGGTGCCATGCTTGCTGAACAGCCTGAAGAGCCATAGTCAAATAAACCTCTTTTCTTTATAAACGACCTAGTCTCAGGTATTCCTTTATAGCAACATGAAGAAAACTAAGGCATTACATAAGGTTTGTTATTCATTATAGAACTCTTTTTTATATTGGTTGATACATCAAACGGAATGAAAACATCAATTGAAATAGAAATAGACTTCCTATATTATTGACAGGAAGTAAACAAGTTAACTCAAGTAATTTGGACCAAAACTTTTCCCTCTCCTTTAAGTCTAGGTGAACTGAAAAAAAAACTGAATTCATAATATTTAAAGTAAGTATTTATACATACCTATATTTATGCATGAAACGTATGTCAGATTTGCTTCAAAATAATGTATGTGTGAAGGGAATAGTAAGCAGGGATAGAGATGAAACTAGATTGGTTATGAGTTGATAATTCTTGAGGCTGGCTGATGGTTATATGCAAATTTATTTTTACTACTATGTCTTCTCTTACGTATGTTGGAAAGTTTCCATAATAAAAAGTTAAAAATAAAGTAATCCTTTATGTGACACCATTTCTTTACATAGATACAGAATGTCATTTTTTTGCAGAACATGTTTTAGGATTAACAGATATCGTGATTCACACATTTAGCAAAAAGAATTGTCTTATTCCAACTTAAGTTCAGCAACAAAATGAGCAACTGATGTGCCTTTATTTTTCTTTTAAAGGGCATATGATATAATGAATTATCTAAAGAACTTGAGCAAAATTGCATCATCTGGGATTTGAGAATATAAATTTGACTGATATAAATAACACCATTTGAAGACAGGAGGAATGTGTAGAAATATGTAAAAATGAACAGCCAGCCTTTGTTAAGAGCTGTAAGTGTCAATGTATTTGGGAGTTTGGGTTTGGAAATTTGACTTCCAACACCAACCAGACTGAAGATAGCACCATGTTTTCTAGACTGTATCTTGGAGAAATGAGTTTCCCAGAACCTCAGATTCCTACCATCGGAAAAGGAAAATCCCAACAGCCATTATAATCTGACATTATTATAAGTGACAGCCTTAGTGAAACCTTAGCTCCTGTGAAAATGCCATTAAAGCTTTGCTTTCAGTTTGTCTTGTTTTATTCTGTTTTGTTTTGACTTACCATTTTTGTGGTTGGTTTTATTTGTTTTTTCACCGGTTGTGGTCATTTCTCTAAGAGGTTTCAATGAAGTTTCTTGTGATTATTTCAACATACCCCATGTCTGCTTCTATTCTAAGTTTATTTACACAAAGTGGTTAACAATAAAATATAATTTGCTAAGAGGGATTTGCATAGTTTTTATAGAGCTTCAAAGAGGAGATAGTCTAAAAAGGCAGATACCTACGTTCAATTTTTGCCCTGCCATCCTTGAGGGTGTTAGAATAAAGCCCCTGATTCTGGATATTAGCCTCTATCTGAGTTAAAATCAAAAGTCCAAACGTGCATTTCCACATTCATGTTCATTCATGCAGCTCCCAGAGGAGAGAGGGACAATTTCTTTCAACATGTATCACTTATGATTCCAGGTACATTTATTGTTATTGTTTTTTGATATAAACATGAACATCTATCTTGAAATCTATTTGACAACCATTGACCACATTTTCATCGTGTCAACTTTTGTGCCAGGTATTGGGAATAAAACAACAAGACAGGTTTTTTGTTTTTGTTTTTGTTTTTGCCCTTGAGAAGTTCAGAATTCAAAGAAGAGTATAAGCAAGTAAAAATACACTTAGACTGTAATGGCCTCAGTGATACATAAATGTGGGCACGAGGTACTATGAAAGCAAAAATCAGATTGTCTCTGATGAAACAAGTATGAGAGAGTAAGAAGAATTTCAGAAGAGTCTGTATGAATAAACAAGTGCTTGTCAAGTACAGAAGGAGAAGACATGTGATCAAGGAAAGCATCATGTGCAAATATACAGAGGTAAGACAGTACACAGCACAGACAGGCACCTCCATAACTCCACAGAGTTGGACAGAAGGTAAGAGGCATGTGGACAAGCATTGAGAAATGATATCTGACAAGGGGGGCAGGGGTCATAGAGAAGTAGATGCTAGAAAGAGTCCTGCTACATAAGACTCCATGCAGTACCCAAATAAAGTACACATTACTGTGTATGAGCAATTCAAACATGCCTAGGCAACTTACCCATGTCTAAGCATATCTGAAAGTCTGGTCAGTGGATCTGCCAGGAATACGTTCATTCAAGAACTGGGATAGAGGAACATTGAGGGAAACCTTTTCAAAGGGAAGGAACAGCTTGGCAGGAAGAGATCAGTTTCAGAGCTGAGTTGCTGGAGGGAATTAGTGATTCTGAATACAATGTGGTTTCTGGTGGATTAATACGTCATTAGTCTGGCCTTGAGGATCCATATTGGGTCATGGAGTAGGAGAGAATGGTGGTAAGAGGATGATGGAGCAGTGCAAAAAGTAAAACCTAGTGATGATGTTCTATTTAATTGTTGAGGCATAAATCGTCCTACTTAGAACCCTCTCTAAACACAAGGGAGGCATTCTCCTACGTTCTTCTACTTGGCCACAGTGCCTGGGACACACTGGTATGCTGAGGTGTAGGGCATTGATGGTGCTGCCCATGAGGGTAGCAGTGACAGCATCAGGAAGGTGCTAGAGTTTTTTGCAGCAGGGGCAATGGTAGGCAGGAGGATGCCATTGAAGCCTGGGCATAGACTTGCTCCTAAGCTCAGGTGAACCACCTTATGGGATTACACAGAAATACATGATTGAAAGGAATTTTACACTAGATACAGTCTGGTGAATGCAGGTAGAGTCACAATCCAGTTCAATATTAACATGCCTCATCTGGACTTACATGTAAAGCCAGAAAAACCTCTGATCTTGGGGTTGCGATACATCCATCCTTGTATTCCTTGAGCTGATCCTAGTGCTAAGTACTTGGTAGGTACTCAATAAAGACATATTAAATTGAGTTCGATTTACTTTGAAATTTACTGCAATGAAATACTAATCCAACATGAACTAAGACTCAGAATTCTGTATTTTAGATTAAATTACAATTTGTAAGCTGCTTTCTTGCAAGTTGAAAAAAGTAGTAGCCCAAGAAACTGCCACATCACTTCTCCCTCCAAGCATGTGTTACACTATGCTGAATTCATGTTCTGTGAACCTATTTGAATTCAGTAACTAGTGGTATTCTTTTGCTTTTGTTTTTAAGAGTCAGGGTCTTGCTCCGTCACCCAGGCTGGAGTGCAGTTGTGTGATCATGGCTCACTGCAGCTTCAAACTCCTGGGTTCAAACGATCCTCCACCTTAGCCACCAAGTAGCTGAGACTATAGGCATGTGGCACTATGCCTAGTGAACTTTTGTGGTTTTTTTTTTTTTTTTTTGTAGAGATGGAATCTCACTATGTTGCCCAGGTTGGTCTCAAATTCTTGGGTCTTCCAAAACACTGGGAAATATCCTTTTAATGTTTCTTCCCAAATCAGTCACTGACACATTGGACTATTTGGCACAAGAAGCAGAAGTCTCCTCCAAAGCCTCTTTAGGAGAAACAGTCTCCATGTGCCTTCCTCACTCTGGGTCTCAGATGACCTCAGCAAATTTCAGCACAAACTTTCCAGTAAGATATCTCACTCCCCTCCAAACCCAGAATAAAACAGTGAACACGTGCAAACAAACAAGATGTGCCTAGGTTTAACCTAATAAAGGTAGAGCAGATTCAAACCTGCTCATAAAGTGGTGAGGAACAAAGGAGGAGGAAACAGACAAACCAGCTAATAGTTAGAATAAGCTCTCCAGATGTGCTGCAATTTTTAGACTCACCCCAGGCTGTCATCAACGTTTCAACATTTAATGTTCGACTTCCTGCTTTCTTCTTGCCTGCCATAGAAGTTGAACTAAAGTTCCCTTCTTCAAAGAAAACATCACACACATTTTTTTTTTCTTTGTGCTCTGATCCATGAGCATCTGAAGTAGGGTCTCCTTCACAGGTTGCAAGTCAGTATCACAGAGGGGAAACTGACATGTGAGGGCTGTCATATGTCAATCATTACCTTGCATTTCACACTGTGAGGTGTGCATTGACTATTTTGACTTTGCTGCATTTCCTTCCTAAACTTCTCTGGTAAAGGGAGAGGGCACTTCTCTAAATACAAAGAATTTAAAAAGAGAAGGGGCTCTTTGCAAAGGGAATTACAAACTTTCCCCACACTATCACCAATGACTTCCTACTCCTTTCTGAGACACCCCGACGTCTCTGTCCACAAATACTACACCATTCTCCAGCAACATCTTTATCCCCTTCATGAATCTCAAACCTCTTCTAGGATTTCATTCCCAAAGTGTTCCTCTATCAGCAGCACTGCAGAGAGGATGAGAAAATAATTTGCATATTGTGAGAGCTGAACCATGCCATAATGGAATTGACAGGGCAGGAGAAATTGAGGGGAAAAAATGCTTTTTAAGAGATGTCACCAATTTTACTTTCATATTTTTCAGCTCCAAAGTTTCAGGGGGTCATGGTATGCAATGAGGAAGCCAAAAGTTTCACTGGCAATACTGGTTTCTCTTTCTCTCTGTTTCTGGAATAACTTATGCATCTTTTGCCTTAGTTATCAGTGGATGATGTTTATATGACCTGGTTACAAAGTCTAGGATCACATAGAGCTTGAACTTTAAAAAGATAAATTTGTCCCTGTGGCATATACTATAGACCTTAGTCAGCTGATCAATTCTATACCTTTGTAAATGGTACATAAGATACTATTAGGTTGGTGCAAAAGTAATTGGAGATTTTGCCATTAAAAGTGTCTCTCATGGTATCAGATGGGACAGTTTGATTGTGGCCAGGAGATCCACCTTAGATGTCTCGTGCACATGGCAAGTTAGTGCTGGCTGTCACGTGGGTGCTCTGTTGGGGCTGTCACCCTGTGTCTAGATTTTCCCCCACATAGCCTCCCAATATGGTAAGGTGGGCTTCTCTCAGCATGGTGGCTGGGTTCTGAGAGAGAGACTGTTCCAAGAGCTAACAATCCATAAAAACATGACACAATGTGCCAACACTTATCAAGCCCCAGCTTACTTTACATTAGTGCTATAGTTTGGGTGTTTGTCCCCTCCAAACTTCATGTTGACATTTAATCTCAATGTTGGAGGTAGGAGCCTAATGGGTGGTGATTGAGTCATGGAGGCAGATCCTTCACAGTTTTGTGTCGTACTGGAGGTAGTGAGTGAGTTCTCATTCTTTTAATTTTCACAAAAGCCAGTTGTTAAAAAGAGCCTGGCACTTCCCAATGCTCTCTCTTGCTTCCTCTCTTGCTATAAAATATCTGCACATGCTGGCTCCTCCTCAACTTCCACCATTAATGGAAGTTTCCTGAAGCCCTCACTGGAAGCAGATGCTGTCCCCATCCTTCTTGGGAAGCCTGCAGAACCATGAGCCAAATAAACCTCTTTTCTTTATAAATTACCCAGCCTCAGGTATTTTCACAGCAATACAAATGGACTATGACAATTAACATTACACAAAGCTAATTGTATGACCACACCCAGAATCAACATAGAAGGAAACTACACAGGAATGTGGATATCAGAAGATGTGGCTCATAAAGTAGCAATCTATCACCAGGAGCACAATGACTTTGATCTGAACAGGGGCTCTGACTACAGGCTTCCTTTGTAAACTTGAGAAAGTTTATTGACCTCTCTTCTCCTGTCTTTCCCATTCTAGAAGATAAGATCAACAAAAATCTACCTCCCATCTTTGGTTAATTACTATAATTTCCACATTTATGTGAGATTATGTTGTTTATCTCTTTAAGAATCAGGTTAGTCAGAATTAATTCTTAATAAAAGACATCATGGCTTGATGACTGTGTAATCCAAAGACATAGGGGTTGAGTCAGAGTGGCCACATCAACCTCTGACCTGGAGAACTCTGAGGTAACTGACTTTGAACTTTCTCAGGAAGAAAAACTAAGAAAGAGTTTTCAAAACACTTTAGAGGGTATTGACATAGCAGAAAACTGACAATGTGGAAGTGCCAGAACTGAATGCAAAGGTTACAATCTTAGGAGTAAACAAAAATTAGATGTATAATAAATCTCACTCACACCTGCTGAGTGAATGCATCTCCCCAGTAACTCGGTTGCTGTTAGCCTTGTTTTCTTCAATTCAAAAGTGGGATGTTGGGAATGCTAATGAAATGAACAGTGACCAAAAATAAAATCAAAATCCCAAAAGTTGCCAAACTGCCTGTATCTTCTTTTTCTTGTTGTCTTTGGTTTAGGATTGTAGTGCATCTGCCCCACGCTCTGCTTTGGAATTAATCACAAGTTCTATCCAGATCATACAGTGTTCTGGGCACTTTCCTCTCTAAATCCAGGTTTCTTCCTGTAAAATGTGTAAGATGCTTACATTCAATATGGAGTACTTTATACACTATTCAGTGCTTTATAAATGAATGAGAATTATTAATACTATCATTATTATCAGTGATAGCATACAGATTCATGTATGGGAACAAAGAGTGGAAAAAAAAAACAAACAGTGCCTTAAATAATCATTTATTTTCCTGTCACAGTAAGATATGGTTTAGATCTGTGTCCCTGCCCAAATCTCAGGTAGAATTGTAATCCCCAGTGTTGGAGGTGGGGCCTTGTGGGAGGTGATTGGATGATGGGGGCAGTTTCTAATGATTTAGTACCTCCTCCCCTTGGTACTATATAGTGGTGAGTTTTTGTGAGATATGCTCATTTAAAAGTGTGTAGCATCTCCCCCGACCCTCTTCCTCCTGCTCTGGCCATGTAAAGCTCGCCTGCCTCTCCTTCACCTTCCACCATGATTGAAAGTTTCCTGAGGTCTCTCCAGCAGCCACCACGCTTCCTGTACAGCCTGAGGAGCCATGGGCTAATTATACCTTTTTTTTTTTTTATAAATTACCTGGTCTCAGATACTTCTTTATAGCAATGTGAGAACGAACTAATTCACCCTGTTAGTCTAAGGGTCAACAGTTTCAACCAACGTGACAACTGCCCAGTGGTGGGCTCCCCACACTTTCTCTCTTGTTCTGTCAACCTGATATGAAGCTTTGATCTCATAGTCTAAGGTGACTGGCCAGATTCCACCACCGTACATGCATTCCTGTCAGTGAGAAGTAGAAAGGGAAAGGTGAAAACAGGTCCAGAAATTGTTCACATCCCCTCTGTATGCACATCGTTGGTTACAACATAAGGATGTGGCCACACTAAGCTTCAAAAGAGGTTGGAAAAATACAATTTCAGCAGGTGTCTACATGACCAGCTAAAACCCATAACTTCTATTACTGAAGGAAAAATTAAGTATAAATAGGAAATACAACCTGTAGATGGTTACCCATGACCTATCATTGAATCTCTACTTTTCTGAATATTATTTTGTTGATATCTTGAGACACTTTTACATGCCAGAAACCTCCTTCAAAGAAAGAGTAGAACACTTTGCCTTAGATACAATTCAATTCTAAAATTGTGTTACAATTTAAAAAGGAAGCACACTTGCTCTACAGTTAGATAATAGGTAGTATGTATTTTAAAGCTTTCTCAGTGAGAAAGTCCTACATTTTAAGAAACTGAAGAAGGTGTTTTGTGGGATAGGGGGTGGAAGGAGAGGTTGCAGAGAAAATAGCTTACTACCGGAGTTGACAGGCTTCATTGTAAAGGGCCAGATAGTAAATATTTTAGGCTTCAAGCGATATTCCATCTCTGATGCAACTACTTGACTCTGTCATTGTAGTATAAAAGCAGCCATAGATAGCACATAAATGGATATTATTGAGCTCCTTAAAACTTCATTGACGGACTGGCATGGTGGCTCATGACTGTAATCCCAGCACTTTGGGAGGCCAAGGTGGGCGGATCATGAGGTCAAGAGATCGAGACCAGCCTGGCCAACATGGTGAAACCCCATCTCTACTAAAAATACAAAAATTAGCTGGGTGTGGTGGTGGGCACTTATAGTCCCAGCTACTCGGAAGGCTGAGGCAGGAGAATCGCTTGAATCTGGGAGGTGGAGGTTTCAGTGAGCAGAGATTGCGCCACTGCACTCCAGCCTGGCAACAGAGCAAGACTCCATCTCAAAACAAACAAACAAACAAACACATTTATTGACAAACATAGGTGGTAGACCAGGCTGAGTTCATGGGCTGTAGTTTGTCTACCTCTGGTTTATTAGCTGCAAAGCTTAATGTTCAACAGCATGGAAAAAGATCTGTCTCCCCTTAGAATCAAATTATTGAGGGAAACCCTCTGAGAGTTACCATTGTGATATATAAATTTATCTCTGATTGCATTGACTGACCCATTAGAGCAAAGAGAATGCCTGGTACACAGTGACCATTGTAACCTAGGTCACTTGGTCACTGACTGCAAATGAATAAAAATATGGTAATTCTTAGTATCCAAGATAAACTAGCTATATACTTGGATCATACAATTTATAATCATAAAACTTACTGGTAGAAGAGATGATGTTTCAGATATCCCCAGAACTTGCAACTTCTGTTACTCAATTATTTATGTATGAAATTGGGGAATTGAATATATTTAATTATCAATAAAGTATCTTCCAGTTTTAGACTTTTTTGGATTCGTTGTAAAATTTAGTACTATAAATTCCTTGAGAAGATGAGTTCATTCACTCAGCTAACAAATATTTATTAGGCAATTACAAAGGCTTAGGCATTGTTAATTGTTTTGATGTAACAGTCATGCAATAAAATTGAACAGATTTTTGGTCTCATGGAGCTTCTATCCTAATAGGAGAGAGAAGGAAGGAAGGAAGGAAGGAAGGAAGGAAGGAAGGAAGGAAGGAAGGAAGGAAGGAAGGAAGGAAGGGAGGGAGGGAGGGAGGGAGGGAGGGAGGGAGGGAGGGGAAAGAAGGACGAAGGAAAGAAGGATGGAAAGACAGAAAAAATAAAGAAGGAAGGAAGGAGAAAGAGAGAAGAAGAAATCAGATAGTAATAAGTGCTATGCAGAGAATTAAAATAGGGCGTATGAAGTCAGAGAAAGTCTATTTAAGGAGATTACATTTAAACCTCTAGATGTAAATAACACACAGGATTTTGTTTTTTTGTTTTATTTTATTTTTTTTGCAGTTCAAGTGATGTTAGGAAGGCAGATCATCACAGGCAAAGGGACCAGCAAACAGCCTGGAGCTGGGCAAGTTCAAGAAGCAGAAAATGTCCCAAAGAAAATGTGGTATAGTGGGTAGGACAAAAGTGGTGCCAGAGGAGGCTGGAAATGCAGGTTACAACTCGTTAACAGAGAAGGTTGTAATCCATGGTAAAGAGTTTAGACTGTATTTTAAATCCAACAGAAAATCACTGGGGGAGTTTTAAGCAGGGAGACTATTGAGTAGACCGAGGCACAAATGATGAAAATAGAAAAAAAGTTAGTGTCTTCAAACTGTTTTACATAGTTTAGGGGCATTTGCTACACTACAGAAATTATTCCAGAAGAAAATGTTGCCATAAGAAAAAAATTAAGGTAAAAGGCATTGACATAATGGTTGGGCATTGAGGAACCTGACAACAAAGAGGAAAAAGATGGAGATTCACGCTATACATTGCAAAACATTTGGTAGAAAGGTCTACTGACCTTTGGGCCAGTTGGCTGGAAAAAATGATGCATTGGTTACTATTGGCTGCCTTTCATGAAGTATTACAAGAAAGAGATGAGCTCAGGCAAGAATTGGCTGTTTGCAAGCAGAGGCCTGTTTATAGAAAGAACTGAGAGATCACAGACCTTGCAGGGTTGGATAAGCCAGCTGACTTGAAATGGGGTTGAAAGCTTCCATCTAGGCCCAGCCAACAGGTTTGTACAATAGTTAGCAATCCTGGACTTTGCCTGGGCTTTGTGTAAGAAGACCAGGCAGAGCTGGATATTGGCTGACCAAAAGGGTGGACTGTGTCAGAGACTAGGTAGTTGTTTGCCAAAGCAGTTTTCTCTTCATTCTTAGACTCTCTCGCAGTTTGGTGTGAAGTTTAGCTGTAAAATGTAATAAAAAGTGACGTGTGTCACCTCTAAAACTGTCCATGGGCCACTCTCGTGGATGATCCTCCATGCTCTCTTGAGCACTAATTGGGATGTGAATGGTGATCTTGGAAACGATATGTTCAAGACAGTAGAACAACAGCTATAGAACTCAGGTCCCTGAAATGCCACAGGGAGAAGAGCCCCTGCTGATCAGGGATACCCATTTTTAATTCGAAATGAGTGAGAAATACACTTTTATTGTGTGTGACTGTGTTATAGCCATCATATATTTGGGGGTTTTTACATCTTAATATTAACTGAAATTTCCTTCATTAACACATGGGATGTGGAGCACTTTGGGGAAGAGGCAGAAGTCTGTGCTGTTTTCCTTTGTGTTTTTTCATGGTAAGTTCTAGATGTCACACAAGCATAAAGCCACATAAGCACTTGCCGTGTCTAAGTCCAGGGTTCCAGGGGGACGTCAGGGGTGGAAATTTGGAAGTCACTGGAACCTAGATGATATTTACACCCATGGGACAAGTTTATAGTTAAGAGATGGTAACGCAGGGTTAATCCAGGAGCAGTCACCACTTAGGAGTCAGAAGAAAAGAAGGAGCCAGAGGAAAAGAAAGGGAGGGGGGTGCAGCCAGGAAGCACCATCCAGGGAGGGAGGAGGAAAACCAGGAGTAAGTGACGCTACGAAAGGTGAATCTCGCCTAAATACAAATTCCTGTCGAGGTTTCCAAAATACACATCACCCGAGGGGTCTCTCTGAGAAGCAACCCCTGGGATAGAATGTCAAAGTTTATTTCCACAGAAATCCACTGTAAAGGAAACCACCATCTCAGTAGACTGCACACCTGTGTTTTCTGAAGTCCTTCTGTCAAGGGGATAGTGAGTCAGAAAATTTGAATTTAATGCTTCATTTTGCAATCTCCTGAGTACCAATGGGGCTACATAAACAACCTTTTCCTGTAACCTCAGACCATACATCCAGTTCTCACTCACTCTTGTCACCCACACACGCTGACAGGTTTTCTCCCACTACAGGTTTGAATGAAAAAGCAGGTGAATAGGAGAAAAGTGCAGAGGTCCCCACTGTAAGAATTTCACAGGCAAAGCACTCAGTCTTACATATTTGCAAAGAGGACACAACAGGAATGAAATAATCATGCTCATATTTTCTTCACATTCAAAAGATGTTGCTGAAAGGGCAGCTACTTTCTGTAGTTAGGGACTACAAAGGCCAGGCCAGGGCACAGAAACACAAGTGAACTTTCTGGATGATTTCAACCTGAGTTATGGGTCATTTTTCAGAAACTGTCTGGGCAATAATGTATTCATTGTTGGAGGAAGAACATTTCCCTCAATGAAGATGGTTCTTTAACTACTTATTTTACTATGTTAAATGTCAGTCTAAGTAGTTGTAACAAACAGCCTTCAAAATTCAGTGGATTAAATAAAATAGTTTATTTTTCTCTCTCACCTTCACCTAAGAGTTCACCAGCGAGTGATGTTTCCAGGGCTGATGGAATAGCTCTTTTTATCCTAAATGCATGGCTTTCATATCAGAATCCAAGCTGGCTACCCTGATTCTCTTCATTTCTTCACCAAAAGGAAATGAAAGGGAGAAAAAGTGGAAAACAAGAAATATCTTTAAAGGAAATTACACTAAAATTAGACATATCACTTCTGCTCACATTCCATTGGCAAGAACTTGATCATACATCTAGCTGCAAGGGAGGCTGTGAAATGTTAGTTCAGCCTGAAAGCCAAGTGCTCTGATAAAAGTCACACGTTGTTTATAGGAGGAAGCTTGTATTATAAAAAGGTCAGAACAATGGATTCTGGGGGGAAATTAGCAGCCTATGCCATGATATCCAAAACGAGATCTGAGATAGAGTCACAAAGTAGACTGCAAGATGAGGCTTGCTTTTAGACTTCCATTCTCCCAACCTCAAGCTCCAGGCTGTCATCTTCTAACTTCTTTTCTCTTGTCAGGCTGCCTATGGTAGTCTTTTGAAATTGACCTTAATGGTGTAAACGTATTTAGGGAAACCCATGATTTGTGCTAACCCTGAAAGTCCCTACATCTCAGACTTATGAGAGAAATAAAAATATAGCTTGCTTTATGTGAGACACTCTGTTCAAGGGATGAAGACATTTGTGGGAGTTGATCTAATCAGCAGAACAAAGTCCAACTGTCAGAGAAGAAACAAATGAACCTTACACTTCAGTGTTCTCACATTGGCCCCTTCCTAGGCTCTAGGAGAAGGCATAGGAATGTGGTCAGAGGGTCTTGTAAGTGTTTAAATGTGTCAATATGAGGAAAATTCATTTTAGTTGGTTAAGACTATCATATCTTTGTGGCGGCAAGCCTCCGGGGTGGGGGGAGGGGTCTGGATTGTTTTAGTCTTTCCAAATGTCATCTCCAGGATGAAACAGTTTTTTCTCTGCACCATAGCAGTCAGTATCTGCCTCTTATGCTGTGAATATGCTTGCCTTTCTCTCCCAGTGGCAAGCTACCGGAGGGCAGCTGGGGACTTTCCTATTTGTTTTTTAACACTTGCAGATTTGATAGTGTCTGATACTGAGTAGGTGCTTGCTCATAAACATCCAACGGCATAGCTCCCAGAATAGGATCTGAGACTTCATAGAGCATTAAAGTCTTCCTTCTCATTTTTTGTTGAATTTCGCTTAAATATTCACTTTCCCCCACCAACTCGTTGCATTAAAACCCCAAATGTCTATTACTACACATAATAGGCAGAATATTGACTCCAAAGCAGTCTATATCTCAATGCCTGAAACCTAGGAATGTGTTCCCTTACATGGCAAAGGACTGCAGGTAGAAGTAAGACTGCGTTAACTGACCTTCGTATAGGAAAATTATTCTGGGTCATACCAGTAGGCCCAGTGTGCAAAGCTGAAAGAGCCCACCCCACAAGATGGATCCTGAGTGACTAACTGGGCCTGAATTTAAAATGGAGCCAAGCAGCCAATTTCTGACTAGAGGTCACACACATACTCTGGCTCCTGAAGAAACCACACGCTCTTGTAACTTTGGGACTTTTATACCTGTCTGTTCCTGTTTATGTCACCTGAATCAATGGCAGCCAAAAAGCCCCATCTCATCACCTGGACCTAACTAATAGACTGTGACCTGCTTCAACCAATCAGAACAAAACAAGCATCAACCAATCTGAACTAAACAAGCTTGCATCCTTCATTTGCATGGTGGACCAGAGTGGAAACCTGGGTGGGAACTCTCTCTGTAAAAGACACCCCCTCTTTTTGTTCTCTCAGAACACACTTTGGTTTTATGTGGAAGGCTGCATCTCCTCATAAGCAAACTGCTCGATGAAATAAAGCCTCTTTCTTTTTTAAGAAAAATCCTTTTCAGTGTATGTTGAATATGTTCCCTTCTATGACAAAGAGGATTTAAGGTTGCAGGTGGAATTAAGAGTGCTATTTTGCTGACCTTAATATAGAAAGATTATCCTGAATTATCCCAGTAGACCCAGTGTAATCACAAGGATCCCTAAAGTGAAAGAGGAAATCAGAAACAAGACCCAGAGAGATGGCAGCATGGAAAAATGACTCCATCCAAAATTGCCAACTTTGAGGATGGAGGAAGGGGCCACAAGCCAAGGAATGCAGGTAGCTTCTTAAAGCTGGGAAAGACAAGGAAACAGATTATCCCAAAGAGACTCCAAAAGGGACACAGCTCTGTTGACACTTTAATTTTAGCCCAGTGAGACCCATTTTGAAACTGACCTCCGTAATTGTTAGATAGTAAGTTAGTGCTGTGTTAAGCCACTACATTTGTGTGATTTGTTACATCAGCAGTAGGAAACTAATATGATAAGCCTATGTAATATAAGTTCTTATTCAACTATGAATCATACCTCAGAGTATGGCATTTATTGGAATCAGTTTTGAAAATACATTTTGACATTAGTATGAGGGAAATAATTCTTAGTTTAATGGACAGTTTTCCCTTTGGGAGAAGCCTGAGCCTGCTCATAATTCAGTAGGCTTTGAATCCAGCAAGAACCCCCAAAGAGTTTTGTCTAACTCAATGAGAGGAAAGAGCCCCAATGGATTGTAAGACTCAGCTAAATAAACTAAATAATCAAGTGCTCATTTGATGTCTTTCACTTTGTAAGCTTCCACTTGCTAATACTGACTTGGGTTTGGTGTGCTGAGTATTTACATCCTAAGAAAGTCAACACATCAGGAAAATAACATTTTCTAAGCTTGATATCCTGGATATTAATCAATGACAATAGATCTTTGGAGATGTATACACTAACAAAATCTCTTCCAAAAGTCAAAAATCTTATTTAAGAGTGGGTCATTATATAAATAGTTTCTTGAAAAATTTCTACCTTGGGATATACATCTTTATCATACCACACCATTCAAAACAACAGTAGGTAAGTTATCACAGTTTTTTTAAAAAAGGCTTGTGAGGGGTAATTTTTTAGCTATTGAAAGGATGAATTTAGGAAGATTTTCTCTTACACTTGAGTGGGTTGCCTTTGCTCTTTCCACAATCGTCTCTAAGGATTTTAACAAAAGCAATAAGAAAAAGGCTGATAAGACTGGCATCTAAGAAAGATCACTCGGCCTGCTAATGAGAGGATATATCAGAAGGAGTGAGACAAAAAACAAGCTGAGTTAAAAGGTTGTAAAAACAGCCCCAGTAGCTACCAAGATGGGATACCTACGCCCCGGCACACTTTGCTGTCTCCGAGGAAACAACTATTTCCCGATCTCTCATCGACACACACTTATTGTGCATATTGTCTTTCGTTGTATTAGACTGAAAGCTTTTTATGGATAAGATAATAAGCCTGATTTGCCTACATTTCTATCTTATGTGCCAAAGTTATTACAAATGTGAGCAACACTACTGATCTCGGTTTTATTTTAAAATGATTAGTATTTCCAGATTTGTGTCAATTTACATATTTATGGGGATGGTCATTTCAATCCTTTGGCTAGTCTGGAAATCCAAAGTAGAGTGGCAGATGAGAAAGAAAAGAACAGGAGGAAAAAAAAAGTAAACAAACAAACAAGGTTTTACTCAATTCTTCAGTCTTCCCAAGCCCTTTGGTTTTCCCACCTCTCTCCTGGACAGTTAGTAATACTTGACATTTATAGAGCTGCTTTCCAAACAAAGACCCGGAAGGCTTAATGCACTGTGCTAGCAGGCAGAAGGGGAATGACTCACCCGCCAGGTGCAGGGCACCACCTCTAGTGTAGAATGCAGCAGCTGGAACACAGCTGGTGGGAAATGAGTGCCCAGCAATGGCTCAGAACAGGAAGTGAAAAAGAAATCCAGGGTCTGGTGAAAACTTCAAGGGAAACAGGAGGCAGCAGCGTGAAACAACACACAGAGATGTTGCTGGGGTGTTAGTCTCACAAAACATTCAGATCCCCTTCTCAAGGGCAGAGGGAGACATTTTCCAGCTTAGCATAGCAAAGCATCAGTGGTCAGGAACTGCATCTTCCTAATCAGCCCTGCCCAGCTGGAAGAGCGGCAGCTTAAAGAGATGGGAGCGCCATTCCTTGAAATGGTGCAAACAGGAAGCAGAGATGCCTCTGCTGTGGGGGACCCTGCCTTGGGTGGTGGGAACAGAAAAGAGGGACAGTCTTCCCACGGTACCTCAGTGTGCAGTATTGTACCCAGCAGATGAGGACAAAAATCATCACTTTTCACGTAAGGGTTTAAAATTAACCTTTGGTCAGTTCCAAATATTTTAAAGATTCGTTTCCTGGAGAGTTTGTCTCATGCCTGGAGGATTGAAACACTCTTTTCAATTTGTTCACTTTTGACATTTTTAGTGCATCTCCTTAAATTATATCCAGGCAGTAAAATAAATGAGGATGAAGGCTCCAGGGCTTTCTGGTTTTGTTACTATTCTTAGAAAAAGGTTTGAAGAAAATAAAGGGGAAAAATACTTCTGGTTCATCTGGACCTGTGGAGCCCTTTGGGCTGAGGCAAAGTTAATAGTAACTGTGATAAAATCACTACAGATATGATAGATGTGAAGCCAAAAAAAGTCAAGAGTCACTGCTCTGAGATGACAGGCTCAGAGCAGGGTATGTGATGGAATGAAGTTTAAGCTCAGCTCAGGGATCTTTTCTTGAAGAGAGAGCAAATAAGGTTTCAACGTGCATGCCATGTTAAGAAGGATTCTGAGACCACAGCTAACAGACTCAGCCTAAAGAATGATATGCAGTGGGGTGGACACAGGCACTGTGCATCTGCAACCTCAGTGGGAACATGAGAGTGAAGACAGACATGGTTGAGGGTCATTTTTCTGAAACGTGTTATAGGCAGTTTCCTGAATTTAAAAGGAAAAACTTCCTGTAATGTGACTACAGGGTACGCAGAGTTTTTCTGGAACCCCCGTAGTCAGCCCTTTAGATGAAGATGAAGACTCTTCAGGCTTCCCCCCTTGTATTGAGCCCATTCTCTGTGGCACTCACTGTAGGTACCTGGAACATCAGGGGTTCTATGAGTTAACATGATCTGGGCTTGTTAGCAATGTGGATTCTTTGAACAGGCCTCTGGGAGTGGAGCTGAGGATAATAACTAACTTTTATGAAGCATTTCCTATGTGCCAGGAAATGTTCTGGGAATTTTCTAAACATTAGCATTTGCACTCACTCCCCACCACACCCCATGAGGTAGACAATTTTAAATTTATTTTATCACCCTAGACTTGCTGAGGTTAACTTCAAGCATGTGGCAGAGGAGAATTCAAATCTAAGTCTGTCTGACTTTAAATGTAATTCTAATTGACATTTACATGTGTTGTCATTTAATTCTTGTTGTAGTCCTGATATTATCTTCATTTTATGGATAATGACATTGAGATCCCCAAAAGATTAAGTAACTTGTTTAAGATGCTGTGGCTACTGCCTGGCAAAGTTAGAATTCTCACATTGTCAGGTCCACTCCATGGCTCGGTTCTTAATAGTCATGATAAGTGCACTGCCCAACACCTTCCACTTTCTCATACAGCCTCTCACATAAGGGAGAAGTTTCCCTTTGTGCATGGAAAGACCTTTTAAATAAATTGCCTGAGAACTCTCCACGTGTAATACGTACAGAATAAGGCCAGTGTAGTCATCTTAGCAAATGGGAGCAAGAGTGCTAGAAAATGACTTAGGGAGGGCACAGATTAGGTAAACATGTAGAGATCCTAAGAAAAATTGTGAACAGAAATTTCTACTAAAGTGAGAAGATTGGATCTAGTACAGAGTGGGAATGATGGCCAATATGGTGAAACCCCATCTCTACTAAAAATGCAAAAAAAAAAAAAAAAAAAAAAGTAGCCGGGCATGGTCACACATGCCTGTAGTCCCACCTACTCAGGAGGCTGAGGCAGGATAATTGCTTGAACCCGGGAGGGGGAGGTTGCAGTGAGCAAAGATTGCACCATTGCACTCCAGCCTGGGTGACAGTGTGAGACTCTGTCTCGAAAAAAAAAAAAAAAAGAAAAAAAGGAAACATGAAGGTCTCAGAACGCTAGACTCCAGAATTAACAGATCTATTATTTGGTAATCTGCTCATAGGAAGATAAGAAAGATTGACAAATGGAAAAACAAAAAGGGTCTCATGACATGTCAGTGGAAATAGCTGATTTGACTAGGTAAGCTAAGAAATAGGTCAAGTAATTAGGAGAAAGCATGTTTGCATTTTTTTCTTTAGATTGGAGAAAGTAGAGCAGTTTTACAAAAATATGGTTCTCAGGTCACCTGCATCAAAATCATGTAGGGTAACAGAGGGCTCTGTAAAATGTAGATTCCTGGGCCTTTTCTCAGACCCACTGAGTCAGAGTACACAGGTAGTGACCCTCAGCATCCCACAGGATTGGTCTGCGCTCTTGGACCATTTTCACACAAAATACGGGTTATGTTTTCAAGCTCTGAGATCAGGATGGATTGAGTTCCAGTCTACAATTTTACCACTTCCTAAATGACCTTGGGAAATGACTTTTCTTACTCCGGTCATTGGTAGTAGTTATCACCCCTGGGAGTTTTTACACTTTTGCTGTATTTCTATGCACTAGAATCACTAATAAAATATTTTTTTAAATACAGAATTTTACACTAGGTTCTGAGGTATGGGCTGTGGCCTGGAAATCTGTATTTTAGGAAAGGCTCCTTTAGTGTGTCTGGTATGTGGCCTGGAGTCATTGGCAGTGACATAATAAATGCAAAACAATGAACATGATGCTTAAATATATTCCCCAGTACTACTATTGGTATCATTCCACTGTTATTCAGCCACTTCTTACAAGCACAGCACAGGGGCTTCCAGCCAATCCAGAATCTCCAATGAGAACAACTTTAAACTAAAGCCTCCATGGTAAACCTAAGATATAAATTGGACAAAAAATATTTTTTTCCCAAAGAAAAGCTTTTTTTTTTTTTTTTTTTTTTTTTTTTAGGCCAAAAGTAGAATCTAATCTAATTTGGCATCAGGCATAGAATCAACATGAAATTCATAACCTCCAAGTCTTCAGGCTTAGAAGTGTACTTGCTGGCCGGGCGTGGTGGCTCAAGCCTGTAATCCCAGCACTTTGGGAGGCCGAGACGGGTGGATCACGAGGTCAGGAGATCGAGACCATCCTGGCTAACACGGTGAAACCCCATCTCTACTAAAAAATACAAAAAACTAGCCGGGCGAGGTGGCGGGCGCCTGTAGTCCCAGCTACTCGGGAGGCTGAGGCAGGAGAATGGCGTGAACCCGGGAGGCGGAGCTTGCAGTGAGCCGAGATCCGGCCACTGCACTCCAGCCTGGGCGACAGAGCGAGACTCCGTCTCAAAAAAAAAAAAAAAAAAAAAAAGTGTACTTGCTGATTGGAGCAACAGAAAGAGACCATTTGGCAGTTATCACGTGCAGTGTGACTGTGTGATAGAAACTCTGCACTTGTGATGTATCTCAATTGCATACTGGGCAGCACCCTGCAATCCTCGGACCCCGTCTTACTGCCCTTGGTAGGGTGTGGGAAGTTACACAGACAGAAACAGGAAAAGTATAGAAAGTTCCTTCCCAGGAATACAGGCATTGGAGGACATAATTTCCCTCTTAGATCCCTGGATTGTCGTTCAAAACTGTCTACAAGCAGGCTTAGAAATAATTTGTGGAAGTGTGTTTCAGAGCTGACCCAGAAATAATCTGGTTTGACAGAGGCATGAGGGGCACACCTTTGAGAGTATACTTCTTACCTTATTTCCCTGAGAATGGCAGAGAATTGTTTCAAGCATTCATCCCAGAGAAGACTCTCATAGCAGGAATGGCAGCCTCTCCCTACCCCTAATCTGAGTACCCTGATGGGAAAGCAATGGCTAACGTTCATTGAGTACTAGATTGTATAGCAGGTACTATATTAAAGGCTCTGCTTTCCATTGTATTTCAATCTGCCTACAAATTCTGCAACATACATATATGTATATGTATGTATTTTAATATCTATAATATAACCTTTTAATGAATGATACATTTATTCATAGGGTTAACTAATTTGGTAAATATTACCTAGGCTAATAAACAGAGCCGGAATTTGAATTAAGAATAGTCAGATCCCAAAACTCATGCTCATTCAATGACAGCACATTGACTATTGTCTAGAATTTAGATAGGCTGATGCAGCTACAGAAGAAATAGAAAATGCAAACCTGCCTTGATGAAGGTTGATTGGTTAATTCTTTCATCAACTCTAGCATATGAAAACAAAAATTAAAAGCAGAAAAGTGTATGATCATGGATCTTCTGGGAGAACCTGCAGAAGAGAACAATGTTAATTATATATAATGGTTTTGAATCCAGGTCCCTTGGTTTCAAAGCCCACACTGTGCCTTAGTTTTTTCAACCATACAATGAATGTAATATAACCACTCCCCTTTCAAGGCTGTAAAAATTATACATAGGGGTGACATGCTACAAAATCCAAAAGGCATCATCATATCGTCGTCTCTGTATATGGCACCCCTGAAGTGGTACACACCGAAGCCCTGTATATTAATATTTCCTACAGAGAATCTAGTAGCATAGCTGCTCATAGCAGGTGCTTATTAAGCATCATGTTATATGGTCTCTAGTGTGCTGACTGGGACATGAAAAGTGCTTAATATTTTTTTTTGAATAAAAGAATGAATAAATAGAGTGTGTTACTTATGCAATTAGTAGACAAGTTTTGATAAAGTGGAAGAAGCTATGTCAAAAATAAGGTGAGAATTAGATTGCACTGAATCTTGGCTGCAAACTCAATATCTCAGGTTTTATTTTCTAGTTAATGGGGAGCCAGCAAATATCTCTGAACAAGGGAGTGACATCCTCATGGCAATTTTAAAGTTGATTAAGAGGCAGTGATTTATAGAATGGGGTGAAAAAGGAGACCAGTGATAAAAGAGCATAAATATCCCAGACATGAGCTAGACGGCATCTGACAGGATGGGAAGAAGGGATTAGTATGAAGACTGGACAATATGTGCGTAAGCAGGCATCTCTGAGGCAACCAGGATAAATTATCTTCTAAATGCACATCAAGAACGCTGGGGTTTGGCCCCAGTTCTGCCCTTGATGCGTTCTGTGTTTTCAGTAAATGAGGGAAACAAGACCTCCTTAGGGACTCCACTGTCTTACAGCCAAAATGATGTCATTGGTTCTGCTGCTCGCTAAAATCACTCTGGCTCGAGCATCCCATCTGTGCAATTCAGAACAAGCTTGGGTGGACATAGAATGTGTTGTGAACCCGCCTGCAGGCTGTTCCACACGCCTGTCTCTCTGTGGACCCTGTGTGGGAAGCCGAATGGGAAGATTACTTCATTATCTTGTTTTCTAGGGAATCTTGTTTGTCTCCTTTCCCTTAATTATTTAAGGATGGTTAGGTGTGAGAGGGAGATAAGCTGTGTTTTCACTATAGCCAACAGTTTTAGCTCTGTGCTTTTGTCTCCCTCAGGTCAGGGCGAGGTCGAGCAATCTGCCCATTCTGGTTTCATTCTCTTTCCCCCCATTCCTCCTCCTAATGCAACTAGAGAGACCATAGCAAACTCACATGCACACTCAAAAGTTCACTCACATTCTCATTCAAACACTCATGCAATTCACACTCATACATACTTAGGCATGCATGCACAGACATGCACATGCATGTTTATACACTCATACACACACTCACACTCACATGCTCACTCATGCACATATACATTGACTCACTCTGATAAACACACACACAAACACATATTTCTTCATGCATACACACATGCCTACACACTCAGCCACCTTCATGCACTTACACACACACTCACACAAACACACGCTTACTCACACACACTCTCACTTCCATGTACAAATACTGTGGAACACACATGCTTACATTCAGACTCCTTATATGGAAAGTGGGTCTGAGGAGTTTGGAATTTTCTAGCAGAAGACTGTTGAGCATGCCTTGCTCTGACCTAGGGCCATTGCAGACCAAATAATCTGCTCTACTATTGCCCCTCGGCTCCAGCAGACTGGAAGCAACATCACATTGATGGAAGTAAGGTTCCATCTAAAGAAATCTGAAAATAGCTCTATCAGGCTGGAATTTAGGACTGAATGTGGTAGCCAGTCCAATAGTGAGGAATGTCCAAACCAAAGCTCCTTTTCTAATTCTCTGCTCAAGTCTTCATTTGCACAAGCACCAGACTCCCCAAGGGGACACACTGCCAGGAAGGCAATTAAAACCAGCCTCTATCTAATTAAAGGATAACTGCCCTACCTTTCTTCACAAATATGTTTGCAAATTTCTTGTAATTAAATTTCCCCCTCAAGGAAAGCCTGCTGGGTTGCTCCTGGGAGAGAAAATCAGTGGCATGTGGCCAGCAACTTCTAGACCATTTTATTCTGATGAGGCCTGAGATCCCGGCTGCCCAGACAGGTGAGGGCATAGTAATGTGATTGCAGTGTTCTGTATCCCTTACCTTCCCATCTGATACAGTCTGGGTCTTTGTCCCCACCTGAATCTCACGTAGAATTGTAATCCCCAACGTTGGACGTGGGGCCTGGTGGGAGGTAATTGGATCATGGAGGTGGATTTCTCATGAATGGTTTAGCACCATCCCCTTGGTTCTGTTCTTACAATAATGAGTGAGTTCTAGTGAGATCTGGTTATTTAAAAGCATGTGACATCTCCCCGCACGTTCTCTTGCTCCTGCTCCTGCCATATAAGGCACCTGCTCCCCCTTTGCCTTCTGCTATGATTGCAAGCTTCCTGAGGCCTCCCCAGAGGCAAACGCCAGCACTATTGCTTCCTGAACAGCCTGCAAAACTATGAGCCAGTTAAATCTCTTTTCTTTATAAATTACTCAGTCTCAGATATTTCTTTATAGCAATGTAGTAATGGACTAATATATCATCCCTCCAGAAGCCACACGCACCTTGTCCCAAGGATCCTCTAGTGGAAATGCCAGAAGAGACCACATGGTGATGTGGAAATGAATGTGCAATCAGGAGGTCTGTCTTGGAGGCCTACTCTGTCACTCATGCTTTTGCTTGTTTCTATTATATTTATGTATTTATTTATGGCTGTCCTCAGTTCCCAAAGAATCTAAAGTTTCTGTATATAGACAAGTTAATTTGAAGAAAAGAAAAACTAGCTCAAAGAAAAGAGAAAGCCAATATACCATGCATGAAGGCTCACAGAGTTGCACGAATTGCCCTCTGTTGGTTGTTCTGGTCGTCCTGGAAGCCTAGAGAAAAAGGAGAGCTTGAGGAGCCCTATGACCCTTAATCATTAGAGACAGGAACCCTGACTCTGAAGAACAGATGATTTCTTGTAGGATTTTTTTCTGTGCACAAATTCTTAAAAGATCTAACATTAAGTATATTCTAGGGGGTATGGATAAACATACTGGACAAATCTCTCAACATTGATTTTTATGCCATTCATTACTATGCCTGTTGGCACAAACACTTGGATGTTTTCTTTTGCTTTTTTGTCAAATGAGGCTTAAAAGCACCACACCCAGGTTAGTTGTAAATATTAAATGAGATCATACCTAAGATAGTACTTTATCAATAATAAATGTAGAGACACAATTACAAGTATAAAGTGTGAGCATCAGTTCATATTGTGTGAGCCACATAAAGTTGGGGGAGGGATCCTGAGTTTCTGTGCTTTAATCCTTATTCTGGCAGGCAGCCTGTCTTTCTGTCAGGACACAGTCCCTTCGGGTGGCATAGGCTCTCTGGACAAGGAGAGGCAGGTCTTTAGAAGCAAGAGCTGACTCCTCAATAGCTAAGCTCTTATAGATTTGCCTTGTGAGACTGGTCTCCATTCCAAATAGGATGTTGTTGGAGCTCTTTTGCAAGCCAGTCAGCTTGCGTATCTAATAAAGTCGTCACTTAATGTCATCTGTCAGTTCTTGGAAACCACAGCATTAAGCAAAATCATGTGTAACAAAACCAGTTTTACCCTAGGCTAAATGATATAAACAAGAGTTAAGTTTCTACAGCATATTTCAGGTCACAAAAACATCCCCAAACTTCTAAATAAAGACTACAACACTTATAATATTCAACACCGAAATACATGCGAGCTATACATACACTGATGAAAGATTAATAAACACAAGCATGATGACTGATTACCCAACTATCCCAGTTCAGGGTCTCAGGTGGCTGGAGTCTATCCCTGCAGCTCAGGGCTCAAGGTGGAAGCCAGCCCTAGCCAGGACACCGTCCCATCACAGGGCGGACTCACACCCATACCCACGCTCCCTCACACTGGGGCCATTTAGACTGATCTAACATGCACATCTTTGAAATGTGGGAGGAAACCAAAGTACCCCGAGAAAACCCAGGCAGAAATGGGACTTGCAAACACAGATGGTAGCCCTGGCCAGGAATTGATATTTTTTATTTTTTTCTCATCCATATTATCAAAAGACGTTGAATGAAAAGATGTTATTTGAGGACCTGCTGAAGTTTCATTAGAATTAACAGCAGTGTATTTCTAGATGCTTAGAAAAGAATGAAAATGACCTTAGCATGGCTTCTTGCAGCTGGAAGCTTTTCTGGTACACCCTCCGGCTCCTGTGGTTTTCGGTGACCTGTTCCTTAGCTCAGTAATCAACCACAAAGCTTTCACCCACAGTAAATTGCTCAGCTCTGACACCACACCCTTCAGGGAGGGCTCCAGCCAGGTTCTAAACCAAGTTCAGCTGGTAATTTCACTACAAATTGCTGCAAGTGTTGAACCTCCTGGGGCCTGATTTAATAGCTCCCCCTCCCCACCCCCTTCTCCTGGGCTAGTCAGAATCCGCCTTGATCGACAGCTGGAAAGGGGGTGTTGGAAGGCTCTGGGCTATGCAGTGGGTGTTTTTTTTTTTTCTTTTTTAAAGTTCATATTTGTTATTTGGAAATCTGTGCTTCATGCTCATAAACGGGTGTGTGTGCAAGGGAGAAACAGGCATTGAATGGCTTTGATTTTACTTTCAGGGCTGGAAGATGCCGGAAAGCACCGTTCGCCACTCTCAAAGTAAGAGACTTTTGCAGTCTTTCTGAGTGGAGTCCAGGTGACTCTACAGTGAGGCTGCACACTGGTTGGTCATTTCACGATTTACAGAGCCCTTTCATAGGCATTATCTAGAGCTTTGTCTGAGAAACTAAAGTTAGCACTTGGACTATCTTTGCCTTCAGTTTTAAGTCGTAAAACAGAGTCATGTATTAAGTTGGTATAAAAGTAATTGCAATTTTTGGCACTAAAAGTAATGGCAAAAACTGCAATTACTTTTGCACCAACCTAATAAATACCAGCTCTGAAAAGCCGACTCCTGGTTCTGAAATAGCAGTGTTGAGACTCTCCCTGGCCAGGACCCCTGTGTGGGGATCCACAAGAACTAGTGAAGCACAGAGAGACAGTCTCCGTACCCTGATCTGCAATTGGAATGCTCAGGGATTCCATTCCAGAAGGAAATGAGTAACATCCCCGATTTAGGGATTAATGTGTTATTAAAAAAACCACCCTAAACAAGCAATGGTTACAATGAGGCTTCAGTGTCAGGGAGAGGTGCATGGTGGCCGGAGCTGGGTTCTGCTGACTCACCGTGTGCTTTTGGCAACTTGTCTCCCCTCCTCTGGGCCTCAGTTTTCTTCTCTGTAATGTGGGAATTATAATAACCACCGCACAATGTTGTTATAAAAATGTAACGTGATTCTTTTTTTTAGTTGCTTAACAAAGAGTCTGGACCATGGAGGCCCTCAATAAATGACAATGCTTTATTAACCATCCTGGACACTTATGTGTTTTCCAAACAGCATCTTAAATACTTTTTTAAATTTATTTTCTCCTAATTGCCTTTAACACAGCTCTTTTTTAAAATCACTCTTTGCAATGATGCAGTGCCATATAGTCACATCCTATGGCACCTATTTACCTCCGGTTATTGGAACAGTGTTTTTATAGTATGCCAGGCTTAGCTCCTCCCATTTAAAGCCACAGTCTCCTACTCTCCCCTGCCTATCTGGTTGGCCTATCCTTCAGTGAGGAGGAGACATGGTCTGCTAGTTCCCTTTGCTTCCCCTCTCTCTTCAGGGTCTAGAAGCTCTCAGAGAGGAGAAACATTCTCCCAAGAACTTCTTCCAACAGTGCTGGCATCAAAGCGGGTCTAAATTTTCCACAGCTATACAGCACCTGGCCAGGGGAGACTTAATTTCCCATTGTTTCAAAACACCCCCAATCTTTAATCTTCACTTGGCTTAGAGTAGAGAAACCTTATTTCTTCCCATGTAAACCACACTAGACCCTCGATATCCCAAACACTTTGGACTCTAGAGATTCCCTCCTGTGCCTGTCCTCCCCATAGCCTGCATTATAGACTGTTGTCTGAGAAGAGGGTGCCTGGGAGGAGTAGATTCAATTGGCGTCCACCAGGAGTTTGTTGTCCACTTTGGAGAGCTCTTTGGAGGTTCCTTCTAGGTCCATAGAGCAGAAGTTCTCAACCTGCGGCATGCATCCTCTGGAGGACTTGTTAAAACACAGATCACTGGTTGCTGTGTCCAACGTTTCGGATGCAGTAAGTCTAGGCTAGAGTTCAAGATTTTGCATTTCTGACAAGTTCTCAGGTGAGGGTGATGATGGTGGTCCCAGGTCTCACTTTGAGAACCAGTGTGCCAGAGAATGTCAATTTCTTCACAGTTCTTTTTGGCGTCATTTTTGGGCATGAGGAAAAGTCCCACCCAGCATCCTTTTAGATTGACAATGCCGCATGGCCGATAGTTTTAGTCCAGTTTTATAGATGAGGATGTTGAATTTTGAAGAGATTAAGTGATTCGTCCAGAGCCGCACAACTAATAAGTGAGACAGTGAGGTCTGATACTCAGATTTGCCTGACTCCAAACCCCTGACCCTGCTGATCTATTGTGTATTTTCATGGATGGAGAGGGATTCCAGCAGGAGGCAAAATAGTATTCACTTCTGCAGGCAGATGAGACCTGAGTACGGTGAATCAAAATCTTTCTCCAGACTCTGTGCCCATCCACAATTGATGGATCAGGGGTCACACCTGACCTGGGGAAACTCCTGTTTCTTCCTCATCAATTTTGTCACCTGGGTTGGAAAGAGAAATCTCTTTAGTCCCGGGACTGGAAGATGTAAAATTCAGGAGCTCTTGGCCATCCTTTTCTGTTCTGTAGACCTATGTACGGAGTACTGATCTGCAGCTAAAGAGTCACGAACCCACACTCTGGGGAAAAAGTCACCAATCCATGCAGGGCTCCCCCATGCTCCAATCCAGGTTCCAGTCCATACATCCATGGCCTTTCTGCTACTGGGTTCCGTGAAATGGCCTAATGACCTTCTAATAACCTTCCCCTACTTCTAACTCCTTTTAGCTTTCCCATAGCTGCCTTGAAGTAGTTCTCCTATTACCCGCAGCCTGTAACTTCTTTACTCACATAGTATATATTGTGCTCGTATTCCACACATCTCTATAGTTTGGCATTCTGTTGGAAAGATCCATTATATCCTAAAAAAATTAAAATGACTGCTTTATTAGTTATTTTTGGCAGCAAAGAACATGGTAGCCAGATTTATTTTTATTTATTTTGGGACTGGAAGAAGTGATGAGCATGTGTAAGTGTGTATGCGGGGGAGGAGGGCACCAGTTCACCAGTATTGTGCACACAGCCATAGACCACGCTTAGAGCTGTGCCTAGGCAGAGCCTGACTGTGCCTGCTGCCAAGTCCCTTGAGTCCTGGTCTGCCAGATGATGCTCTCAGGTGTGCCCTAAAAGTCTGGGAACATGCCATTCTCTCCTCCAAAATCCTCCCTGCATTTTGAAAGCTCTGAGCAGCACAAGTGTCTGTTTCCCTATACTCCCAAAGTAAACTCCTTTCCACAAAAATCCAAAATAACACCATCAATCAACTGGGCTTGTTGTTCTTTTTTAAAAGCTCATGTCCAAGTTGGTGGGATTAGCACTGTGTTATTGCCCCATTCAGAGCCACCCACAGAGTCTTCCTTAGGCCCCCTGGCTGCTCAGGAAGCCATGACTCAGCTGGGGAAGCCAACTGAGTGGCAAGGTCTTTTAAGGGTAATTTAGCTGAATGTAGAAGCACTGATTTATTCTTTTTCCTCCTCCAGATAATGAACACTGTGCCTAAGTGCTCCTGGGCTAGTGACAGAACTGTGGGTAATCCTGCGCCTTCTCTACCCTTTCCTCCCAGACTGTGTTCTGAAACACATCAGCACAAAACTGATGAACGCTGCTTTCAGAGGTCCCCGTTTCCATCTTCCTGATTCCACTCTAGGCTTGCTCCGGTATCCTGTGAGGAGAACCAGCAGATGGAGCCGAAATAGTCACAGGTCAAGTTTAGATTGGAGGAAGGGAATGAGCTGGAATAATAGCTGCCTAGCACAGAGTAGGAGATATAATGTAATCCATCATAAGTTGCTAGGCATGTGCGTGTGTGTGTCTCTGTGTGTGTGTGTGTGTGTGTGTGTGTGTGTGTGCACCTGTGTATGTGTGACAGGTAGTGAAGTCAAGCAGATGAAGGTGTGGCAGGGCCACCACATATAACTGTGCAGGCTCTGTCCTGCACAACTCCTGAAGGCACCATCCATATAAACTATGGTATAAATGACACCCTCCAGGTTATACTACGGGCCACCTTTATCCAGTTTCTCCTTATGTACTTTGATCCAATGTATTCTTATGTCCCTTGTAAGAAAATGAAAGAAAATATTTTTAAAACCTGATTAACCACAGTAAGACTTTCCATTTTATGATAAGCCAACAAGAAAATAAGGCAGAGATGAGCCAGCCATACTGAGAGAGTCAGTGGTGTGCTGGAGCCCATCTTGCACGAGCCAATTCTTAGTATCTCTACCCGTCTATGTGTTCAGTACTTTCATGCTGGTACCTTGAAATCAGCCATGGTGGGTTCTACACCACAGAAATTGGCCTCTCGCCTATCCTCTCTAAAAGCCAATTGTTTAGCCTTTACCCAAAGCACTTCTGGGCATTAGCCACCTCTTGCCCTAAGTTTCCAATTTCTGTCAGGGACTAGGGTTACTTTAAAATATCTTTATTTTCATAATCACTCTCCTGAAATGAATCTTTGCTTTGTATACCCCATAAAAGCTGCCCTTGTCATGCCATGGACTCACCTGGGAGCCAGCACTATGGCAACTCTGATCCGTAAGTCAAACACATAAACTCTCTGTCCACCTTAAGCACATAATCAAGTGACATTTGGCAGATAGACAGTATTCTAGGAATGGTTGCAGGGGGTTGGTTATCTCATAATCCTTCAAGCTTTATTATTCACTAAAACTTTGTAAACCTGAAAAAGTTTACCCATAAAGACCAATTTAGCTTTTCTAAAATTCTCCAGCTCTATGAAAGTGAAAGTATGTTACTTGTGTTTTGGAGTGATTAAAAAGTCACTGATTCTGGTAATATTTGATCCGCATCAGCTCTAACAGTATGCCTTGATGTTTTTAATTCTTAAACTAATATCTCTTTCTATTTAGTATGTAAGTATTTTCCCTGGAGTCATCCATAGAAGGAGGCTCTTATCTTTGCTACTGGATTTAGATATTTTGGTTTTTTTCTTCAGTTTATTGTCAATGTAATAAGCCATAATTGTACTGGTAATAAGCATTTACATGACAATTTGCAAATTTTTTTTTTTTTTTTTTTTTTTTTTTTTTTTTTTTTGAGACGGGGTCTCGCGCTATATCACCCAGGCTGGAGTGCAGTGGCGCGATCTCGGCTCACTGCAAGCTCCGCCTCCCAGGTTCACGCCATTCTCCTGCCTCAGCCTCCGAGTAGCTGGGACTACAGGCGCCCGCCACCACGCCCGGCTAGTTTTTTGTATTTTTAGTAGAGACGGGGTTTCACCATGTTAGCCAGGATGGTCTCGATCTCCTGACCTTGTGATCCACCCGCCTCGGCCTCCCAAAGTGCTGGGATTACAGGCTTGAGCCACCGCGCCCGGCCACAATTTGCAAATATTAATGAGTAAATCTAGACCACCTGCCTTTAAGATGCTTAAAAAGAAAAGAAGGAAGCAGTTTAAAATGTCTCTTAATGTCATAACCGTATGTTCTTTACCAAGAATGGGGGGCGTGGAGAAAGGCATTTCCAATGACCTGTACCGAATTCACTCATCAGTTGGTCATAAATGTGTGTAGTTTCCCAGAATAAAGAGGAAAGTTCCCAGAGCAATATATTGTGTCAAACTTTTCTTCCCCACTTACAAGCATTTATTAAGTTAGATTATAAAATATTATTTAAAGTGGTTAATATGATTCAGAAATTGAAAATATCTTTCTCCAGGAGAAAATAAATTATCATTTAATTTGTTGAGTGTACTATTTGCCAGGCACTGTGCTATGCTGCAATGCACATGCATTCCCTCATTTGGTTCTTACAGGAACATTGTGAGGGCAGTAGAGCCTCCTGCACCGATGAGGGATTTGAGTCTCCAAGAGGTCAGCTAGCTACTTCCCAAATGTCCCACAGTGAATCAATGTCCTTCTTCTTTAGTACTCGTGCAATTTCCATAATACATGTTTATGTCATATATATCAAACATATCATGGCCCCAAGTGATTGTAAAATTATGTATGGCAATAGGTTAATATAATTCCAAGGTAGAAGATGAACAGAAAAAAAATATTATTTTTAATATCAAAAGCAGAACAAATTTTGGTCTTTGGGGAGTACTGAATTTTTCACTTGAGAAACCAGAAGAAAAAAATCCAGTTTTTTTCTGGTTTGTGAACTTCTATTGGATGCTTTTTCTAGCAGTTGTCTTCAAGAATGGGCAAGAAAATAACAAGGTGAGCGTTCACCATCACTCAAACTCTATAGGAACTCCTTGGGGAAGAGTCACACTGGCTGGGGGAGGGCAGGTGCTTACTAAAGAAAAGAAAAACTTTCTTCATGAAACTGTAATCATTGGGATTCTTAAAGTATATGGAAATATAACAAACACTGCAATCAATTACGATGTGTTTGGATTCAACTGTCAAACTTCCTGAAGATGAAAAAAAATGGTATGTCTTCAGCAATAACAATATCTGAATCATAGAGTGTACATCTGGCAGACATTCTTCCCCAAATGACCCAGCTAATCCAAGTGCATCTCTTTTTACAAGTACAAAGCAAAACCATGTAAAAAGCCTATTAGGAAAAGAGAATAATTTTGCTGTCAGAAAATTCATACTGCTGCAAATCTCTTGGATTCAAGGCATGAAGTAATGAAAGTGAGCCTCCACTTCTACCACCTTTGAAGGGATTATGAACAGGCAGGACCTTTCAGGATCTGATGCTGTGAAAGTTACTTTCAAAGGTTAACAACTGTTAGCCACTTCTAAGGGGTCTACCCAGGAAAGCAGCTGGCCCGGGATAGCAGAGATTTTACCTAATAATTGTCTTGGGTTCCTTTTCTACTTTACTTCAGAGACCTCCAGTTTCTGTTTCATGCAAAATTTTTATTTGTGTTTGTGAAAGTGCAAAATTAAGAAATAACAAGCATGGGGAAGAGTAGATAATTAAAGGTTAGAGTAAGAGAGACTGTTTCAGTCTATCTAGATGTAGCGCCTCCATTTGAACATAAGGAGACCAAGAGTTCTCAGCTTTAGGGATGGGCTCAGGTCACAGAACCCACTGGTATAGAACTAGATTCCAGGTGTCTCCCCTCACAGAAAGCTTCTGTGTGCCTTGCCTCTATCAAATAAAACACTGTACATCAGAAATCGATAAAAATTGCAAAGATGCATCAAACAGAAACTTCGATAGCAATAGCTAAAAATTCAAGCTGATTAGGCAAAGGTGGCTTAAGTTTATATACTTTTCCTTCTTTTTTAAACTTTATTTTGTTACTCAAAGGTGTTTTACACATCTACACAACACTGAAGAGAAAAGGTCAGAGCTCAGAGTACTTTACTGTTACTTAAACTACGATGCCCCAGACATATTCTACAATTCAGTTTTTTTGTTTGTTTGTTTGTATTTGTTTTTTGTTTTTTTGAGACAGAGTCTCACTTTGTCGCTCAAGCTGGAGTGCAATGGCGTGATCTCGGCTCACCGCAACCTTTGCCTCCTGGATTCAAGCGATTCTCCTGCCTCAGCCTCCCGAGTAGCTGGGATTACAGGCATGTGCCACCACACCTGGCTAATATTTGTATTTTTAGTAGAGACAGGTTTTGCCATGTTGGCCAGGCTGGTCTTGAATTCCTGACCTCAGGAGATCTACCCACCTTGGCCTCCCAAAGTGCTGGGATTACAGGCGTGAGCCACTGTGCCCAGCCTCTACAATTCAGTTTTGATTCTCAGAATATGACTGAGGCTTCCAGCGTAACAAAAATGAAATCTAATGAAAAGTTAGTTCACTTGGAAAAGCTATACTACAATAAACAACAATATATTGAAACATAGTTATACTTCTAAATTCCATATGCCCAATATTAGTAAGGAAACCAAATTTTACAACTTCTACATTTCTAACTAGAGAACACAATAGTTTTTACCATTTCGTCATGTTTTCCACACTTCTCAAGATTGAAAATACAGATTTTCTTTGCCCTCATCACTTGAACATTTCTATATGTTTTAGGTGCTTAGTGGAAAGTGTTGAGGTATATCTTTATAGTGGAAAACATGGCACCGTGAATATGTGGCACACCTTTACAGCCAATTTGTCCTGCTACACATTTAAACCAAGAAGTTCTATAAAATTTGGTCATATAAAGGAATTCTGGCCAAAAAATAAAAAAAAAAGTGCAGGTGAATTTATTATTACAGATACAGTGAAACCAAGATACTTATGTAGCTTGAAGAGAATGCCTCCATCCTAAGGGCACAAAAGCAATGAACTTAACAGTGCAGTTTTCCCTGTACACCCTTTACCAAATGTCCATTAAAATGTGTGCTGAATGCCATAAATCCATTCCATTCTTGCACTATAATTAACAATTTATCCATTTATTTTTCAACAACAAACTTCTTTATAAAGGTCCAATATAGAGAGCTGGGATTATTGAAAGCAAATTCTCACAATTCCATATTCTTATCCTATGTTGCCTAAACACAGGTCATCAAAATCCTCAACAGAAGCATGTTTTCCCTTAAGGTAAGAATCTGTAGCTGGCAGCCCAGAGAAAAATCCTGAACTTCATCGGCCTCAAAGGTCCTGTGTTCATTCCACACATCCTGGATTTTATTGCTGTCACATTAACTCTGCCTCAGCCCTCTGAGTACAGAACTGCTTTTTAAAATAACACCAACTTTGCCAATTGAAAGAAGACTGCAGTCAGTGCTCAACACCCCAGAAGCCTTATTAGGTAGGTGTCCCGATGCTGCAAGGCACAAAACAATGCATTGCCACACAGATGAAAAATTGCTGACATTTGAACAGTGCTTTAGGAGTTTAGATGGCAGTTTTACATTAGTTAGGTGCTTTGATGCTCATCTCCCCCCTCTGCACAGCCTCAGCTGAGCATTGGTGCTTGGGTCTAGCTGGAACCTCTTTGCCTCAATGCTTATCAGGGTCAGCCTGGTCACCCTGTCTGATTCTGATGATGGCTGAATGTTCTTGATTTATTTTACTCTTGGCTCCTGTCTGAGGTGGAGTTCTCTAGGACACAGACACCAAGACTAAAGTAGGTGTGAGAAAGGTTTATTGGGGAAGAATACCTGTGAAAAGAAAAGGGTGGAAGCAGGATTGGGCAGGTGGGGCTCTCAGAGCATTGGGCAGGTCTCCAACAGCCTTGAAGCATCTTCAAGCAAAGACTGAAATTTCCTGAGGGGCATAAATGGAATTGGACAGCCCCTTGCATCATCACTTCCTCATGCATTGGTTGGGAATCACCTGCAAAGGATCTGCCCCTGGCTATCCCCGCCTTGCTGGGTCATTGACCAGGGACACCTGAGAATAGCAAGGCCTCAGCTCTCGGGTAACTACAACCCTGGTGGCTGAGCAGCTTGGATAGGACCAGGGCAATGCGTCTCCATGTCTACCTCGGCTCCCAGCCTCTGGATCTTTTTGAGAAAGTCACTTTTCACCCAGATTTGATAGGAGCTTGCAAGTAAACCTGGAAACTGAGGTAGGCTAGTTAGGCTTAGGTATCTACATCATTTTAAAAAAAAATTAAAGAGCAATAAGGTGAAGTGACATGCCCCAAAGCATACAAACTAGTAAGGGACAGAACCAGAATAAAACAAGATAGAGCTGCGGAACTACTTACTACATAGTTTCCTTTATAAAACAATATTTGCCAACTGTTATCAGGGTTGTTGACAATGTGCCTCGCTCTAGGCTACAAGCATTATATATAGGCATATCATTTAATCTTCACTATCACAGTGAGATAATATTAATAATCTCTATGTCCCTGATGAGAAAATGAACTCTTATAGAGGATAAAGGATTTTTCCCCAAGTACATAGTCAGTCGTGAGAGAAGTAAGACTTGAACCCAAGTGTGGCCCCAGCACCTGTCACCTTTAATAGCATGTTATCCTTCCTCACCATGGCCATCATAGCTGTGCTTGTGTATTTCAAATGTAAGTGCCCAATTACTTGGATATTGTTTTCAGAGCATGTTCTTTTGGCTTCTGTCAAATGTAACATTTCGAGGGCTAGCAGTTCAGGAAACTGTATACTACACAACACTAAATGAAGGAAAATGGCCACCTTCTCTTTTAAGAAAGATAGCTCAGTTAAACACACCTTAAGTTTGCAGCAAAAACACACATTCATATTTTTCTAGACACCAAAAAAATGATTAAAATAAGAAAACCATGTCAGAGATTTTTAAAGCACAAAATACTGTGTAGCATGTGAGTATGCCAGTTTCCTGGTACCTGTTATACTGATGCAATAATAAAATATTGTTAGTTATCAGCAAATTGGGTTCTCTTCAACTTTTGCAGCCAAGATTGACCTCTTAAGCTAAAGGCTTGGTGGGTCTGAGACTTGAATAAATACTCATCAATGAACTTTCACATTCCTCAACAGTATTATTTTTCACATCAACCAGAAAACACATCCAACAGTCACCAAATTTATTAACATCTTTTAATAGCATTCTACACATGGTATAAAGGTGAAACAAGTGAACTTACAAAGATGCAGAGTTCTGATCAACCACTTTCAAAGAAAGATCTACGTGTTCTTCAAGGTTGGCCTCACAGAAAAACAGGCAATAGAAAAGAGGTATTTGCCAAGCATTGATAAGAAATCAATCCAAACTGAAAAATGGAGTAGACATTTCAGGGGTTTACTGTATTAGCATGATCAGAAAAGTAAAGCCTGAAAAGGAGTAACTATTGTGGGGAAAGGTAACTTGTAGCATTATCAAAAAGATATATCACTTTATGTTTTAATTAAAGCTGAAACATAGATTATATGACATCTCGTAAGATGGTTAAAGGGTTACATTTGTGCCTTAAAATACAAGAAATAATTCTAACTGTTTAAAATGAATTCTCTCATTTTTATGTTTTTACTAACTCTATCCTAAAAAGTATGTATTTCTAAAATTAAGAATTCACAAATCCTCTTCTGGGTTCATTCTATACTTGTATTTATTTCCCTTTAATTTGAAGAGGCAAAGCTGTGGTGAAAACAGCTCTTCCTCCCCCAAAAAGGCAAAGATCAGCAGAAGGACCATACAGCAAAACTCTGGTAACACCCAACAGCATCATAGTGCCATTTAAGCAAAAGATTCAATCATGCTAAAGCAAGTAAAGCATTTTCTCTAAGGTGGATGCACAGATACCCCATTGTCCCTATAGTATACCACGGAGACCCTGCATAGGAGGACCCTGCGTGTGTTCCTTTTCATTTTAGGCACAATTCTAATAAAGCAAGTCTCTGATTCCTGCTTATTGACACACACCTGGGCCCTTGCCCTGGACTCTAAGCATATGATCTCTTCCATGAGCACTCATTGTAGAGCTATGTTTAACTATTAATCTGCACCATGGCATGAACAGTGAACCCCTTGAGGTTTGAGATTATGTCTAATTTCTCTATACATCATCTGAGCAAAGCTCTATTTCTTGCATACACAGATTACCAAGAGTTCAATGAGTGTTTGCTGACTGGGTGTGCTGGTGAGCTAGTAAATTGAAAGGAGCTACAAAAGACAATGAGAAGGAGAATGTGATGTCATCAAACTGATGAAAATGGAAGGCAGAGGAAAACTATTAGAAGTGCTCACAAGAACTCTTTTCTTTAAAAGGAAATATGTCTAGTTAGAAATTTAGAAAACAGGTAAATGTAAACTAAAAATAAATTCAAGCTTACTTCTCAGTCGTGACACTTGGAGGTAATTTAGCATGTTGGTCGTTGTTCTTCATGTTGGTATTTATGGTTTGGTCTTATTCTCTCTTTTTCTCTTGTGTTTTTACAATACTGAAAGAATATGTTGTACTTCATCCTTCTTCCCCCTATACTACATATTGCGAGCATCTTTTCATGACGTTACATAGTCTCCCATATCAATTTTTATGGATATATTTCACTACTTATTGTGATATAATTTAGTCAAAACCACCTCCTGTTTGGGGACACCATTCTAGGCAATTTTTACTTTTCAATTATTATGAAAACTGAGATAGCTATTCTTATGGGTGGTGGTTTTACTTTTAATCATCATTGGCTGAGTCTATTCAATGAGAGATGGATAATTAGAGACACTGAAGGTATCCTTGTTGTATGGTTAAAGTCACGCACATAATAATAACCTGTATCCTACAACAACAAAAATGATTACATTTATTTGGATTATTCATTCTTTTCTCCTTTGCTAAGCACTAGAAATACCTAGATATTATCAAAAAGACAAAAGACAAAAGGTAAGTATTGGTAAGGATGAGTGCTACGGTCAATCCTCATATTATACTCCATAATCGATAGAGGAAGACTATGTACTTCAAAAGGCTTTCTACTTATAAATACTAAAGTAACCACATCTTACAACCCTGGGAGGATAAAATAAGATATCATGGCATCCGTGAACATATGACATGGGAAGGGGTGATACTAGAGCCTCAGTGAGAAGAAAGAATCATGCACTAATGCTACGGAAAGTTACAATACTGAGTATTCTATCTTTTATGTTTCTTTCAGCTTTATTGATGTATACTCTAGAAACAAAAATTGTATATATTTAAGTATACAATGTGATGCTTTGATATATGTACATATTGTGAAATAATTATCACACCAAGCAAATTAACACATCTATCAACCTCAAATAGTTTGTTTTTTTTTTTCTTTAGTGGTGAAGACACTTAAGATCAACTTTCTTAGCAAATTTCAAGTATGTAATACAGTATCATTAACTCAAGATGCCATGCTGTACATTAGATCTCCACAACTTATTCATCTCTAGTAATTGAATCTTTGTACCATTTGACCAATACCTCCACCACTTACCCCTTCTTCCACACCCTAGCAACCACAATTCTATTCTCTGCTTTTGTAAGTTTGACTTTTTTAGATTCTACATATAAGTGAGATCATGTAGTATTTGTCTTTCGGTTTCTGCCTTATTTCACTTAGCATAATGTCCTCCAGGTTCATCCATGTTACTGCAAATGGCAAGATTCCCTTTTTTATTTCAAGGTTAATCAGTACACACACACACACACACACACACACAGTACTGCAATTTCAATTTCTTAATCCATTCATCTACTTCTGGACATTTAGGTTGCCTCTGTACTTTGTAAATAATGCTGCCATGAACACAGGAGTGCAAGTATACCTTTGACTTACTGATTTTATTTCCTTTGGAAATATACCCAGAAGTGGGACTGCTGGATCATGTGGTAGTTCTAGTTTTCATTTTGTGAGGAACCTCCATACTGTTTTCTATATTGACTCTGTATTTTAATAGTCCCACCAACAGTGTACTAGGGTTCCTTTTCCTCCACATCCTCACCAATACTTACCTTTTGTCTTTGTCTTTCTGATAACCCCTATCTAACAGGTGTGGGATGGTATCTCATTGTGGTTTTGATTTGTGTTTCTGTGATGATTAGTGATGTAGAGCACCTTTTTATATACCTGCTGGCCATTTGCATGTTTTCTTTGAAGAATGTCTATTCAGGTCCTTAGTCAATTTTTTAATTGGGATTATTTTATTTTATTTTTGCTACTGAGTTGTTTGAGATATATATCTCTCTCACACATTATATCTCAGATTATATATATATATAAATACCATATATATATGATATTAACTTCCTATCAGATATATAATTTGTTGTTCTATCTTTTTTTTTTTTTTTTTTTTTTTGAGATGGAGTTTCGCTCTTGTTGCCTAGGCTGGAGTGCAATGATGCGATCTCGGCTCACTGCGACCTCCGCCTCCCAGGTTCAAGCGATTCTCCTGCCTCAGCCTCCCTAGTATGTAGCTGGGATTGCAGGCATGTGCCAGCACGCCCAGCTAATTTTGTATTTTTTAGTAGAGACAGGGTTTCTCCATGTTAGACAGGTCTTGAACTCCCCACCTCAGGTGATTCGCCCGCCTCAGCCTCCCAAAGTGCTGGGATTACAGGCATGAGCCGCCGCGCCTGGCCTTGCTATTCTATCTTGCACGAATTGTGTGGCTTATTGCAATTGGTTTGCACTTTCATCATATCTGGTTAATAGTGTCACTCAGTCTTCCCAGGATCAGATTATCCCAATTTCCGCATTGAAAACCTGAGTTTTATGGTCCTATGCTTGTTAACACTCTTCACCTTATATCTTGCAGGAGTAATTGCAGGTATTTATTTGCATATAAATAATAGTTGAAAGGAGTCTTACAGATTCTTTTTTTTTTTCTTTTTTGCAAAGGTTCAACAACACAAAGAGCCAATCTGTGCTAATAAGACAGGCATTTCTTTATTCAGGAAAGAATGTATAGAAGACACAATTCATCTCGAAGTGAAATAGAGATTTATGGTACGTATTATAGAAAGTGAGGGTAAAAACAATGGCAAGCATTACATGACTCATTCACTTTGAAACATCTTTCTTCCTATTTTTAATGCTGTTAAGGGACTAGAATTGTATTCCTTTCCAGATCCTATCTAGGAGTTATGCGGGCGGCGAAGCCATATCCTTGAAAGGAGACAGTGAATACATGAAAATCTGCTTTGTGTACATCTCTGGAATATTAATATTTGACACAGACAATGGATATTTCTTCAAATTCAGATAAAATGCTATGCAAACAGAGCTTCCATAGAAGTCTAAGAATAGCTCCTACCATAGCCCTATCAGATTACCATCCTCAGTGTATTTTATATAGACTTGCTAGAGCTCTAACTGAAAACCAAAAATACTGGGGGAATCAAAAAATATAGAACTATATTTTAAAGTTTTAATGGAGATAATTTCTATATAGAAATACAAATTACCAGAATTAACACAAGAGATATTTTTAAGTGTAGAGATGAATAAGAGTAAAATAAATCATTTTACAACTTAAATTGTTCCAGGAGGTAGCAGAAGAAGAAAACTTCCAGACAACTTGAATAACACCACAGTAATGCTGATAACAAAACAAAATATATATTGTCAGGTGAAGAAAGGTTAAAGTACATCATATCCCTGATTGGGTGATTATTTTACTAGTATACAAAAAAGAAACATCAGAAAGAAAGATATATCGTTGGGGTTCACATCTGAAATGTAAAGCTATGCAGGATCTAACTCCAGAAATTCTGATTCAGTTGGTTCAGGATCTGACTCAGACACATGGGAGATGCTAACATACAGCCGCAGTGGAGACTGCTGGGATAGTCTGAAAAAAAGTCACATTATAGATTTTTTAAAGGCAAAGGATTATTTTAAAAATGAAATTATCACATAAAAATTAAATCATAGGGAAGCATTTGCTAACATATCGTTAAAGCCTGAAAGTCTAAAAGAAAAAAAATTGCTCAATTTGACTATATAAAAATTGTTTTATTTGTCAAAGAAAAATGACCACTGACAAATATTTACAAGCCCTGAAACATAAATATAAAAGATTCTTCCTGTAATCTCAGCACTTTGGGAGGCCAAGGCGGGAGGATCACAAGGTCAAGAGATCGAGACCATCCTGGTTAACACGGTGAAAACCCTGCCTCTACTAAAAATGCAAAAAGTTAGCCAGGCGTGGTGGCGGGCACCTATAGTTCCAGCTACTGGGGAGGCTGAGGCAGGAGAATGGCGTGAACTCGGGAGGCGGAGCTTGCAGTCAGGCGAGATCGCGCCACTGCACTCCAGCCTGGGCAACTGAGCAAGACTCCGTCTCAAAAAAAAAAAAAAAAGATTCTTATGAATAAATCAGGGGAAGATTAAAATCCCAAGTTACGTTGGAAAAAAAATGGAGAGCAAAGAACCTGCAGTCGTATTTTATATTAAAATACACAAATGGTCATTAAATATACAAAAGTCTCTTACACACACACATACACACACACACAACTGTAGTAGAAGCAATGCAAACAATAGGTAGCATTTTTTTTCTGAGATGGAGTTTCGCTCTTGTCGCCCAGGTTAGAGTGCAATGGCACGATCTCAGCTCACTGCAACCTCCGCCTCCCAGGTTCAAGGGATTCTCCTGCCTCACCCTCATGAGTAGCTGGGATTACAGGAGCCCGTCACTATACCGAGCTGTTTTTCGTATTTTTAGTAGAGACAGGGTTTCACCATGTTGGCCAGGCTGGTCTCGAACTCCTGACCTCAAGCGATCCATCCGCCTCCACCTCTCAAAGTGCTGGGACTACAGGCGTAAGCCACCATGCCTGGTCATAGGTAGCATTTTTAATGAAATAATGAAGTCATAAAGTAAAATGGTTAAGAACATGGGCTTAAGGTTTGCAACTTCATTCTACCACGTACTAGCTACATGGGCCATTAGCAAGTTATTCAGCCTCTCTGTTTTGTCATCAGTAAAAGGATTGTTGTAAGGATGAAATAAGTTTACATATATGTAGCACCTATAACAGTACCCAGCCTATGGTAAGTGCCATTTAGCATTTTCTGTTGCTCATGCAAACGTTAAAAGCTTACTATTGTTGGTGAGAGTAAGGGGAAATATTCTCCTAGTGTGCTAGGGCTTAAACAAACCCGTACATTTATACTGAAGCACTAATTTATTCATTTATTCAATGATGATTTATTGGGTAACTTGCATGCAACAGGGACTCCTCTGAACAGTGAGTAGTCCATAGCGAACAGTGAACAAACAGATGAAGTACTCGATCTTATAATTTTTTTTTTTTTTTTTTTTTTTGAGACAAGGTCTCACTCCATCACTCAGGCTGGAGGGCAGTAGCATGATCTCGGCTCAGTGCAGCCTCAGCCTCCTGGGCTCAGGGAATTCTCCCACCTCAGCCTTCCAAGTAACTCCAGACACGAGCCACAATGTCAGGCTAATATTTGGTGTTTTTTGTAGAGAAAGGGTTTTACCATGTTGCCCAGGCTGGTCTGGAACTCCTGAGCCCAAGGTATCTACCTACCTCAGTCTCCCAAAGTTCTGGGATTATGGGGGTGAACCACCATGCTTATATTCTAATAGGTAGTAAGTAAATGTTTACATAGGTAATATAATAAAAGAATTATAAGAGTTATAAAGAAAAACAAAGAATACGGAGACAGAGAGTGACAGAGGTATTATTTTAGGTAAAATGGTCAGGGAAGACTTTTCAAAGGATAGATATTTGAGGAGAAACTTGAAAAAAAAAAAAAAAAAAAAAGAAATCCCTGAGAATGAGGAGGAGGCTTTCAGGCCCTGGGATGGGATGGGATGGGATCAAGAACCATTTTCCTAGAGACCGTTTAGCAAGGCAAAGAGAAAGGAAATAAAGTTAGAGACGTTGGCAGGGTTCAGAACATTCAGGGCCTTGTAGGACAGAGGATGGAATTCAGATCTTATTGGAAGTGTTGTGAGAAGCCTTGGAGGGTATCAGTCGTGGTATGCTGGTAAATGTTTTAAAAACAGCTTTCCAAGGAAAAGAAAGTGATTGTAGCATTTGCCAAACTCGGTGGTGTGTATATCCTACCATGGCCAATTTCAATATACTAAAGTGAAGTCACTGGAGGCGTGGTTAGTAAGAGATGCACACCATTGGCTCTCTCCCACGTCAGCGCTAGCCAGCTGTAGCACATCGCAGCCACAAGAAAGTAAAAAGAGTTGTAGCACATCGCAGCCACAAGAAAGTAAAAAGAGGTATATAATTTTTTTTTTTTTTTTTTTTTTTTTTTAGACAGAGTCTCACTCTGTCGCCCAGGCTGGAGTGCAATGGCACGATCTCGCCTCACTGCAACCTCTGCCTCCTGGGTTGAAGCAATTCTCCCACTGCAGCCTCCCGAGTAGCTGGGACTATAGGTTTGCACCACCATGCCCGACTAATTTTTGTATTTTTAGTAGAGATGGGGTTTCACCACGTTGGCCAGATTGCTCTCGAACTCCTGACCTCAAGTGATCTGCTTGTCTTGGTCTCCTAAAGTGCTGGGATTACAGACGTGGGCCACCATGCCCGGCCTATACATTTTTTAAAGGATCACTATGAAAACAGGATGGATAATAGACCCTAAGGAAGCAAGAGTAGAAGCAGAAAGCCCAGGTAGACAGTGTGCTGTTAAATAATACAGACAATAAATCAAAGTGGCTCATGCTATGGTGGTAACAATGGACAGTAATAAAGGCAAATGCCTACATAGTGTTTCTGAGGGCTAGACCCTGTTTTAACCTTTTACATATTAACTCATTTAATTCCCACAGCTTCCCTGTAAGTGAAATACTTTTATTCTCATTATATAAATGAGGACACGAACATGGAGAAGTTACTAACTTGCTCAAAGCTAGAAAGAATAAAGGTGATTCGATGCCAACCACAGTTGGTCCTTGAAGAACATTTGTTTGAACTACACAGATCCACTTGTATGTAGATTTCCCTCTGCTTCTGCCACCCCTGAAACAGTAAAACCAACCCCCCACTTCCTCCTCCTCCTCAGCCTACTCAGTGTGAAGACAAGGATGAAGACCTTTATGATGATCCACTTCCACTAAATGAAAAGTAACTATATTTTCTCTTTTTTATAATTTTCTTAATGACATTTTTTCTCTAGCTTACTTTTTTAAAGAATACAGTATGTGATACATATAAAATACAAAATATGTGTTAATGAACTGTTTATATTATCAGTAAGGCTTCCAGTCAACAGGAGGCTATTAGTAGTTAAGTTTCGGGGAAGTAAAAACAATTATACATAGATTATCAATTACAAGGGGTGTTGGCACCCCTAATCCCCATGCTGTTCAAGGGTCAATTGTAATTTGATTGGCTCCACCATGTTGCCTTTCAGGTGTATCCAACCAAATGGCAACTGGATGGATACACCAATTGTATCCACAAATTCAAGATTGCTTTTAAAGGTAGAGTCAATAGAATTTTCTAACGAATTGGGTAGACATTCAATCAGTGCGGTTCTTATTGGACTCCTATCGTTACAGTGCTATTGTTTTCATTCTCAGGATACTGCACTGGACTATGAGTTGATGTACTTTATCCCCTATGGTGACAGGATTATACTCCTTTATATCCCACTTATAACTATAAATTATTATTTTTACATATTTGGGATAAGTGTCATATGCACAGTATTTTTTCTAATATACGGGGAAAATAGTTACACTTTTCTAGTTAACATTCTAGAAACAAGTCATTGTGTTTTCAATTTTTCTTAATCCCACAATAAATAGTACTAAAACCTCCAAACTGAGAATCTTGGATATTAGTACATATTTGAATGCTTCTCATTTAGAATTTCTGAACGTCACCTAGACTACTGTTTCTCAACCTTATTATGCATACAAATCACATGAAACTATTTTTAAAATATGGTTTCTGATTCTGTAGGTCTGGAGACAGGAATTTCAGAATGGCTGAGTGATGAGGTTGAAAAACTGTTGCATAAAGCAGTGTTAAAACTGAAACAATTCACCAAAAATTACTATTTAAAGACTTTGGAAATTGACCAAAGAACATGTAACAAAATTTAGAAGCACTTATCTAAGAAAATCTACTGTGACATTTTAGCTAGGAATTTTTCCCATCTCTGCACCCCCACTCACCAATAGTATGGAGCAGAAGTTCTATCCAGACAGGCAGGACAGATCATAATGCCTGGAAGCTCTGCTCCCTGCCAGAGGAGAACTTGCAGCATTTAGAGCAGATAGTGGAAAATCCTCTTGTTGAAAACAAGAAAGCTACGAGTGGCAAACATAACATAAACAGGGAAGGATAACATAAGCCTCAGGTCCATCCTAGTTAGGAGATTTAACAGAACAGCATACCAGCCACAAACGTAACAGGAAGATTTAGCGAAATGAGATAGACAAAAGGAACCCTGTTGAGATCCCACTTACACCTGGTCATCTGGAAGGCTATACACATGCACAAAGCTGTGTGTGCCTACTTAGGAGAAACAACAGGAGGCTCTAGTGAGCTACCTACCACTGGCTTAAAATAAGACCTTGCAAATGCAGAACATATAAACCAAGGCATATTTGTAAGCTCCCTCAACTTTGAAAACATTCCCAAGATGGCCCCAATTCTCCCTAACTTCCAGTATTCACATTCTTATGAGATCCACTCCCTTGAGTATGAGTACGACTTGTGAATTGCTTCTAACCTATAGACTATTGCAAAAATGACAGAATGTCACTCCCTTGATTATGTTACATAACATTTTAATGTCTATACTGCTAGGAAACTCTCTCCCTTTCTGGTTTTGATGGAATAAGTTTCTGTGTTGTACACTGCCCTGTACAAAGGCCCGTGTGGCAAGGAACTGAGTAAGGCTTCTAGCTTTTAGTTAGCAACAAACTGAAGCCATGAGTCTTGTAATCCATAAGGAACTGAATTCTGCCAACAACCGTGTCAACTTAGATGTGCATCTTTCCCCACTTGAGCCTTGAAGTGAGACTTCAGCCCTAGCCAACACATTGATTGTAACTTTATGAGTTTCTGAAGCAGAAAATATAACCAAGCCAAGTCCAAACTCCTGACTCACAGAAACTTTGAGATAATAAATGTGTGTTGTTTTAAGTTCCCGGGTTTGTGGTAATATTATTACACAACAATAGATCACTAATATACAAAGCCACACAGATCTAATAGCAAAGAGTGGAAGATTTACTGGCTCAAGGTGTTTAAGCACAACTTCTGATTAGTCATTGGCTGACCACCAAGCTAGAGAAAACTCCTAAAAGCCTGTCTTACAAAATAAAAACTAGAATAAAAAATATTGAGCAGAGACAGTGGAGACCACACATTGTGAGAAAAAAAGGCTCCACAGAATTAATTTAGGTAAGTCAATAAAATAAGCAAACAAGTGACCACAGCCCAAGGAGGTAGTTGGGAAAGGGTTAGAAGGGAGAGATCAAAATCCAGAGTTACTGTAATTAATTATTTAAAATGTCTAGTTTTCAGCAAATTTTACAAGACATGTAAAGAAATAGGAAAATGTCATTCATCAATAAAAACCATCTCTGAGGGCACCCAGATATTAGACTTATTGAACAAATATTTCAAAGCAGTGCATATAAATACGCTTAAAGAACTAAAACGAAATCATTCTTTAACACATTAAAAGAATGTATGATAGCAATGATATATTAGAGAGAGAATGTCAATAAAGAGATAGAAATTATTTTAAAAACAAATGAAAATTTTAGAAATGAAAAGTACTATAAATGAAATAAAAATTTACTAGAGGGTCTCAACAGCATCTTTAAGATGACAGAAGAAATAATTAGTAAACTTGAAGATAAATCAGTGAAGATTATCTTACCTGAAGAACAAAAAATAAAAAGAGAAAAGAAAAATAATGATTCTATAATCTAGTGTGAGACTCAAGATTCAATTTTTTTTTTTTTTGAGATGGAGTCTTGCACTGTTGCCCAGGCTGAAGTGCAGTAGCACGATCTCGACTCACTGCAACCTCCACCTCCCGGGTTCAAGTGATTCTCCTGCCTCAACCTCGCAAAGTAGCTGGGACTACAGGTGTGTGTCACCATGGTTGGCTAATTTTTTGATATTTTTAGTACAGATGGGGTGTCACCATATTGGCTAGCCTGGTCTCAAACTCCCGACCTCATGATCCTCCTGCCTTGACCTCCCAAAGTGCTGGGATTACACGCATGAGCCACTGTGCCCGGCCAAGGTTCAACATTTCTAACAAGTTTCCAGCTAAGATTGATGCCACTGGCCTATGGACTACTATTTGAGTAGTAAGGCTTTCTACTCAATTTTCTCTTGTACTATCTTTAAAACAAAACAAAACAAAAACAAAAACAAAAAAAGATAAGCAATAGAATAATGCAAACATGTGAAAGAGAAAATATCTGAATTCCTCAAGAGTTCAAACTATTTTTCAATGTTTTAAAAGCAACCATGTATATCCTAACAATAGCTTCAAGTGTAATTTTTTCAACAGTTTCTTAAAACATATTTAGCAGTCTGTCCTTGGTTAAAGAAACAAGTAGATTCCATCTTCCATAACAGTAAATTTCTCTTTCAAACCAGTTATAATTGACATCTTCACTAATTCACCCTTTCTCATCTTAATCTAAACAGCTGATGTGCTTATCGTGCTTCTAATTTGATCTGTTTTCACTTTTTCCTCTTGTAAGATGAAGTAATTAGTCTCATTGAGATAACAGTGATCACATTCAATGACATCTGCAAATGAGCATGCAGTAACAGCCACAGGATATCGTAAATATAATGGATGATTCCCATAAACAAAAGCTCCTTTAGTAACTTTGTCCAATGGCATGTTCTGACTTGGATTCATCTAAAACAGAGAGGCAGGAGGCAAGTACGAGGGAGATCACCTGCAAAAATTACTATCAACAATTTGCCTGCCAAGAAATAAAGTTGCTGAAAATTAACTAACTCCCTCGCTCTGAATTATTACCTATATCTACTAATGCACTATTCATTAGCCCCAAGATTCCTGAATCAATAGTTTAGTTGTATAGATTATGAAATATTTTGTGTGTTCTTTTTCTGGTTGACAGTTTATTTTTAGAATCAAAGTTAAAGTGACTTCAAGTTAGAAGAGACTTGTCCCCTTTGAATCAGAAACATTTGTGCAAAATTGGTGTGCATGAGTTGAAACATATATCTTAGAATGACTTATCTTGGGCAGTAGGAGATTGTGCAGAATATATTAACATAGTTTTCTATCTACCTTGAAGAGACTTTGGTAATAAACATATGTACAACCAAGGAGGGCCTTGATCTCTCACCTTATAATAATTCATGATGTTAGAACATTTCTCACCAAAATCATGTAGGACCAGAAGAAATATACGACAACATGAAAATAGAGAATCATTTCTGAACCTTGCCATTAGTCTGGTTGAAAGTTGGTAGAATAAAAATAATTGAAATTTTGTAACAGGGAAATAAGAAGGAAATTAACAGTTCTTAATACTCCAAGTAGATATTGTATCATATTTCTTCTTTATTATTAAGATAATGAACCATCCTGCCTATTTCAGAATGTCGTGATGGTCAAATGCAAAAATAGATGGAAAGGTACTTTGTGGATTCTAACTGTACACATCAAGAATATGATTGTTGAAACACAGTGAAATATCAACAGGAAAATCCAAAGAAAAAATATTAAATAACTCTTGATAAGGAAGTGTTAGTGTATGTAAATCAGCTTTAAAGAGTATAGAAAGCAAAGGATTTCCACCCTTTCTTTATTCAACATTACTCTTTTTCAGTATTTTAATTGATTAAGTTAAACTAATTGCATTTAATTGGGTTTAAGGGATATTTCAAATATACTCACAAAACACCAGCTAAAGATAAAAATCAATTATATTTCAATGGAGTGAATATTATAAAGGTGTTTAGAAAAAAGTAGACAGGGATAGCTACAGTGTGCCAAAATGTTATAAGAATTTCCTCTAATTAACAAAAATAACGAAAATTATGTGCAATCATCACAATAACTCACAGGATCTATATGACAAAAATCAACGAGGCTCAAGAGAAATCTATTTCTCAAATTAAGATAAAGAGGCATTTCTTATATGGGTCATTTAAGAAGTCACTATTGAGCAATGTCTTCAACAATATCTTTACAGTGAAAACAGTCACAGATTTTCATAGGACTATTTTTATATTGTTTCTTAAGTACCAAAACACAAAACAGTAGAAGCAATATTTCTTTTTTTTTGAGACGGAGTCTCTCTCTGTCGCCCAGGCTGGAGTGCAGTGGCTGGATCTCAGCTCACTGCAAACTCCACCTTCCGGGTTTACGCCATTCTCCTGCCTCAGCCTTCCGAGTAGCTGGGACTACAGGTGCCCGCCACCTCGCCCGGCTAGTTTTTTGTGCTTTTTTGGTAGAGACGGGGTTTCACCGCGTTGGTCAGGATGGTCTCGATCTCCTGACCTCGAGATCCGCCCGTCTCGGCCTCCCAAAGTGCTGGGATTACAGGCTTGAGCCACCGTGCCCGGCCAGCAATATTTCTTTAAGAGGATGAGTGATGGGTAGAAATTGAGGTGGAAGGGGAGATGTTAAAATATTGTATCCATAAATGGATCTTGGTTATAAGGAGACTTAATCTAAGCACATATATAAGAAGGTCCAAATCAATGATTCTTAATTGAGATGTATATCAGAGCTATCCTAAGACACTCAGACTCAGTAAGTCAAATTCCCAAATCAGAAGTCTGATAAAATGAGCGGAGATTTGACAAAGCTCACAATGAGATTCCTATGCACATTCAACAATAAAGAACACAGATCAGAGGAGGAATGGACGAATTGTCGACCCTTCATACAATCTCAAACAATGTTTAGATAAGTATTTAGCAGCAAAAAGTTTAAGATAACAGAAGACTATTTATATGATGTTACAGAGAACTTCATTTTTATGTTTCTAGATCAGTCTTCACATCACTCCAGCCTGTGGTATAATCTGGGAGGCTGACCTCTATGGAGTGCATCAACTTTAGGTTACCATTGGTTTTGCCAATGGGGAGCACCAAAGAGTGACTGGAGGGGGCGAGGAGAATAAAAACTAGTCAAATATTCACTTGGCTCTTTCTCCAAAAGGTGCATGGTCTTGCCACAACTCTTGATCCTTCAGTTCCTCTCCTGAACCCATTTTCTCCCTCTCTCCACATCCTATGATGACATACTTGTAGAATGCAGGTCTAAAGGGGTAATGGCTTCCAGATGGTACCTGCACTAGGATGCTGCACTATCTTTTGTGGTTTTCCTATGCCTTGCCCATATCTTCATAAATAGTCTTTTCATTAAGCTCTCTGAAAGTTACATAGTTTGAGTGTATCAACAGTTTTCTGCTACAACCTGACTAAACCTCTTAACAAGTTCCAGACTCTAAGCTTTGCCTGATTAATGATATGTCTGGAATGTATATATACAAACCACTGAAGGACAGGGTAAAAAAAAAACAGGGATTTTGAGGGAATATATAGTCCAGAAGATGCGGTATAAAATGTAATAATATCTATATAAGATTTATAAAATACGTATTTTTAAAATAGTCATTGAATAAAAATAAATCATATAAATAAACCAGATAATGTACTGAAGACCTATCATTATTTTTTCTGATTGATTTTTCTGAAAATTGAGATATAACATATTACATAAATCTTAGTATTTAGCTATATAAAAATTAGTGTATAACTGGAAATCTTCAGTCAGAATATCTGTATTTATAAAATAAACACATTGCCTTAATTGTGACCAACAGATTACTCTGCAATTAAGAAAATTCTTGTTGATGTACAGTTAATGAAGCAGTTTGATCTGTACAAACAAAAGAAGTACGTAAATGATCACTCTTCATAAGTTCTACCATCTGTTTGTTTCTGCTATATCTGTGTTTTGAAACACAAAATTTATGAAATATTCACAACATGAAGTAACCCTAAATCCCCAAGTTCATATCATAATGACTAAGGGATTTTGACATCACAGACCCGATTGTTGGCTCACGCTTTCTTTGTATAAATGGTTCTTATATTTAGATTCCCAGCTGAGTGATATTCTGTTCCTACAATGTACCTCATTTGTTTTCAGTTACACTTACATGCTCTAAGAGTCAGTTGAGTACTATTTATATTCTAACCATTCCTATGAAACTTGCAATGAAGACGCTGACCAGAATCAGAACTAGTACTAGTACGTAACATCAAATATCAAGTCTATCCACTTCTTGTTAGTATAACCAAGAACACATTGATGAAATTTATTGGGCTAAATCCAGTAAGGATTGTACCCAAAGACTCCTACCCTAGAAACTTGTGGGACACATTTTCAACTCAATTTAATGAGGCCTATTTAGAAGATTCCAGTATTGATCACTGGTCTCTTCCTCTTCAGCATCTCCTTGTGGTACCCTGGAAACGCAGAAACAACGACTGAAAACATTTATCCCAGTACTGTTTTGTCCCCATTGAATTAGTTGAGCAAAATTTTTGTTTCCCATCATTTTTATTCTGAGGACACATTTACAGTCTTTTGGCAAGCCAGGATTTCTGCCTTGAGTTTGTTTTGGCTGAGTCTTTTGAGAAGTCTCACATTAATTTCGGTCTTTTTGATAGCATCCCTTTGAGTGTATATCACTCTACGCAAGGCTTTTATTTAATCTGTTTGCTTGGAATTTAAGGGCTGTCAGCCTGATCACTGGCACTCAGGGTTCAGAGAGCATATCCCTTATTTGGTGTTTAACAGCTGGCACTACAGGATGCAGAATGGCAATAAAGACTCCAATAGCCAAACTCAGAAGGAGTCGGGGTTTTTCCTTCACAATTTCCCTTCTCAGTTTCCTGTGGCATCTTAAAGAGTCCCCGTTCCACCACAGGGCTTAAAATACAGAATCAAGCAATCTTACATGGTGCCCAGGAAAATGTGATACTCTGACCAGGACAGAAATAGTCAGTTACAGCCTTCTGAAGATGCAAATCTATATCTTGATCATATATCTATTTCAAATAGGAAAGATATATACTCTATGTACACACACATTCACCACTTTTGTTACTTACAATATTCACTTGGAAATGTGCAAATCCTTAGGAATGATAAAAAAAAAGTCAAATCTGCTAAAGGAATTAGGAAGGGGAACAAGTTAAAGGAAGTGGAGGAATGAGAAACTGGTGAGCAGAGAGAACTTTCAGCCATGGTAGGGTAAACATGGAGTGCCATTTTTGCGCCTTGCTTAAGATCATGATGTTTAACTCTCAGGGGGATATTTCCACTGGAGGCGAAGGAAAGAAAAAGAATGGATAGGCCACATAGGGGTAGGAGCGGTGGGGAACTGTGGAGTGCAGCCTCTCCCAGATACAAGGTCTCCTGGTCCTGAAGTGGCACCCTGTTGAGGACTTACCTTCCATCCATGGGGATGTAGAAGCCAAGGGCATGTTCTAGAGAGAAGGGCAACTTCCTCTCAGCTTGAATTCAGGGTTCTAATCATTCCTCAAGTCCTGGCATATAACAGGGGCCTTGTGGGGAATGAGCCATGCTCCCTTTAGGTTCATCAGTATTTAGCCGGGAAGAGTCACACATGACTGTGCTGGACCAAGGAAAGCCTGCAATTTCGTATCCTAGATGGTGTGTGTGTATATGTACTCATGCACACACCACAGGATGATTTAAAAGGGCTTAGTCACAGAATAACTATGTTGATATCTGTGAGAAAGTCAGTCTCATGTATACAGTCTTCTGACCCTGCTTGGCCACATAAGAATGGGCCATGAGCCTGGAACACTTCCTTACCAGGTGTGGGACTATTTTTCCCTGTTTCAGGTTCAATGAGTATTCCTTAGCTCGGCTTAAGTATGTATGTCAATGACGCTCAGTCATGTCTCCAGTTTTCTGTATTTCATATTCCTTGGGGGTAGGGGTCAGAGTCCTTCTATTGTGATGGGAGAGGAGTGTGTTTAGATAAATTGCCCTACTTGTATGCCAGGGGTTGTGGGGTTGGAACCTGCTGGCCATGGAGGATTGACATGCCATTGAAGCTGATCTGGCTCGGTCTCTTCTCTGTGTCAGTAAAGTGTTGTTCCATCTGGTGCTTGACTGCTTTGTTTTCCTTGGCAATGTCAGTACCAAAATGCAATGGACAGAAGTGTTTGGATGTTTATTCCTGGTGGTTGGCATAGTGTTGATGATCTTTGCTATTCTCCATGTATTTGGAGTCTTTCCCTGGGACTGGACTGTTTCACAGTGCTCTGTTCCATGATATCAGTTTGTTTATTGATCCTGGTAGTCAGGGACAATACCTCTTCATTTTAGTTTTAATTCATTTGTTCAGGAAATGTTTGAGTAGCTGGGTGGTTGCAGCAGACATGTTGTGGTATATCTTCATGCATAAACCCAAAAGTCTCTCCCTGGCTAGGCTGTGCCACTGCCCATGGTTTAGAGCCAGGTTTGGAACAAGTACAAGCCATGAAGCACCCAGGGTGTGCAATTTAAGGAGGTGCTTGCTGTCACGTTGTGCAGGTGCTAGCGTCTCACTTGCCTCACCCTAGTCCCACCTTGATTAGTGTAGAATTTCCCAAGAGAACAATAACCCTTCAAGTCACTCTGAGAAAAAAATAAGTCCTCTCAGCAAATAAATTTAAGAAATGTTACATAAATTATACACCATTAAGAAACTTACTTGTCAAAACTCTCTATTTAAACTTTAAGAAGTCTAATAATGAAAGCAATCTGCTTAACTTTGCCTAAGCCAGCGCTTTACAAAATTTTGGCTGATTTTTTTGTTTTTGTTTTTTGCAGGGAATTTGTATTGAATCCATTAAGCACACTTTGGAAAGTGCTAGGTTTCAGTTAATATGGCTTTAAGAATCATCAAACAAACGCCTCCTAGAATCTAACTGGTGTGCTGCCGATTTGAATAATTTCCACTTAACCATTTATGAAATCATGGGAAAAAGACTTCCTTCCATTATTCCAGGGTCACTCACTCAGAAGTCTCATTCCCTTAGATGCTGTCATACCACTATGCTTAGCATAGTTCTTTAACTCTCATTACAGGCGTCTGTATGTAATGAACATTCTTTCTCACTGGATTCCAGCAATACTGAACAACTCCAAACCTACCCCCAATCCAGCTCTCAGACTTGCATTGATCAGCATTTTTATTCATGACAAAATAAATAAGTTGACTTTATGTTGAGCAAACTTGCCAATGACATGGATTAGGGAGAAAAATTTGACTCTTGGTTATGTAGCTGAATCTAATGAAGGAAATAAAACCATACTCAACACAAAGCTGTGCTATTGGTTCCAGAACAAATAAACCTGTGAAACAAGAAGAGTAGAATCAGAATCAATATGCATAAGATATAGGGAGGTCTAAATATGGCTGAACATATAGGAACCTTTCTAAGAATATAGTGAAAAGACACCATAAGGAAACAGGAGATCTTCTATCACTAGAAGTGTTAAAGCAAAATACTGTCTGCTGGGCGAATAACATGATGCAAAGGATAATGAATGAACTGGATCTTGAAGGATCAACTCTAAGAAGAAAGAAAGGTAGTCTAGTGTAAAGCATGACCACCAGTGGGGCAGGCAGAAGCCCCTCTAATCATCATTATACATGAATACTAAAGAGGAATCAAGAAGAAAAAGTAGCGAATAAACAACGTTCTATGATTGCTGACAGGGTTAGAAGGAAGGTGCCCTTCCTCAATTTAATTGCAATATTGATTTCCATTAGCAGGCATGCATGCAAGTAGGATGGAAGCCAAAAAGGCACAGTTCACAGAGATGCCTTGTGTGTATGCTTAGGGGACTAATTGTGCATAATTTATCTGAGGAGACTGTTTTTGGAATGGTTCTAAGAATTGCTGTTGAAATTCCCACTCCCTTCCTTCCTCCCTCCCTCCCTCCCTCCCTCCCTCCCTCCCTCCCTCCCTCCCTTCCTTCCTTCCTTCCTTCCTTCCTTCCTTCCTTCCTTCCTTCCTTCCTTCCTTCTTTCCTTCCTTTCTCTCTTTCTTTTCTTTCTTTTTCTTTCTTTTGCCTGTGAATCACATCTAAAGTCTCCAGCAGAGTTTCTTTGTGATGAACTCCTCTCTCTGACACTAGACACATTCTCGGTCTCTAGAAAATGGACCCAGATGCTGAATACTGGACGTGGAGCTCATGCCCATGGTGTGGTAATCAAAGGAAGAATCGGAATTGCACAAAGAGAGAAAAAGCCCTACTTCACAAGTTCAATGACTTCTAAGAAGAGAAGGCAGACCTGTCATCCTCTATTGCCAGGATGTCTAGAACAGGAGAAATGGTGTTTGGTGGTGGAAGAGACTGGGTTAAGCCAAGGGAGAATTTCTTCATCAAAAAAACAAAAAACTGATACTGCCCCATGTTCCTGGGTGCCTTAGGTATAACTTAGGAGGTTATCTGGATGAAATGCAGACCATCTCTTAGGGATTAATTTCTTGAAGTTTGCACATTCCTTCAGCATTGTTTGTGACATGATAGGATTCCAGCTCAAGGGTTCTAAGAAAGTAGATAATTCCAGCATAATCCCCTTTCTTTAAAGCAACTTCTAGAGATGATGCTGTGTCCCCTGAGATCACATGAGATGCAGCTTAAACCATTCCTCATCTGGAAAGAGAGGAATAAATAAAATAAATCAGAACTGTTTGCATTTCTTTTCAAACAGATGATTCTGTAAGATGGTGTATAAGAGGTTTTCAACAGGAAGTGTGAGGAAGAGAAGCCATAAATCACAAGCACAGTCTATGTACCAGGGTCCTGAATAACCTCAGCCTTGTCCTCAGAATGCCTGGAATTCAATAGCACACTCTGCGTGTGTGTGTGTGTGTGTGTCTGTGTGTCTGTGTGTCTCTGTGTGTGTTGAAGATGGAGGATAGGAAGACAGATAGACAGATAATGGGAGCATCCCTAATATGGTTTGGCTGTATCCCTACCCAAATCTCATCTTGAATTGTAGCTCCTGTAATCCCCATGTGTTGTTGGAGGAACCCAGTGGGAGATAATTGAATCATGAGGGTGGGTCTTTCCTGTGGTATTCCGGTGACAGTAGATAAGTCTCATGAGATCTGATGGTTTTATAAAGGGGAGCTCCCCTGCACATGCTCTCTTGCCTGCCACCATGTAAGACATGCCTTTGCTCCTCCTTCACCTTCCACCATGATTGTGAGGCCTCCCGAGTCATGTGGAACTGAGTCCATTAAACCTTTCTTTCCTTTATAAATTATCCAGTCTCAGATATGTCTTTATAGTAGCATGAGAAAGGAGTAATACAAAAACTCAAAATTCTTACATACTCCTTTTGCTGGTAGGAAGGCAGAGGAGGAAGAGGGAGGGCTGGATCTTCTAGGTAAGCATCAATGCACATATTGCAAGATGATCCTGATGTGTGTGACAGTGTTATGACTGGAAGCAGAAAGGATATAGCATAGAACTGTGACCCTATGGAGCAGGGTTGGCTACTTACAAGTTATGAGTAGCTCAGGCAGTTGAGTTGTAGTGAGAATCTCAGAGAATCTGGTCTCAACAGGATAATCTGCAGTTCTAGGAGGCCTGTGTCTTGAGGGGTATTTCTGTGTGCAATCCTTGGTGGATTCCATTGCCATGCTTTCACAGAAACATTTTATCTATTGAATAAAAGAGAAAGTGGGGGATGCCTTAAGGGGCAAGCAAAATGCCCCTCAATATACTTGGTCAGGGATACCCTGGAAAACCCTGAACTGTACCTTGTGGTGTCATCCAGGCTAGCAACATCTATTGAACTTCCTTTTTGCAAAAGGAGATAGCAGTAATATATATTTAATGTATACATGTAAAATCACATTTTATATGTAACTCTTCTCTCCAAAAGGATTATCCATTCTTTTTGGCAAGGAGAGTGATATATTCTTTTGGAGAGAAAAGTTCCATGTAAAATGAATAAAATTACTACCACACGTAAAAAAGTAGTTGCCTTTGTTTCCCATGGAATATTCCTGGCTCATGTAAAAATGTATTTTGAGGTATCAGTGACCATGCCCTAACATCATCTGCAATCCTGAGTTTTCTGTCTGTTTATTAAATGTTCATAGCTCTTAACAGAGCCAGGAGATACAGAAAAGCTAAACGTGTGCACTTGTTCAAAAATGGGTTTGAAAGAGAGGAAGAAATTCCAAAACTAATGATCAGTATGATTTTGCTTTTGGGTACAAGAGCCTGAATTATTGTCTGTCCTTGAAACTGACACTTAAGCGTTTATTAGCCTGGGCGGGTGCATGTTCCCTGACTAGGATGTTTCTTGAATGCCAAGGAGAACAGTCGCCTGTGCACAATCCAATCTTCCCTCATTATTCCTAGAAGATCCTTACAATCACCTCAAGAGCTCTTCTTTTTCTCAGCCCAGCAGCTCTGATTTCCTTATTCTGTCACGAGTCAGATCTCTTCCCTGAAATGACAGAGTCGGGGCAAGCTGTGAGGCATGTTGATAAAAGGGTGCGTTCCTATTTGAGCAGACAGGATGAAGGTGATGAAATAGAAAGGCATCACTTCTGCTGCTCTGAATACCAAGCAGGAAGTCAGAGAGGATCAAAGGCAAATGAAGTCCACAGGATTTATGACAGGTGTGCTCAGGAGAATAGCAATCAGGAGGAGGATATTTCTTACTCAGGGCAGCAATGGTAGTGGCAGCAGCATTGGGGTCAACAATGAAAACGAAGAAAAACCCAGAATGAACACTGCTAGGTGGAACAATGGAGGAGATAAATATGTTCTTAGGAGCAAAAAGTGACCTGAAAAGAATTTGAATTGAATATACATGAGAATGAGTTTCTGGTGGAGGGATGGGGAAAAGAGAAATAAACCATAGACTCTCTCCATCGAAATAAAGTATACCAGTGCTGTTGGTATGAAGGAAGAGGAAGTAGTACAGGCTCCTGACTTCAATTCCAATGAGGAAATCCTGGAAACACTACCAGGATCTCCATTTCTTTCTTGGTTTGCAACCTAAGACACTAGAATGAGTTTCAAAATACCTTTATTTCTTCATAGAATCACGTAATCTGTGTCCTGTTTTAGGTTTGAACGTTCCTGTGTGTTTTGGGGGTGGGCATGTTTCACTCATTTAGAAAATATTCTTCAGTAAAAACATCAATTTGCAAGTCGCATATCAAATAGCGAACACCACAGCACTAGTCATGAATAAGAATTCCTGCTCTAGGCCTTTACTCCGATCAATAATTGTGAAGGGCCTGAGATTTTATCCTACTTGAAAGCTAACAAATTAGCCTACACAGTTTCATGGATGTTGATAGAAAACACAAGACTCCTGGGTCAGAGACAAAGACTATTTAACTCTCAGCACAGCAAGCATCATCATCAGCAGGATTATTTGCATCAGTTTCCCTTGTCCACCAAGTCCCATGGGGCAGTGCAAACAAGACCAGATAGCTTCATGCACATAAGGTGCCCTTATCACAGGAAAGAAACCCTGAGCTGGAGATACCTACGTTTTTTATAATGAGGAGTAAGAATGTGTGTCCTTTGCTTGTGAAAAGTTACTATCTCTTTCTTCTAAGGCTGAACAAACATCCTTTCAATGACAGTACAAAAGGAAGACACTCAATGTTTCTTCCCACAAGATGTGCAAAAATGCAAAGTACCCAGGCAAGATTGTCTTCTAGCAGGTCTTAGGTCTGAACTTTACAGAAATTACTTTCTGTTCCTGGATCTTATATTTTCATATCTTTAAATAAAGGTATTAAACTGGATCAAATTTAAGGTCATTTCGTGGCAACAAAAATAAAATGATTATTTCTTTTTTTAAAGACCAATCTTGTGAAGATTCTGCTCTTCAAGGTCTTGTAATCTCAGAAGGTCATGCTTGCTTTCAAATGATCACTGCTGGTTGGCATTTTAAACACAGGCACACACAAATTTAAAGTATCAGTATCTCCACAAGAGTGATGTTTCATTTCTAATTTTTTGTGGGAAAGCCCAGTAAAGTGGAAGGTGATATGAGGAGGAAAACCGAGCTGTGATTGAAGCAACACATATATCTTATTTCTTCTTCTACCATCTCAGATTAATTGTAAATGCATTTTCTTTAATCCAAATACATGGAAAACAGCCTGCGAGTTTAATCCCTGTTGAAAATTTCCTTACTTTTAATCTTTTCCCCTCACTCTTGTTGTGAACTTGTTCTGGGAGTGAAATAATTTGTTGAAATAGAAACTTTGCAAGAGAAAGTTTGCTGATTCCTGCAAAAGAAGCCAGGTCATTAATCAAAGACCTAATGCATCTGCTACCAGTGGCCTTGGTAACCTGCCAGTGTAAACCACAAAGTGCTCATCATGGCAGTGGCTTTCTGATACCTGTGATCTGGATAGCCATGCTAGCCTGCTGACATTGAATTCAGAAGGGTCACCTTTCATGTCTTGGTTTCCCCCACAACATCAAAAACGCCACTGTTCCAGCTTTCAATTCCATAGAACCCTTGTCTATTAAGGTTTCAAAGCTCAATGGAAATTATTCATATTGGCCGGGTGCAGTGGATCACGCCTGTAATCCCAGCGCATTGGGAGGCCGAGGCAGGTGGATCACCTGAGGTCAGGAGTTCAAGACCAGCCTGGCCAACATGGTGAAACCTCATCTCTACTAAAAATACAAAAATTAGCCGGAGGTGGTGGCAGGTGCCTGTAATCCCAGCTACCTGGGAGACTAAGGCAGGAGAATTGCTTGAACCTGGGAGGGCAGAAGTTGCAGTGAGACAAAATTGTGCCACTGCCCTCTAGCCTGGGCAACAAGAGCAAAACTCTGTTTCAAAAAAAGAAAAAAGAAAGAAAGAAAAAGAAAGAAAGAAATCATTCATATGTGTCACAGCTTTTCCCAAGGGAAGATTAGCAGAAAGTTACCTAGAAGCAAGCACTGAGGCCTCTGAGTACATAGCATTGCCGGAACAGCTCTGTTCTATATCATTCTCGAGCTGGGCTCAGATACGCCAACCATGAGGCCTGGGTTTCATTTTTCAGCCTAGCTCAGTATTGGTGTGGGTGGGTTGTGCCCCAGCCATCATTTTACTACCTACCACCCACTTATACCTGTCTTCTATCTTTTCTCTATGCTTACTCTACTCTATAACAGGTTTCTGCCTGTCATCCTCACAATGGGTACCAGTTATCACCTTCCTACTACATGCCTGCCAGAGCCAACATATACAGATACGCAGATTTTGAACTTCAGAATTCAGCAAGGCACCCTCAGACAGACTCCTCCCAATCTACACAACCACACCTGGTAGCATTCCTGGCATTTGTGAAACAATTTACCTGGCTTTGCTCATATAATCCTCACAATAACCACATTCAGGTAGGCATTATTATCTAAATTCTCAAAAGAGAACACTAAGCACAGAGAGGTTACATTCCCCAAGGATTCACAGCTACTAGGTAACCAAACTAAGAGATATGCCTGGAAAACTGCTTTCAAAAAATTTTAAAGCCAAATCAGCTTTTGCTCAATGAAGCATAAGCAAAAACACAACTAAAATAGAACAAAGTTGAGCAGCTTCCCTCTGATTTGTCCCATCTTCTCTTCCTTCCCCAGGCCCACCAAAGATTCCCAAGGGCTCTTAAATGATTCTTGGCGGCTGACTTTTTCTGGGCTAGACAGATGAATCCACTGAACCCTTGTAAGGTTATTGTTACAAGGATATTTGTACAGCTCTTGATAATCTCCTTTCTATACAGTCTAGAACTTTCTACCTTCTCCCTACAATCAATGCTTCACGTCTCCCAGTTGCTGACTGCACCTGTTCAATAGACTCTTTTTGTTGAGTTTCACTGAAGCCAAGATAAATGTGCTTCTTTGTTATTATCATCTCATTACATATCAGACAGAATTCTCCAAGCCCCTTTGAACATGAACATCTGGAATATAGCCTACTTTCCATGCCTGGAGAGGAGACTTTGAGGATACAGATCCCTCTAACTCCAGGCATTTGAGGACCCAACTACATCTCTCTTTGCACCCTCTCTTCTTGCTTAAATCTAAATAAGCCTCTTGGTCAAAAGCAGAGCCATAGTGTATCAGCACCAAGTTCCTGACTAAGAGAAGGCCGTTTTACTAATTCACAGAGCTCACTTAATGATGAGGCTGGTGTTAGCCCTTCCAAAGGACATAAAGCATGGAAACATTTTCCCCTTCACTTAGTTACCTCCTGACAACCCACAGCCCCGAACGGTTCACTAGTCTGCCACTTCTCTGACTCTACAGGATGGGTTGGGTATCCTCAGTAAACTCAGTCTTTCTCTCATCATAGCATTTAACTCTCTGTCTTGTGGCTCTCTGCTTATTTGTTCCTCCCCAGCTAGACTCCCAACTCCAGGAGAAAATGGATTTTATATTCTTCGTTCAACATGCTACCCATGCCCCTTGCACTGAATCTGACATATAGTAGGTGCTCATTAAAGATCAGTTGAGTGAATGAATTATTGTGAATTATTGAGTTACAAAGTACTAGTTAATGATTTATATCTCTAGTGGTAATAATAAGTATGTATTTAGATTGGATTTATTTTTAATTTTTAAACTTGTATTAAGTTTGGGAAGATAATTTTTTTTATTATACTTTAAGTTCTAGGGTACATGTGCACAACGTGCAGGTTTGTTACATATGTATACATGTGCCAGGTTGGTGTGCCGCACCCATTAACTCGTCATTTACATTGGGAAGATAAATTTAACTCTCCTCTCAAAAATGTAAGTAACATTTGTTCTTTACCATCAGGAATAATAATATAAATGGGTTTCAATTCAGTTTACAATTCAAATAACTGACCACCTGTCTGTATCTGGTTGTAATTTTGAATTTGTCAACCATCTAGGTAAGCAGACTTTAATAATCCTTTAATGAGTCTTTAATTTGCTTTAAATAATGTGTTCTATTAAACTTATTCTATCATCCATTTTAAAAAGTTATTTAAATTTTGATGTAAATGTAATGTTTTTGCTTTATTTAAACATTCAACATTCAACATTTCACTGCCTAAAAACAAGTCTGACAGCAAGTGTCTATTTTTATTATTATCAAAAGGTTTCTTTTTACTTTTAAAATATTGAACTTAAATACCAAAATTGTAATTAAATTTGGCAAAGTGTACTTTTGTCTTGATGTCACATAATTTTATCTCCTCAAATTTCTAAAATTCCCCAAACTAAAACCCTAACGTTTTCTTCCTCTACCAAACGTGACTGAGGTATAGAGTTTGAATCTCGGATTACAGTCTTTGTTCTTTGCAAAAGAACCACAGGTGCTATAGGTAGTTTCTTTGATCTGTTCAACTCACAGCCCCTACTTAGGCACCATAGAGGGAAATATTTGAGTTTTGTCCACTTTGACTTCCCCTTGACAAACTCGTTCTCACATTATTTCCAGAGACAAATATTTTGAAAGTGAAGAACACAAGAGGTTACTAAATATTATTTTTCAAAGACTTCTAGTCACATGATATTTGCTTGGGTTACCTCTTCTTGGAGTCTATATAAAGAATGATGTTTACTCTTGAACACTCTTCAGTGCTGAGGTGCTGCTGGGCAAAGAAATATGCAGAAAAGAATGTAAACATGGTTGGGGCTTGCTTGGTTTTGTAGATGCAGAAGCTTTTGCTTGATTTAGGCAAGTCAGAACACTGACAAGTAGAGAATGAGAAACACATAAGACTTTAAAGGCAAAAATGGTCTTACATGAAAATCAAAAGAGTAAAACATAATGAACATCTTCCTTAGCCCAGATTTTACACCAGGTCTGAGTTGATTGCTCACTACAACTTATGAGTACAGCTACAACATTTTCTACTGGTCTAAAATAACTGAGAATTATTTGATTTACCTTATCCGACAAGCATGAAATGATAGGCCTAGTGAATCAGAGTTATAAATCATTTAAGTATAATTTGTAACTGTCAGAAATATAAGTTAACCATTCAGCCCCTCTCCCTGAAAATGTTATTGGATGAAGTTAAACTTGAATAGTTTCCAGTAACTGAATTGTCCCAGATTTAGTTCAATTAACACTGCAAGTGTTAAGTGCTTATAAACTTTTATCTAAGATTTTAAGGTGGTATGTGCATTTTGCTGCCTTCCTTACACACAGCATTTAAAACATAAACTTAACCTTTTGTGACAATTCAAGTCTAAATTGGTATCGTTCTACTAAAAGCAGTATGTTAAGAGCTCAAACAGTTCAGGCTCAGAGATTTCTCGGCTGTGTGATAGTTGACAAATTATTTAATTTCTCAATCCTCTGCTTTCTTCTTAGTAAAATGAGAAATACACTTACTTGCCTGACTGCCAAAATGTTTGTGAGGGCAGTGAGGCAACACATGTGAAGGAAATGTACAAACAAGAAAGTATTTTGCAGCTATGAGAGCAGGGAAGTATGGGGAGGAGCAGTTAGATGGAAAACTTTATTACAGATAATATTTTGACAAAATTTTCAACTGTTTTTCAACTCTCATTGCTTTATGTAGGATTGTTTTCTTGATAATGTTACATTAATTTTGTTTAAAAATTATGCCTTTAACTAAAAGAAACTTTTCCATATGTTATTATAGTTTTTCTCATTTTCAACAAAAATATTTGTGTTTTTATTGTCTTCTTATAATTTTTTTCACAGAACTCTTAACCTAATAAAAATAATAACATATAATTCTCCAGAGATTTCTATGCACTAGGTACTATTTTCATCCCCATATTATAGATGAGGGAACTGAGGTACACAGCCATTAGGTAGCAAAAGTAATTTTCCCAGGAGTAGACAATAAAGATGAGCTTCAAGTCAAGCAGCCTGCCTCAGAGCCTATGTACTTCACCCCTAAACCATCTAACAATTCAAAATTCTGCCATTATCTTTATCATTTCCTTCATCCTGCTCTCCTTACATTTACTTTGCAGGTTTGATGAAGCACTTGTGATGATTACCTAATTCATTGCATTTCATTCTGTCATGATAAGAATGAAAGCATTTAAGAATGTAACTTATCCTCTAAATGTATCTCATTGCTGTTATTTTCTAAATAACATTTATAAAAATTTATAATCACCTAAATGTATCTCATTGCTGTTATTTTCTAAATAACATAAAAATTTATAATCACAATCTTCTTTTATTCAGATCAAGAATATCTATTAAATCATTAAATAAAATTTGTTGAACAGTTTTTACAATTCTTCAGATTTTATCTACAATTAAAACCAAATTATTTAAATTGTGCAAGATCAGTATCAGTGAACATGGATAATTTGATTTCTTCTTTTCCAATTTGGATGCCTTTTATTTCCTTCATTTGTCTGATTGTTCTGGTGAGGATTCTAGTACTATGTTGAAAAAGAATGGTGAAAAATAAGCATCCTTATCTTGTTCTAGTTCTCAAAGGGAATGCTTTCAACTTTTCCCCATTAAGTGTAATATTGGCTGTGGATTTATTGTATGTTGCCTTTATTATACTGAGATATGTTTCTTCTATACCTAGTTTGTTGAGGATTTTTATCATGAAGGATGCTAAATTTTATTAAATGGTGATTTCTGCATATATCAAAATGATCATACGGTATTTCTCCTTAATTCTGTTTATGTGATGTATCACATTTATTAATTTGCATATGTTGAACAATCCTTACATCCCTGGGATAAATCCCACATGATCACGGTATATTATATTTTTGATATGCTGTTGGATTTAATTTGCTAGTATTTGGATGAGGATTTTGGGTCTATGTTCGTCAGGGGTATTGATCTGTAGTTCTGTAGTTTTTTTTGTGTTGTGTCCTTGTCTGGGCTTGGTGTCAGGGTGATACCAGTCTTGTAGAATGAGATAGGGAGAATTCTCTCTCTTCAATTTTTTGAATAGTTTCAGAAGGATTGGTATCACCTCTTATCTGTTTGTTTTGTAGAATTCAGCTGTGAATCCATCTAGTCCTGGGTTTTTATTTTGTCGGGAGTTTTTTTTATTACTAATTCAATCTTGCTACTCAACATTGGTCTGTTCAGTTTTATTTCTTTCTGCTTCAATCTCAGGAGGTTGTCTGTTTCTAGGAATGTATCCATTTCTGCTAGGTTTTCTAGCTTGTGAACACATAGTTGTTCATAGTAGTCTCTGATGATCTTTTGTATTTCTGTGGTATCAGTTGTAATATTACCTTTTTCATCTCTGATTGTGTTTATTGGATCTTCTCTTTTCTTTTCTTGGTTAGTCTGGCTAGTGGTTTATCAATTTTGTTTATCTTTTTTAATGACCTCAACTTTTTGTTTCACCCATCTTTTCTGTTGTTTTATAAATCTCTATTTCATTTAGTCCTGATCTGATCTTTGTCATTTCTTTTATTCTGCTAATTTTGGATTTGGTTTGTTCTTGTTTTCTGGATTCTTGAGGTTCAACATTAAGTTGTCAATTTGTGATCTTTCTACTTTCATGATGTAGGTATTGAATGGTATGAACTAACCTCTTAATACTGCTTTTGCTATATCTCACAGGTCTGAGTATGTTAAGATTTCATTTTCATTCATTTTAGACATTTTTAAAGTTTCCATCTTAATGATCTTATATCTAGAAAACCCTAAAGACTCTGCCAAAAAAAAAAAATCCTTAGATTTCATAAATGAATTCAGTAAAGTTTCAATATACAAAATCAATGTAGAGAAATCAGTAGCATTTTAATACACCAATAACAATCTAGTTGAGGACCAACTCAACAAGGCAATCCCATTTATAATAGCTACAAAAAAATAGAATGTATTAACCAGGGATGCAAAAGATCTCTACAAGCAGCACTCCGAAACACTGATGAAAGAAGTTGTAGATGACACAAACTAATGGAAAAAGATCACATATTCATAAATTGGAAGAATCCATATCATTAAGATGACAATACTGCCCAAAGCAATCTAAAGATTTGACGTAATTTCTATTGAATTACCAACATAATTTTCAAAGAATTAGAAAAAATTTCTAAAATTCATGTAAGACCAAAACAAAGCGTGAACAACAAAAGCAATTCAAGGAAAAAAAAAAAGTTCAAGGTATCCTGTTACCTGACTTCAAATTATACCACAAGGCTATGGTAGCCAAAATAGTATTGGTATAAAAATAGAAACATATATCAGTGGAACAGACTAGAGAACCAGAAATAAAGCCACATACCTATAACCAACTGGTCTTTGACAAAGTAAACAAAAATATACGCTGGAGAAAGGACACTTTATTCAATAAATGGTGCTGGGATAATTGGATAGCCACATACAGAAGAATGAAACTGGACTTGTACTTCTCACCATACACAAAAAATAATTCAAGATGGATTAAAGACCTAAAAGTAACACATGAAACTATAAAGACCATAGAAGAAAACCTAGGAAAAAACTCTTCTGGACATTGACCTAAGCAAATAATTTATTCAAAAGGAAACACAACCAAAAAAAAAAAATAGACAGATTAGACTTAATTAAGCTAAAAAGCTTCTGCGGAGCAAAATAAAAGAAATAATCAACAGAACAAACAATGTACAGATGAGGACAAATATTTGCAAACTAAGCATCCAACAAAGGGCTAATATCCAGGATCTACAAAGAACTCAAACAACTCAGCAAAAAAACTCAAATAACTCCATGCAAATGTGGACAAAAGACATTAACAGACATTTTTCAAGGAAAGACAGAAAAACGGCCAACAAACATATGAAAAAATGCTGAACATTACTAATCATCAGGGAAATGCAAATTAAAACCATAATGAGATATCGTCTTACACCAGTCAGAAAGGCCACTATTAAAAGTTAAAAAACAATAGATGTTAGCAAGAATATGGAGAAAAGAAAACTCTTTTTTTTTTTTTTTTTTTTTTTTCAGACGGAGTCTCGCTCTGTCGCCCAGGCTGGAGTGCAGTGGCCGGATCTCAGCTCACTGCAAGCTCCGCCTCCCGGGTTCACGCCATTCTCCTGCCTCAGCCTCCCGAGTAGCTGGGACTACAGGCGCCCGCCACCTCGCCCGGCTAGTTTTTTGTATTTTTTTAGTAGAGACGGGGTTTCACCGTGTCAGCCAGGATGGTCTCGATCTCCTGACCTCGTGATCCGCCCGTCTCGGCCTCCCAAAGTGCTGGGATTACAGGCTTGAGCCACCGCGCCCGGCCGAGAAAAGAAAACTCTTATACGCTGTTGGTGGAAATGGAAATTACTACAACCTTAATGGAAAACAGTACAGAAATTTCTCAAATAACTAAAAATAGAACTACCATTTGACCCAACAATTACACTACTGGCATCTACCCAAGAGAAAGAAATCACTACATCAAAAAGATACCTGCATGCCTATATTTATTGCAGCACTATTCACAATAGCAAAGTCATGAAATCAGACTAAGTGTCAATCAGTGGTTGACTGGATAAAGATAAAGAAAGTGTGTTATATATATACATCAAGGAATACTATTCAGTCAGGAATAAGAATGAAATCATGTCTTTTGCAGCAACATGTTTGGACATGGTGGCCATGATCTTAACTGAAATAACTCAGAAACAGAGTGAAATGCTGCACGTTCTCACTTTTAAGTGGAAGCTAAACAATGGGTGCAAATGGACCTACAGGGTGGAATAATAGACCTTGGAGACTCAGAAAGGTGGGACATTTGAAAAATTATCTACTGGGTACAATGTTCACTATTTGAGTTATGGGTACACTAAAAGCCCAGACTTCACCACTACACAATATATGCATGTAAGAAATCTGCACTTATATCCCAATATATATAAAAATAAGAAAGTAAAAGGTCAGGCGTAGTGGCTTATGCCCATAATCCCAGCACTTTGGGAGGCTGAGGCGGGAGGATCACTTGAGGTCAGGAGGTCAAGACCAGCCTGGTCAACACGGTGAAACCCTGTCTCTACTAAAAATACAAAAAAATTAGCCGGGCCTGGTAGCGCGTGCCTGTAGTCCCAGCTACTTGAGAGGCTGAGGCAGGAGAATTGCTTGAACCTGGCAGGTGGAGGTTGCAGTGAGCTGAGATCGTGCCACTGCACTCCAGCCTGGGTGACAGAGTGACACCCTGTCTCAAAAAAATAAATTAAATTAAATACATTAAATTAAATAAAACATAGGTAAATTAAAACAAATGAGAAATGTTGAAAACATAACAATAAGTGGATACTCCAGGTAAGTGAAGGCTTAAAAAAAAATGAAAGGAAGAAAGAATCTCAACACTATTATCAGATAAGAAAAAGTAAACCATACAAGTACATTTTATAATGATAAACTATTTAATATATAGCACAAGTATGTTGAACATGAGTCTTTAAGTACCAAGTTACAAAAACATCACAATACTTGAGACAATGTCTATAGGATATAAATAAAAGGAGAAATAGAAAAAGCACTTGCTATGAAAGAGAAATAACACAATTATAGTGCATAGCAAACAGACAATATAATACTTTTCTATGTATCCATGGAAAATTTATAAAAACTGACCATATTAGGGAACAGAAAATTATTAAAAGGAGAATCACGGAACAAATTATCTAAGTAATATAAAATTTGAATACAATTTTTTAAATGCAACAAAATATTTTGAACCATTAATTTTAAAAATTGATTTTTATCTCAGGTAATAAGAAATAAGAATGTTAAACCTCAAATTCCAAAATATCACGAAAATAAAAATGACAACACCAGAATATGACTAAAGCTGTGTGGAGAGGCAAATTTTTATTAGACACTGACATTATTGAATAAGAATGTGAAAAAGTAAATGAACTAATTATCCAGCTCAAAAAGAAAAAGACAAAAAATAAATATAAGAAAAGGAGAAGGAAAAATCTAAGATTAGGGGTACATAATAAATTAGATTTTAAAAAGTAAAAAGAATAAATCAATCCTAGAGCTGGCTCTATTTTTATTTATGTATTTTTCAGAGACAGGGTTTTGCTCTGTCACTCAGGCTACAGTGCAGTGGTACAATCATCTCTTACTGTAGCCTTGACCTCCTGGATTCAAGGGGTAATCCTGCCTCAACCTCCCAAGTAGCTGGGACTATGGGGCATGCCACCACACCTGGCTAATTTATTTTTATTTTTATTATTTTAGAGACAGGATCTTGCTATGTTGCCCAAACTGGTCTTGAACTCCTCCTGCCTTGGCCTCTCAAAGCACTGGGATTACAGGTGTGAGCCACCATGCCCAGCTTGGTTCTATCTTTAGAACCAGATCAACTACCGACAAATCTAACTTGGAAAGAAAATCTGCAATACAAATATAACACATACATGTATATATTCAGCAGTACGCATAAAAAAACAGCGACTAAACATAGATGATGTAGATGAAGTCTTTGTTTATTAAAATTGACTCAAAAGAGACAGAGATCTAAGTAGCATTTCTCAATCCTGGCTGCACATTAGAATTATGGAAGTAGGAGGAGGTTCGTTTAAAAATAAAAGCTTAACCAAACTAAACTAATGTACGCACATGCCCCCAGATATTCTAATTTAACTGTTTATGTTGAGCTTCAGCATAAGCATTTTTGAAATAAATCTCTAAGTGATTGCAATATGCCCCAAAGCTTAAGATGACTTCTATAAGAAATTTCTTTAAAAAATTAAGAAAGCTGTCTAAGGGCTTTATCTCCTAAAAAGCACCAGGCCCACTGATACAACTTCCTTTCACATTATTAAAGGAAAGGTTATGCTGATGCCATTTTAAATGTTTCATTGCAAAAGAAAAAACATCCAAAATCATTTTTGTAAGGCCAGCATAATAATCATACCAAATCATAGAAGGTCTGTATAAAAACTGAAGAAATAAAACTTGGTGCAGTCTCATATCCTATCAAAGTATTGAGCAGAACATTATAAGAAAAATATGCTACCGTGAAGAAAAGTTTGTACCAAGATGCAAGAATAGATTCTTAACAGGAAATCTATTAAAAGAATTCACCATATTGAAAGTTCAAGAAAAAGTCATAAATAAATCAACAGACATCAAGATGGCATTTAATGAGTTATGGTCATGCACAATTTAAAATTAAATTAATCATTTTATTTCAATAGAGATAGGTGAACACTTGCTCAACATGTTAAAAATATACATATTAAACCAAAGCCAGCCTTATGTTTAATTATGAAATATCAGAAATATTTACATTAAAGATATAAACTAGGTGAGGATTTCATCTAACACTACCAGTAAATGGTAGGGCTCCAATCTGAACACTGATCTGTTCTGTCTATTGTGGATAATAATTTCCAAGAAGAATCAAATCAATATATCAATCAATTCATTAATGATACTATTTTGTGAAAAGACAGATTAAAAACCAGTATTATATGCTTTGTAACAAAACCCAAAAACTATGAAAACTTAGATTTGCATATTTATCTCATATTGATGTGTTTTTTATATGCACAGAAAAAAGTCTGAAAAATCACACACAAAGTTGTTACCATGATGAGAGAGGGGGGGAGCACTGCAAAGGAATATTAATTACTTTTTATTGTTTATAAAGTATTTACATATTCTTTGAGGTCCCCCCACTTCCTGTCCTCAAGGGAGGTGTATTACTTTCATAATCAGGAAAAATGACAAATTTCTAATACAGACAATAAATTAAATGAGTCACATAGAAATATTAAGGCAATTATTACTTACGAAAATATTTCTATGGCACAAGTAGAAGCATGATTCCCCCAACAGTAAAGCCAAGGAAAATAATCTAAGGAGATGTTTTAATACTATTTTAAAATTCAAATAGTGGATACTTCTTTTGCAGACTCCTTTGAATAAAACAATACATTCATTAAAATCTGTGTTATCTTATGGTGACGAATGTTTGAGAGATTATTTAAACGTACTTTTCCCGGGATAAAACCAAAGGCAAACTGTTGCTGTCCTGGCCCCCAGTCATCCCCTTCTGACCCCTTCCAGCCCAACTTCTGGTCTTCCTAACTCTTCCAGGAACACAGGAGCTGCTAGCTGGCAGGCCGAGGTTGAATTTGGCTCACAGTCGTATTTTGTTTGTCCTGCTGTAAATTACTGGTGTTAGTTGCCAATATTGGAGATTTGGGAGACTCCACAAGAAAATATCCAGTCTTCTTAAAAATCTGGAGACTCTGGTAGGGCTGACCCGTAGTCTTGCCTGGGAATAGTCAGAGCCCTGGGCAAGAGCTGCTGGCTGCTTTACAGGAGGCCTCCAGCTCGTGGTATCCGGGGTCCCCTGATGGACCGCACCCTGGGGGAATGGATTTGTGCCTTACAAATCGTTACAAACCTTACAAACCTTTCAAAGCCTGCATCTAGCCCTCATCTGAAGTCACTAACCATTGACAAAGATGGATTGTGTCATCCTATTTATGGAAATTTTTCATTTTATGAGAAAGCAAACCTGTAAAAGCATTTCTGCTCACATTTCAGGTACTAACCTGTCAAGAGACATACTATTTTACCTGAAACAACACAAATCCCATAGTGGATGTGATCTTTTAAACAGTCACCTTTAGAAAATTCTGAGAAAGCAAAGCTTGCTTTTAAATCAACTTGGGTTATGAGGCTTTTTCAACTAGAAAAAACAGTCTTTAAGTAGTTTTTGGAGCCGGCTAGTCAATTCAGAACACCGTGCAATGCTGTCACCTGGTGGTTAAATCCATGAACTAGCCCCAGCACCATTTCATGAAATTATGTTGCCATCTTGTGGGCTATTCTAAGACTGCATGACGTGTACCAAAGAGCTCAAAGGCCCGAAACTTAACTATGGAAATATCCACCAAATGGTTCATATGTGACTGCTAACAGTGGCTAATTATCTGTGGATAGCTGCAACATTACCAGTTCAATGTCTATGATGTCATAGAATCTTGGTGCTACAAACAAATGCAGATTTTTGCCCAAGAGAGTTGAGAACCAGTTATCTTCGAGAATAAGAGAACGCAGTCATGCATCTGAAATGGTTTGGGTTAATGATTCTCAAATGTTTTTTCCTGGCGACTTGAGAATCAACGGAGGTGCTTGTCAGAAACCAGTGTCTTGGATTCCAGCTCAGAAATTCTGATTAAGTGTGTCTCGGGATGATCTCCAATATCTGTATTTTTAAGAACCCATTTGGTGACTTGGTGAGCACTCTGATTCATGAACCTGGGTAACATGCCAGCCAGTGGCACTAGATTATATTCATTTGTGTGTTCAAAATTTGCTGAGTGTTTAGGTGCAGTGTGCTGAGTTAGTTTTGATTTCAAATTAAACAGCTCTCATTGCTTCAAGATGTGCACTCTTAAATGAGGAGACACAAGCATGCAATTAAAGTAAGAAAGGCAACTTGGATTATGAGAGAGTGTCCAAAGGGTAGCAGAAGAGGGATCTCCACAAGTTTTCTCCAGTGAGAACACAGTGGCTTTCAAGGGACGTGCAGTTGACCCTTGACAACACAGGTTTGAATTACATGGATCCACTTATCTGTGGATTTTCTTTTCACCTCTGCTACTCCTGAGACAATAAAACCAACCCCTCCTCTTCTTCCTCCTCCTCAGCCTACTCAATATGAAAATGAAGAGGATAATTTTTATAATGATCCACATCCACTTCCACTTAATGAACAGCAAATATATTTTCTCTTCCTTATGATTGTCTTAATAACATTTTTTTTCCTCTAACATACTTTATTACTTTATTGTAAGAATACAGTATATAACACATACACAAAATATTTGTTAATCAACTGTTTATGTTATTGGAAAGGCTTTTGGTCAACAGTATTTACGTTTTTGAGGAATCAAAAATTATATGCAGATTTTCAACTGCAAGGGGTTTGGTGCCCCTAAACCCCTGCATTGTTCAAGAGTCAACAGTATATAAAGATCCAGGTACTTGCAAGGCAGACATGTGGGAATGGAAGGCAAATATCATTCTAAGTAAAGAAAATAAATGCAAAATGGTACCAAGGGATGCAGGAGCATGTTATTTCTGAGAATCCATAGGGACTACTATGTTTTTGGTGAACAAAAATGGAAACAGCCCAAAGGAGCAAGGAACCACATCCACAGGCTTGTAGACTTTGCCAAAAAGTGGACATTTCATCATGTAAAGGAGCCACAGGGCACTTGCACAGAGAGAGACAATATCCAACTTGTGTTTAAAATGAGTACAAACATATCTTGTTCTATTGGACATCGCTTTATTTTGCTTCACAGATATTGTGTGTATGTGTGTGTGTGTTTTACAAATTAAAGGTTTGTTGGAACCCTCTATTGAGAAAGTTCATTGGCACCATTTTCTAATAGCGTTTGCCCACTTCATGTCTTTGTGTCATATTTTGGCAATTCTCACAATATTTCAACCTTCTTCGTTATTATTGTATCCATTATGGTGATCTATGATCACTGACTTTTGATGTTACTATTGCAGTTGTTTTTAGGTGCCACGAACCATGCCTATATAAGACAGCAAAGGTGAATGATGAATGGTGTGCATATTATAATGGGGGTTGTTGCCCCCTCTGTCTCCCTCTTCCCAGGCAGGCGTCCTACTTCCTTGAGATATAACAATATTGGAATTAGGCCAATTAAGTGTTCAAGCGAAAGGAAGAATATCACATCTCTATTTTCTTTTTCAGTTCTGGGGTACATGTGCAGGATGTGCAGGTTTGTTACATAGGTAAACGTGTGCCATGGTGGTTTGCTGCACCTATCAAGCCATCACCTAGGTATTAAGCCAGGCATCCATTAGCTCTTTTTCTTAATGCCCTTCCTACCCCCTACCCTCCCCTGACAGGCCCCAGTAAGTGTTGTTCCCCTCTCTGTGTCCATGTGTTCTCATTGCTCAGCTCTCTCTTAAAAGTGAGAACATGTGGTGTTTGGTTTTCTGTTCCTGTATTAGTTTGCTGAGGATAACAGCTTCCAGCTCCATCCATGTCCCTGTAAAGGACATGATCTCGTTCCTTTCTATGGCTGCATAGTATTCCATGAATTGATTAAGCTTACTAAGGAAGGCATGTCGAAAACAAAGATAGGCCAAATGATAGGTCTCTTGTGCCAAAGAGTTAGCCACGTTGTGAATGCAAAGAAAAGTTATTGGAGGAAATGAATAGTGCTATTCCAGTGAACACAGGAATGATAAAAAAGAAAACAGCCTTATTGCTGATATGGAAAACAAGCAGTCAGAGAAGTAAGAAGAAAACAGAACCGATGAAGTGGGAAGAGGACTTTAGAGAAGCAGGGGTTGCCAACGGCATCAAATGTTTCAGAGTAGTCTACTCAGATGAGGAAGTGTTTGTAAGATTGGAGAGGTAACACCATGGTTTAGCAAGAGCAGTTGTTAGTGGTGTTACTGGAAAGGGGTCCTGATCTAGATGGCAACAGAGGGTTCTTGGACTTTGCTCATGAAAGAATTCCGGGGAGTTCATAAAGAGAAAGCAAGTTTATTAGGAAACAAAAGAAATAAAAGAATGGCTACTCTATAAACAGTGCAGCCCTGAAGGCTGCTGGCTGGCTATTTTTATGGTTATTTCTTGACTGTATGCTAAACAAGGGGTGGCTTATTCATGAGTTTCCCGGAAAGGGGTTGGCAATTTCTGCAACTGAGGGTTCCTCCCCTTTTAAGACCATTTAGGGTAAGGTCCAAACATTGCCATGGCATTTGTAACCCGTCATGGCGCTGGTGGGAGTGTCTTTTAGCATGCTAATGCATTATAATTAGCATATAATGAGCAGTGAAGACAACCAGAGGTCACTTTCGTCACCATCTTTGCTTTGGTGGGTTTGGCTGGCTTCTTTACTGTAAGCTGTTTTATTAGCAAGGTTTGATAAAAGTGACCTATATCTTGTGTTGGCCTCCTATCTCATTCTGTGACTAAGACTGCCTAACTACCTAGGAATGCAGTCCAGTAGGTCTCAGCCTCATTTTACCCAGCCCCTATTCAAGGTGGAGTCACTCTGGTTCAAAAGCCTCTGACGGTGGCCGAATAAATAAGATAAAGAAATTGGGTACCAAACTAAGACTTTCAGAACACAAAAGCCAACAGCCAATATTTAGTTTTTAGATCCTCGCTCCAGTATCAGACCCTATTGTCTACTCCCTCCTCCTTCATGGAAAAGAGATGAAAAGTTCAGAAAGGGAAATGAGGCAAAAAGAGAAGAGGCAAAGAGGAAAACCAGTGCAGAATAGTTTATGAAAAGGCCATAAAGTTAAAGGTTTCCTGGCTTGAGCATTTTGTATGTGTGTGTGAAATACACACTAGAAGCACAACTAGATGCTCAGGGTGGGTGGGAGGAAGAGATGTAAGTTTCAAGATAGCAATTGAATGGCTCTGAAAGGGAACACGACAAGGGTTGTGGCTTTTTAGGGTATTGAAACAGCCTTTGCAAAAGTTATATCAGTGAGAAAATTATAACAGTAAGCTAAGCTAACCCACCCTTCATCTTGCCTTTTCCTTAACTGTTCCTGGGCTACAGGGCCAAGCTAACTTTAGAAGACATTTAGGCTAGAGTTTAAATGATAACAGGCCTTGCCCAAAACTCAACTGCTTTTGTAAAACTAATAGGAGGCCTCCAGGCTGAGGGGAGGAGAGGAGCCTGGGTCCTGCTAAAATGCAGACATTATTTAAGAGGTTATAAGATATGCAACTTCCCTCAATTACTCCTCTAAATAACACTGCTATTGTAGATTGGCCTTTTGAGATATCTTTCCAGATTTTTTGCATGTCTGACCCCCATGATTCCACCTGGACCCAATAGCTGCACCTGGACTGACAACCCCACTCCTGTGGCCTCACCCAGAAGAAATTCAGCCTGCAGGAAGACAGCATCAACCCCCTATGATTTCATCTCTGCCTCAGCCAATCAGCAGTAAGCACCTGTTACCTGGCCATTCCCACCCCTTCTCCCAAACTGCCATTAAAAAACCCCTAACCTACAAGCTTTGAACAACATGATTAGAGTACGAACTCTATCTCCCATGTGGCGTGGATGGCCTTGTGTCTATTAAACTCTTTCTCCACTAAAATGCTATGGTCGGTCTTTATGCACCCTGGGGCAGTTACAGTATCAATCTGCACCAAGTTAATTTGCATAGTAGTGTTAAAAAACCCAAGCATTTTTTCTAGAAGAGGTAGGCTATTAACAAAATGGGTACTGAGCAATTAAGAGAATCCTGCTCAGTACTATGATCTTGGTCTTCACCCAGCTATAAAGAATCTCTATGACCTTGACTATCTCTTGAACTTCATTTCGTTATCTGTAAATTGAAGGTTTAGAACCAAAAGCTTCCTTGGCTCCTTGTCAGCTCTAGCAAGCCTATATCTATAACTTTCTCAAAATCACACAGACATCTCAAGCTGTCTTCCCTCTCCCCCAGATAATTACTATAGCTATTAATAGATATAGAGTACCCTAACTAATATGACAACCCTTTGAGGGAGGTACTATTATGATCCCATTTTATAGATAAGGAAAGCAAGGCTCATAAAGGTTATGAAAATTGCTCAAGTATACACAACCAGAAAGTGGTAGAGCAAGGTTTTAAACCCAAGATAGCATGACTCCCAAGTACAGATTTTTAACCATTGGTCTACACTACTTTCTTCTAGAAATGATGAAAGATGCCAAATAAAATGTTCAGAAGATCCTTTAAGTATTTGAGAATTTCATTCAGTTTGGAAATTGTTTCTCCAACGAATCTCACATCTCAAGTCTTGGTTTTAACACAGATCCAAGCTGAGGTCCCCAAATTTCTTAAAAATTAAGCCAGAGAAATTTAACGAATGGTTTTGTGCCTTCTCTAAGTTGACACAAACCTCCAGGGACCTATCATCATAGTTGAACTCCTGTAGTTGGAAATATAATAAAGAACGAACATCTGCATCTGTTCCTAGTTAAAATCTTTCCTGTTATATCTACTTCCTGGAATGTGGCTGCAATTTCCTAAATGACTCAGTTGAGTTGTATAATTTTTAGTTTATTGGTAGATTCTGCTTCTCTGCCTCACTCCAAATCATGCTGGAGTGAGGTGTGATCAAGGAAAAATACAGGTATTCAAAAAGACCCCTTGAGATCATTCATGATAAAACCAGTAGCCCTCAAGCAGAAAGCTTTCCAAGTCCTCCAGAACATAGTGTGACACTGGCCAAATAACCATTTGTACTAACCAAGTAGTATGCAAATGGAATTATAAGAGCTCGACTGGTCCCTCTGTCTGGGAACTTAACAGCTCCATCTTTGCCTATAGAGAGTTGTTGTGTCCTTTTCAGTACATCTCAAATGCTATCTTCTATGGGAAGTCTTTGCAGGTACTCTGAAACAATTGAATCTCCTATTGAGCCCCTGTATCACTTACTTGTAAACATCCATTATGATTCTTATCACTATTTGTGTCTGTGTCTTCTATTTATGAATAGGGTTTCATTTTCAAGAAGCATAAGGCAGGTTGGGACATTATCAGTCTGCAGGCCAGCTGCCAACTTGCCACCTGAGTCTACCTGCCACCTCTGCACACTGAGCTAGGTCAGCACATTCTAGACTCTGGTTCTTAGCCTCAGAGGCCCAGGAAATGAATTTTCTAAGTACTCTAGACCATATAGTTCTTAAGGATGCTTTCTGATGACAGTCAATTCCACCAAGTTTTAAAAGGTGAGCAGAATGGCAAGTTATTAATAAATTATACACTGGCATGCTCAGACACTAGTATGCTCAGAAGTCTGCATGAATCAAGAGTAGAGATGGGAATTACTAGGTAAATTAACAAAATGTATTACTAGCATTAGCAAAGGCTCCTCAAATTGATCCATCTCTACTCTAGGGCCTTATCTGTCAGAGGCAGAGAAGACCCTTCTGTGGGCGGAGTTAGGAAGTCAGTGTTGTTGAACTTCCTTGTCTGTGCTGGCCATCTTTCTTCTGTCCATGTGTTCTTTCTCCCAACAGAAGATTATACAGTGGATCAGGGCATTACTTTCTATATTATCACCTGTCTCCTTTGCTAACGTATCATACTGATTCAGTGTCAAATGTTCTCAAACTCTTTGCCCCTATGGTCCTGAATGATCTCTTGGTTTCCTCCTACAGCTGGTGTGAATCCCATCCATTGAGTGAGGATCTTACTAGTGTGACTCTCAGAGGACCCATAAGGTAAGGTCTCCACACTGTAAGTTTTCCTAAGAGCAAACAGGGTCTTACTTCTTTCTGGGTTCATACCACAGTGCCTTGCTCAGAGTAAGCTCTCAAATATTCGAAATGACTTTAATTTGCCCATTCAGCTTTTTTATTCCATTCATGAAGTAACTAACCTGGCAGAAATTGCATGATATTGCAGAATGTTGGTGCCACTACTAAGCTGATAGTATAGTAAATAATACATTTAACTCATCATTTAGTTTGCTGTCTTCAAACAAAATGACTGCTGATTATTTTCAAAATGAGGAAAAAAATTGCTGTGGTCACACTGGGCAAGTGATGCTGTTATTGAATCATCAATTGTAAGAGAGTGGTTTTCAAAGTAGGGTTCTCTAGAACGGCAGCATTCGTTTCACCTGGGAACCAGTTAGAAATGCAAAATCCTAAGTCCATTTTCAGAATTAATAAATCAGGATCTCTGGGAGCAGGGGTTCAGAAATCTATGGTTTAACAAGCCCTCCGGGTGATGCAGATACACGCTCAAGTTGGAGAGCCACTGCCCTAATTTGTTCAGCACCTCACACATGATTTCGATGGCTCTCACCTGCAGGTAAGTAGGCACTTTAAATCTAAAGCCAGCTGAGCCCTATCACATGCCAGATGACAAGCAACCTTTATTAAGTCCCTATGATATGCCAGTCAGTTGACATGTATTTAGTAAAATGCTGCATGCAAGAGTCACATTAAATTAAAACAACATTTGGTTGATCCTGTAAATAAAGACAGCCCTGGTTATCACCTACTGGGAAGTATCCTGAGCCAAAACAGCATTGGAATGATTAAGTCATTAAGAACAAACCTGTTTGCCAGTTATAAATCCCAATTTTAAAAACATCAGAAAAGAGAAGTGATGGCAAAAGTATCACCAATTCTTCATAATGAGGTTAAGCATCCCAGGGTTAGAGATGAGAATCCATTTGTGGTTGGGCCTGGGAGGGACAATTAAGGACACATATTCTGGGCATCAGACTTTTACTAGCCTTGCTAAATTACAGCTCGTCCCAGTAGTGAGGGGATAGTGGAAGATCTGCAAACCACACCTATGAGAAATGAGGGGAAGAGTGAATCACTTGGGCTCACATGTGCAGTGCAGAAAGAACAAGAACTGAGGATTCTAGTCGTGTCCTTGCAATGCTTCTCAGATGCCATCTGCTTCTTTTTTTTTTTTTAAGCTGTCATTCAGTCTGGAGTGCAAAGGCACGATCTCGGCTCACTGCAACCTCCAACTCTTGGGTTCAAGCAATTTCCCTGCCTTAGCCTCCCAAGTAGTTGGGATTACAGGCACGTGCCACCACACCTGGCTAACTTTTGTATATTTAGTAGAGATGGGGTTTCGCCATGTTGGCCAGGCTGGTCTCAAACTCCTGACCTCAGGTGATCTGCCCGCCTCGGCCTCCCAAAGTGCTGGGATTATAGGTGTGAGCCACCGCACCCAGTCCTGCTGCTGCTTTGAATGACATTTTATAACCTTCTGTGGTGATAAGTAGCAAAAAAAAATATCTTCTGGGCCAGATGCAGCACAGAAAACATTTTTCTGCAATTACTGTTTGCCCAGAACAATCCTGTTTCATTTTATTTTACTTTTTATTTTTTATTTTTGATGGAGGGGGTATATGTGCAGGTTTGTTACATGGATATAATGCATAATGGTGAGATTTGGGCTTGGTGTGTGCCCATCACCCAAATAGTTCACACATACCCAGCAGGTAATTTTGTTTTTTTGGTTTTTTTGTTTGTTTGTTTGTTTTGAGAAGGAGTCTCGCTCTGTCAGCCAGGCTGGAGTACAGTGATTGATCTCAACTCACTGCAACCTGTGCCTCCCAGGTTCAAGCAATTCTCCTGCCTCAGCCTCCCGAGTAGCTGGGATTACAGGTGCGCACCACCATACCTGGCAGATAATTTTTTAACCCTCAAACCCACCCCATACTCTGACTTTTGGAGTCCCTGGTATCTTGACCTTGATGTTCATTTGTACCCATTATTAGCTCTCACATAAGAGGAAGAACATGCTGTATTTGATTTTCTGCTTCTGTATTATTCTAATTAGGATAATGACCTCCAGCTCCATCCGGGTTGCTCCAAAGGACATGATTTCATTCATTTTTATAACTGAGTAGTATTCCATAGTGTATATATACCATGTTTTCTGTATCCATTCATTCATTGATGGACACAGTTTGATTCCATGACTTTGCTATGGTGGATAGTGCTGCAATAAACATATGAGTGCAGGCAATTTTTTTTTTGTCTGTTTGTTTTAATGAGACAGAGTTTAGCTCTTGTTGCCCAGGCTGGAGTGCAATGTCTCAATCTCGGCTCACTGCAACCTCTGCCTCCCAGGTTCAAGCAATTCTCCTGACTCAGCCTCCCGAGTAGCTGGGATTACAGGCATGCACTACCACGCCTGGCTGATTTTGTATTTTTAGTAGACATGGGGTTTCTTCATGTTGGTCAGGCTGGTCTCGCACTCCCGACCTCAGGTGATCCGCCTGCCTCAGCCTTCCAAAGTGCTGGGATTACAAGTGTGAGCCACTGCGCCCGGCCGGTAAGTTTTTAATGTAATACTTTTTTTCCCTTTAGATAGATGCCCAGTAGTGGGATTGCTGGGTCGGATGGTAGGTCTCTTTTTAGTTCTTTGAGAAATCTCCATACTCTTTTCCGTTAAGGTTGTACTAATTTCCATGCCTACTGACAGTGTGTAAGTGTTCCCTTTTCTCTGCATTCTTGCCAACATCTGTTATTTTTTGACGTTTTAATAATAGCTGTCTGATTTATGTAAGATGATTATCTCGTTGTGGTTTTAATTTGCAATATCCAGATGATTAGTGAGGTCAAACATTTTTTTCATACTTATTTTGGCCACTTGTATGTTTTGAGAAATTGTTCATGTTCTTTACCCACTTGTTAATTTTTTTTTCTTGTTGTTTCAGTTCCTTGTAGATCCTGGATATTAGTCCTTTGTTGGAGGCATCATTTGCAAATATGTTCTCCCATTCTGTACTTTGTCTGTTTACTCTGTTGATTATTTATTTTTCTGTGTAGAAGCTTTAAGTTTAATTAAGCCCCATATGTCTGTTTGGGGTTTTGTTGCATTTGATTTTGAGGTCTTAGTCATAAATTTTTCACTTATGTCAATGTCCAGAAGAGTTTTTCCTAGGTTTTCTTATAGGACCTTTATACATTAAGGTCTTACATTAAAGTCTTTAATCTGCCTTGTGTTAATTTTTGTGTATGGTGAGAAATAGGGATCCAATTTCATGTTTCTGCATATGGCCAGCCAATTTTCCCAGTCCTGTTTATTGAACAGGTGTCCTCTTCCCTTTTATTTTATTTATTTATTTACTTATTTTTGGCAACTTTGTTGAAGATCAGCTGGTTGTGGGTATGTGGCTTTATTTTTGGGTGCTCTACTCCATTCCATTGGTTTATGTGTCTTTTTTAAAACCAGTATAATGCTGTTTTTGTTTTTTGATAACTTTATTTTTAGCCTTGTAACATAATTTGAAGTCAGATAATGTGATGCCTCCAGCTTTGTTCTTTTTACTTAAAATTGCTTCAGCTATACAGTATCCTTTTTGGTTCTATATGAATTTAGGTTTTCTTTTTTCTAATTCTGCAAATAATTGTGTTGGTAATTTGATAGAAATTGTGTTGAATCTAAAGATTGCTATGGACAGTATGGTCATTTTAATGATACTGATCTTCCAAATCATGAGCATGGGATGTTTTTCCATTTGTTTGTGTCATCTATGGTTTCTTTATTCAGTGTTTTGTAGTTCTCCTGGTAGAGATCTTCCACCTCCTTGGTTAAATGTATTCCTAGGTATGTTTTGTGTGTGTGTGTGTTTGTGTGTGTGGCTATTGTAATGGGATTGAACTTTTGATTTGGTTCTCAGCTTGAATGTTATTGGTGTATAGAAATGCTACTGATTTTGTATGTAAATTTTGTATCCTGAAATTTTATGAAGTTGTTTATCAAGTCTAGGAATCTTTTGGAGAAGTCTTTTGAATTTTCTAGGTATATGAACATGTAATCAGTGTATACAGATAATTTGATTTCCTCTTTTTCAATTTGGATGTCTTTCATTTCTGTCTCTTGCCTGAATGCTCTGGCTAGGACTTCTGGTAGTATGCTGAACTGGAGTGGTGAGAGTGGACATCTTTGTCTTATTCAAGTTCATAGGGGAGAATGCTTTCAACTTTTCTCTATTTGGTATGATAATGGTTATAATTTTTCATATATAGTTCTTATTATTTTGAGTTATAATCCTTTGATGCCTAGTTTGTTCCTGGTTCAATTTTGGGAGGTATATTTTCAGGAATTTATCCATTTTCTCTAGGTTCTCTAGTTTGTGGATGTAGGGATGTTCATCATGAACCCTGATGATCTTTTGCATTTCTATGGTATCAATTTTGATATCACCTTTATCATTTCTGATCGTGCTTACTTGAATCATCTCCCTTTTTTACTTAAACTGGCTAGTGTTCTATCAATTTTGTTTATCTTTGTAAAGAACCAGCTTTTTGTTTTGTTGATACTTTGTATCATTGTTTTTGTTTTTGTTGTTGTTCATAATCCCCTTTGGTTCTATGCTGATCTTTGTGATTTCTTTTCTTCTGCTAGCTTTGGATTTGGTTTGTTCTTGGTTTTTCTAGTTCCTTGAAGTGTGATGTTAGCTTGTTAATTTGATAACTTTATTTTTGATGTAGGCATTTAACACTGTAAAGTTTTCTCTTAACACTGCTATTGCTATATCCAAGATACTTTGGTATGTTTTGTCTCTATTTTCATTTGTTTCAAAAATTTTTTGATTTCTGTCTTAATTTCATTGGTTACCCAAAAATCATTCAGGATCAAGATATTTAATTTCCATGGACTTTTGTAGTTTTGAGAGTTCCTCTTGGTATTGATTTCTAATTTTATTCCATGGCAGTCAGAGAAGATGTTTGACATAATTTTAATTTTTTGAATTTGTACATATTTGTTTTATCACCAAGCATGTGGTCATTTTTGAGAATGTTCTTTTTGCAGATGAGAAAAATGTATATGTTGTGGGTTTTGAATGGAATGCTCTGTACATGTCTACTAGGTCTATTTGTTCTAAAGTCTAGTTACGGTCCAGAGTTTCTTTGTTGACTTTCTGTGTTATCAGTGGGGTGTTGAGGTCCCCTACTATTGTTACATTGCTGTTAGTCTATTTTCTTTGATCTAGTAGCATTTGTTTTATGAATCTTGGTGCTCTAGTGTTAGGCGCATATATATTCAGGATAGTTAAATCTTTACGTTGTATTGAACCCTTTATCGTTATATAATGCCCTTCTGTATCTTTTTTTTTTTTTTAACTATTGTTGATTTAAAATCTGGTTTATCTGATATAAGAATGGCTACTCCTGCTTGCTTTTGTTTTCCATTTGCAAGATACATATTTTTCCATCCCTTTATTTGAGTCGGTACATGTCTTTAGCCAATAGGTGGGTCTCTTGTAAGCCGAAGATGATTGGCTCTTGTTTTTTTATTATTCAATTGACCAGTATATATCTTTTATGTGGAGCATTTAGGCTTTTGATGTTCAATGTTAATATTGATGTGTGAGGTTTTGTTCCTATCATAGTCTTGTTAGCTGATTGTCTTGAAGTCTCAGTTGTGTATTTGAGACTTCAAGGCAACCAGCTAACAAGGCTTTATAGGATCTGTATGCTTTCTACTTATGTGTGCTTTTATGACATTGAGTATCATCTTTTCATGTCCATGTACAGAACTACTTTGAGCATTTCTCGTAGGTCTTGTCTAGTGGCAATGAATTCCTTTAGCATTTGCTTCTCTTGAACTTACTTTATTTCTCCTTCATGTATGAAGCTTTATTTGACAGGATATAAAATTCTTGGCTTAGACTTTTTTCTTTAAGGAGGCTAACAGTTGGCCCCTAATGTCTTCTAGCTTGTAAGGTTTCTGAGAAGTCCACTGTTAGCCTGATGAGATTTCTGTTATAGGTGATTTGATACTTCTCTCTCACTGCTTTTAAGAGTTGCCCCTTCACATTAACCTTGGATAGTCTGGTGACTATATGCTTTGATGATGTTTGTTTTGCATCTTATTTTCTAGCTGTTCTCTGAATTCCTTGTATCTTGATGTCTATGTCTCTAAAAATATTGGGGACAGTTTCCTGAATTATTCCCTCAAATATATTTTCCAAACTTCTTACTTTTTCTTTTTCTCCCTAAGAATGCCTGTAAGTCATAGGTTTTGTTGCTTTACATAATCCCATATTTCTCAAAGGCTTTGTTCATTTTCCAAAAATTTATTCTTTATTTTCATCTGACTTTGTTAATTTAAAATACTAGTCTTCAAGCTTTGAAATTCTTTCTTCTTCTTGGTCTCATCTCTTGTTACAACTTTCAACTGTGTTTTGAAGTTCCTTTAGTGAATATTTCATTTCTGGGGGTTTTGTTGTTGTTGCTGTTTTTAAATAAATCTACATCATCTTGTATCTCCTGGACTGTTTTTCTGGTTTTTGTGTGTATGTATGTTGATTTTCAGCTTTCTCTTGGATATCATTGAGCTTCCTTACAATCTATATTTTGAATTCTTTATCTGTCATTTCAAAATTTTCATTCTGGCTAGGATAGTATTCTGTTTCTTCAAGGTGCTGGAGTTCTTGTGTTTGTTTCTTCTCGTCTGTAGAAACTGTCGCTCTGTTTTTTGTTTTTTTTTTTAATTTTTTTTTTTTTTTGAGGTGGAGTCACTCTGTGTCACCCAGGCTGGAGTGCCATGGTACGATCTTGACTCATTGCGGCCTTTGCCACCTAGGTTCAAGTGATTCTCCTGCCTCAGCCTCCTGAGTAACTGGGATTAGAAGTTCATGCCACCACGCCTGGCTAATTTTTATATTTTTAGTAGAGATGGGGTTTTACCGTGTTGGCCAAGCTGGTCTTGAACTCCTAACTTCAGGTAATCCACCCACCGTGGCCTCCCAAAGTGTTGGGATTACAGGCATGAGCCACCATGCCCAACACAAGCTGTCATTTCTTACTTTTGAATTTATTTTCATTTGGATGGGCTTTCCCACCCCATCCTTGAGAGTGTGGCTATAGAGTGTGTTGGGTTGGGTCTTCCAGCTTTGCTTCTGTAACCCTGTGTACTTTACGTTTTATATTGGGTTGTGCAGTTTGACCTACAGGCCAGTAGGTAGTGTCTATGGGTAAGAGCCAGCCATGGCAAAAGCAGGTGGGTATGCACTTGATCTTTGTTCACTATGAGCCACTGTTGTTCCAGATAATGCGCTGGAAAGTAGAATGTGTGGTGCTCTGAACTTCTTGTTCAGCAGGGAGAAGGGTACACACAGCTGGACAGAGTTGGACAGGCTGACTTGCCCATAAATACCCCAATGATGAGCACAGGTATCAGCCTTCACAGGGGTGGCTGGAGGGCTTCCTGGTGAAAAGCACCAAGGTCTCTTCAGGGGGTGAGGATGCTGCACTAACTCTATGTCCTACACAGGCAAAACATCATTTGTTTCCGTATCACGTCCCTGTCCCAGAACTCACGACTCACGACAGATGCACACTGTCATCCATCCCTAAGCCACAGTGTAGCTGAGAGCCACAGAACATGCCTGTCCCACAGTTCTCCGTGAGAGTGGTTTTGGGGTTCAACCTCCTCACTCATTCCAATACAGATATCTTTTGTGGCTCACCTGTTCTCCAATGCAGTTACACTGCTGTTTTTCTAAAGAGGAAGAGAGGCTCCACCTTTGGGCACATGTAAGTGGGTGTCAGCTGGTTGGGTCAGCCTGAGCTCAGATCCAGAAGGGAGAGGTCAGATGCCCGCCATGGTGGACTGGGCTAGGCAAACCTCCAATCTCCAGGCCCCTAGATGGCCCACTAGACAGTGTACAAGTCCTCAGGGCACTGGACCAGGAGTGGGTCAGTAGACTTGTTTTCAGGTCCCCAGAATTCAGGTGCTAGCTGTGATAGGGAGGGTCGGTCTGGTCCCTGGGTCACCCACAGAACTATCAGGAGGGAGCCAGCAGAACACATAGACAGCAGCAGAATGCTCACATGGTTGGAGCCCCAGGGCAGATTACAGTCCTGTGGGGACTGGACTTGCTGATGGGCTCTAGTAGCTGAAACGGTCAAATGAAACCAGGGCATCTGTGCTGATGGCCTTTCACTGGGGAAGGCAGAACTCCTCAGCTGGAGCAATGGAGGCTGGTAGCCATGGATGGAGTGGGTGGATGGAGTCTGTTTGTACTTCCCTCCTGCAAGACCAGTGGTGGATTTCACTGTTGGGGGCACACAAAGGTGCCCAGTTTTCTCTGCTCCCTCCCTGCCCCAGGGGTGGCAGGGACACTTAGGGAGCTGAGTTCTCAGGAGAATGCCTGGTTATAACCAAAGTGCACACACAGGAATAGAGTGGCCTGACACAGAAGGCAGGCCCTGTTTATTGGGGACAGCTGAGGTAGGCAGTTGTGCAGTACAGCCCTGTTTTAAATGTTGTTCTTGTGTAGTTATAATAGTTTTTCTTTTCCTTGGAAAAATGATCTAGTTTGACAATAAACTATTCGATTACAGTATTACTTAAGTGCCCTCACTCTCTCTTCTCCTGCTTCTGTATTTCTTGCCTTGACTACTCATATGTTCTTGAAATGCATCTACTGAGAGGGGAGTATTACACAACTGAAACATCACTGCAGAAGTGTCATTTATATAAATATTATGTGAATGGTGCCATTGGAATTTTTTAGTTCACCATCCATACTCCCAGCTGTTTGCATCTGTCTCATTCACGAATCTCTAAATGATTTGCTTTCCCCAGGCTGATGAAGAATGGGGCTCAAAAAGACCCAATCTTGGAAATGGAATTTTACCTCCAAAATTGATCAGGACCATGCCTTATATTCATTCCCCCACTACTCCTCACACTTGGCTTGATTCATTCCTCAGCCTAGTTTTTTGACTTGTAGCCCTTTAATAGAAGATCTAGGTTACCTTTGATACTTCCATCCTCTGCAAAGCACAATCTCTGTTTTTAACCTCCTGACTTCATGTGTGATTTGTTGGTCATCTGTCCTATGTGTCTCCAAGTGGTCTCCTAGAAAAGGAATGGAATACAGAATATGATAAACCTAGGACAGCAATTAACCCAGTGATGGGTTAGACCCCCCAGGAGATCAGATATGCTAACACTTCATGATCCTGGAAAAGGCTGACTCATTTCTCTGGTACGATCCACCCTAGCTTAAAATCCTTTAGAAAGTCCCTGGAACAAACATGATTATCTCCAGACAACAGATCACAGAAGCTTCAAGAACAATTCTAGCCTCTGTAATACTTAGGGAGCAGGGCAACCAAATGGCTTCATGGAAAGAGCCCTAAAATGGGAGTTATGGGATCTATGGAGACCACCTAAGAATGCACCTCTGAAAAATACAGCTTGGTAATCCACAACCTGATAACCGTGTCTTAGAGTCCCTTCCTGGGGCTGCACAACAGATGCCTGAGAGAGACTAGAGCATGCATTGTACTGTGTGTACAGCATGAATTCTTCTGATTGCCTTTGCCATGGGGAATGTCCTCCATTGGCTAACCCAGGATCCACACTGGGCTGACCTCTTCAGCCCAAAGCCATTTACCTATTCTACTCCGTCTTCAGCCTTGTTAGGAGGGCTGCTTTATGTCTCTACTTATCCTCTATAGTCTTCCTGTAAATCAAAGATCTAGGATAGTATTATATACTCCAGAAAGGGCAGGACAGGTCCTAGTTTCACTGTCCTTAACTTTCACTGTCCTTAACTTGAGCTCACTACACATCCTACAGAACTGGCTCAACTTTGCCACCCTTACCAACCTCACCAAAACCCTTCTGCTAAGATCACCTCTTGATTGGACAGTCAAAAGATTCTTTTCCACTTATACTACAGTTATATTTTTCAGCTTTCAGTACCACTTAGTTTTGTTTTGTTTGATTTTATTACTTTAATTTTTAAAGCATTACATGTTGTATTGTACTATGCTTACAGAGAATTATGTGTATTCTTACACATGCATAGATCAGTATGCATCGGTCTGTATTCATGACAGACAGGATACGGAACAACTCTAACACCCGGAATAATTCTCTTTTTCTGTCCCTTTGTATTCAGAGTCTCCTGTTTCCTAATCCGTAACAATCACTGATCAATTTTCTCTCTTACACTGTTTTACTTTTCCATAATGTCATATAAATACAACCATATAAAATGTAACTTTTTGAGACTAGGTTCTTTCACTTAGCACAGTGAGAATCAGGGATATTTGGCAATGTCTGGAGACCTTGTTAGTTAACTTGTCAGGGAAGAGCACTACTGTCATTTAGTGGATAAAGCTCAAGGATACAACAAAATACCCTACAGTGCACAGGATGCCCTACAAGTCATTCGGCCCAAAAAAGTCAAGAGCCCTGATGCTGAGAAACCTTAACTTAGCACAATGTACTTGAGATGCATTCATATTGTTGTATGCTTCAATAGTTAATTTTATTGCTGAGTGGCATTCCATCGTGTGGATGTACCACAATTTACTTACCTATTTACCCCTGAAAAACATTTGGATTGTTTCCAGGTGTAAACAACTACGAATAATGCTGCTGTAAACCTGCATGCACAGGTTTTGAATGACATGTTTCCTTTCTGTAGGATACATACCCAGAAGTGTGATGTGTGGCTCACATGAGTGTATGTTAGCTTTTCAGAAACCATGAAATGGTTTCCAGAGTGGCTATACCATGTCTGCATCTCCATCAGCAATGTTTATGGGTTCCCGTTGCTCTTCATTCTCAACAGAACTTTTGCCAAACTCTGTTTTATATCAATGTGTGACACTGCAGATCAATGTAGAGAACAGCTCCAGCACCCTAGAAGCCCTCTTTGGGGCTCTTTCTATTACAGTTCTACACTCAAAGGTGAATAGCATCCTAACTTCTAATAGTAGAGATTCAATGTAAATGTTTTGAACTGTATGTAGCTGAAATAATAAAATACAAGCTCTGCTTTGTCTGGCTTCTATCTCTCAATATTTTGTTTGTGAAATTCATCAACAGTATTGTGTGTAATTGTGGTCATTGATACTCATTAATACACAGGACTCATTTGTGTGAGTATACCACATTTTAATTTTACATTCTCTTTGTGATGACTCTTTTGCCATTCTTTTTATTGAGTTTTAATTTTAATTCAATAAACCATACTCATTTTAAGTGTACAGTTCAATGGGCTGTGACAAGTATATATACTGGTGGGAACACCACCACTATCAAGAGACGAGATACTTCATAATAACAAAAATATTTCTTCATTCCCCACAGATACATTCACTCCCAGGCACATACTGGTCAGCAGTTTTTCTTTAGGTATAGCTTAGCTTGGTCATTTATAGAATTGCATGTAAATAGAAACATATATTCTGTACTCTTTTGTGTCTGACTTCTCTGGCTCTGCATGTGTTTCAGGTTTGTTTATGTTTTTGTGTGTATCAGTAATCTGTTGTTTTATTTCTGAATAACATTTCAACTATGTGAATGTAACAGTTTATTCCCTTGCTATTGGACATTTTAATACTCCAGCTTTGGCTTATGATGCATGAACCATTAATTTATGAAAAATTATGTACAAATCTTTGTGTGGACATGGATTTTCATTTCCTTGAGTAAATAAATAAGTATTGAATACTGGATCATATGCTATATCTATGTTTAACTTTATAAGAACTGACAAAGTAATTTCCAAATTGGTTGTTGTGTTAGTCTGTTTTCATATAGCTATAAAGAACTTCCTGAAACTGGGTAATTTATAAATGAAAGACGTTTAATAGACTCACAATTCCATCTGTCTGGAGAGGCCTCAGGAAACTTACATTCGTGGCAGAAGTTGAAGGGGAGGCAGGCACCTTCTTCACAGGGTATCAAGAAAGAGAATGAATGCAGGAGGAACCACCAAACACTTACAAAACCATGAGCTCTTGAGAGAACTCATTCACTATCATGAGAACAGGATAGGGCTAACCACCCCTATGATTCAGTTACCTCTACCTGATCTCTCCCTTGATGAGTGGGGATCATGGGGATCATGAAGATTCCAATTCAAGATGAGATTTTGGGTGAGGACACAGCCAAACCATATCAGTTGTACCATTTTGCATTCTCAATAATTAAACCTAAGAGTCCTAGTTGTTTAACATCCTCACCAACAGTTTTTGGCAAGGTTTTGTTTGGTTTTTAATTTTAGCCATCCTAATTAATGTCCAGTGGTATCTCATTAGGGTTTGAATTTGTTGGTTGTAGTGTTCTCTATATGTCAGATTTTTTAAATCCTTTATATCCTTATTGATTTCTGTCTATTTGTTTTATCAATTACCAAGAGAGAACTGTAAAAATCTCCAGCTATATTGTAGATATGGCTATTTTATGTATAGGTTTGTTTTATGTATTTTGAAGCTCTTCTATTATGCATATACATATAAGATTATTATGTTTCCTTGATATCATGACTCTTTTATCATTATATCTGGTGTTCCTTTTTATTTCTGTTTGTTACCTTTTTCTGGAAGTTTTTAACTAATGTTAATATAGCCACTTCAATTTTTCTTTTTTTCCAATTCTTGCTCATTTTACTTTAATTTGGCGAGTATTCAACAATTATTAGTTGCATGATTGACTCAGAACTGGGAACTAGGTACAGGGACGATGTTAGAGAATAAAACAAAGACCTTTGTCCTTGTAAAACTTACCTCCTTTCCAGAAAGAGAAACAATGAACAGTCATCATAGTATTTCAGTAAATAATACGTTGTGAGGTAATCAGCACTATAAAAAATAACACAGAAAAGAATAAGAAGATTGAGAACACAGCTATGGGGAGCAGGGAGGTGGTGATTTGTTTTTCACTTTTAAACAAAGGAATGACTATGGTGGTCCTCACTGAGCAGATGATATTTGAGAAAAGTTTTAAAGAAGTGAGAGGGTGACCCATGGGAACTTTGGTTATTAGCCTTCTAGGCAGAGGAAACAGATACTACAAAAGCCTTATGGCAGGGACATTCAACTTTCTTTTGATTGCTAGTTACATTGTATATGTCTTATTTCATCTTTTGACTTTTAATCTATGTCTATCTTTATAGATAAAGTGCCTTTATGTAAAAGATCATATATTTGTCGTGCTTTTTAACTCAATCTGACAATCTCTACATTTTATTTGGAGTATTTATACTGTTTTTACTTGATGTAATTGCTTAGTGGTTAAATTCAATCAGTCGCTTGCTCCTTGTTTTATATTTGTTGCATCTGTTTTGTTTTGTTTCTATTTTTTAGGTACATATAACCTCTGGGGGGAAATCTGTGCCTTGTTTTAGATATGTTTTCTTATTATGTTGGTATGAGCTGAACATTTATTGATGATACTCTTCATCCCCACTCAGGAGTAGCCTAAAAGAAAGTGGTGAGAGGAAATCTTCCACTGTGCAGAGCTGTGGTGGAACACCTGCTTGCCCACTTTGTGTGAAGAAAAGAATAGCCTAAAGTAAGAATTTACAGGGATTTATGAACAGTGGCAAAGGGTTTACCTCATTCATTTGGACCAAGAAAGAAATAGATTGAAAGGTTAGTCACAAAGAAGTCTGAGAAAGAGGGATATGAATGCGAGTATGCACAAAGTGTGAGGATCTATGTATGATAAGGTTAAGGTTCACCAGAGAGCATCCACTGCAGAAAAACATTAAACAAATAGGTTGACAGATGATTCATCCAACAGACATAAACCAGTCTCTATCTTCAGCCACTTCAATGTGTACATAATGGGGCCATGAATGAATTAGCCCAAGATTTGATTGTAGAGCCTTGCATTCCTGGAGTAAATCTCAGTTGATTGAGAAATAACTGTCTATAGTTGTTTTTTTTTTTTTTTAATTTTAATGTCTACCTGGTTTGTTATTAAGGTTTTGCTGGCCCCTTGGATAAGTTAATAAGACTTTATTCTGCTGAAGAATGTAGAGAATTTGTATCATGTATTCTTTAGAGGTTTAGTGGAATATATCACTAAAACAATTTGAAAAACTACCTAGGTCTGATATTTTAAGGTTATTTATTCAATTAAAAATATATAGGTCTATTAAGAATGTCTGTTTTTTTCTTGCACGAGATTTGGTAGTTTGTGTCTTTCAAGAAATGGTTGAATTCATCTAACTTATGAAACTTGTAGTCATTCAATTGTTCGTAGGATTGTTTTATTATCCTTTCAATGTTCACGGGATTGTAGTGATGACTCTCCTCCATTTCACATATTGGTAATTTGTGTCTTCTCTCTTATTTATAGTTAACCTATTTAGAGATTTATCAAATTTATTAAACTTTTCAAAGAAACTTTTTTTATTGTCTGTATAATTTCCTGTTTTAAATATCTTTCATTTTTATTCCAATTTTTATTTTTTTCTTTCTTTGAGATTAACTGATTTTTCCTTGAGTTTTCTAAGTTAGATACTTAGATTATTGATTTTAGATATTTCCTCCTTTCTAATATATGCATTTAATGGTATAAATTTCTCTCTATGCACTGCCTCCACTACATTTTACAAATTTTGGTAAACTGTATATTCATTTTTATTTAGTTCAAAATATTATTAATATTTCTTGAGACTTTTTATTTGACCCATGTGTTATTTAGAAACATATTATCCAGCTATCTTCTGTTATTGATTTTTTGGTTGATTTTACTGTGATCTGAGACAATACTTTGTATGATTTATATCTTTCATATTTCGTAAGGTGTCTTTATGGTCCATAATGCGGTCTATCTTGGTAAGTGGTCCATGTGAGCTTGAGAAGACTATACATTCTGCGCTGTTGCTGAATATTTTATAAATGCCAATTAGACCAAGTTGATTGATAGTACTGTTCTTCATATCAACTGTATTTTTAATAATTTTCTGCTAGCTTGATCTAGTGTTGAAATCTCCAGCCTTCATAGTGGGGTTTTCTATTTCTCCCTTCAGTTTTCCAAGTTTTTGCCTCACATAATTTGAAGCTCTGTTGTTAGTTGCACATATATTTAGGATGGCTATGTCTTTTTGAAGAAATTGTTGCATTGTGCAATGTCCCTCTTCATTCACGATACATTTTCTTATTCTGCAGTCTGCTTTCTCTCAGATTAATATAGCTACTGTAGCTTTCTTGTGATTAATGTTAGCATAGTATTTCTTTCTTTATCCCTTTACTATGCATGTCTTAACCTATGCATGTCTTTATATTTAAAGTGGGTTTCTGGTAGGCTAAAATATAGTTGGGTTTTATTTTCTAGATCCACTCTGATAATTTCATCTATTTGTCTTATTTAGACCATTCAAATTCAAAGTAATTATTTATGTAGTTGGATTAATATCTACCATGTTTTTAAAAGCTTTCTCTTTACTTCATTTACTTTGTTTCCCACCACCTTTTCTATCTTTTCTGATTTTAATTGAACATTTGATATCGTTCTATTTTATATTCCCTCTTAGCATATCAATTATACTTTGTTTAAAAAACTAATAGTTGTCTTGGAGTTCAAAATATACATTTAGACCGATCTAAGCCTTTCTTCAAATAGCACTATTCCACTTTATGTATAGTGCACGTACCTTATAACATAATGTACCCAATTTTTTTTCCTATGCCTATGAATGACATTGCTGTCATTCATTTCACTTACACATATGCTATAATCTCCCAATACTTGGTAACTTTTATTCATTTACACTACTATCTTGAATAAGTACAAGAAAAATAAAAGACATTATTTTATCTACATTTTTTCCTTGTCTGATATTCTTTCTTCCTTTATGTAGATCTTACTTTCTGACTTACATTATTTTCTTTTCTTTCTACCTGAAGATGTTTTTGAACATCTCCTGAAGGGCAGGCCTGATGACAATAAATTCTCTCAGGTTGGTTTGTCTGAGAAAGTCTTTATTCTTAACTTTTGAAGGACAATGCTGATGACTATAAATTTCTACTTTGGCTTTTTTTGTCTTTCAACACTTTAAATATTTTATTCTACTCTTCTTACTTGCATGGTTTCTGATGAGAAGTCAACTGTATGTAGTTCTTAACATTTGTTCTCTACTGATAAGGCATTTTTTTCCCTTCTGGTCTCTTTCTACATTTTCGTCTTGTCTTTGGTTTTCTACAGTTTAAATAGTATATGCCTAGCTGTATTATTTTGGTATTTATTCTGATTGGTGCTCTCTGAGCTTCCTGTATTTCTGATTTTGTGTCTCTCAAAATTCTTGGTTATTACCACTCAAATAACAATATCACTCAAATATTCTCTCCCCTTTCTTTTCTTCTGGCTTTCTCTTTTTTCTTTCTAGCATTCCAATTGTGCTTACGTTGCACATTTGGAAATTGTCCCCACAGTTTTTGATTGTTTTCTTCTCTCCTCTCTTTCTCTTTCTTTTCTGTTTCTCTCTGTGTTATTCTCCCTCTCTTTCCTTCCTTGTTTCCTTCCTTCCTCCCTTCACTCCTTCCTTCTTTTTTCCTTCCTTTCTTTTTCAGTTTTTGCATTTCTGTTTAGGATATCTTTTTTTTTTTTTTTTACTTATATTCAAGAATATTGGCTCTTTTCTCAGGTATACCTAGTCTACCAGTGAGCTCTTCATAGGCATTCTTTATTGCTGTTATAGTGAGTTAGAGAGAGGAAACAGAGAGAGAGAGAGAGAGAGAGAGAGAGATCTAATTGTGTAATTGTCTGTTTCTGTTTCCAGTTTCATCCATTTTTGTTTCATGTATTTTTGAAACTCCATTATTAGGTGCATAAACATTCATAATTGTTATATCTTCTTGATAAATTGAGCTTTTTATTATTATGAAGTGACTTCGTATATCCCTTTGGATATATCTTTGCTCTGTAATGTAGTTTGTCATGTATTAGTATAGTCATTCCAGCATTATTTTGATTAGGGTTGGCGTGGAATATCTTTTTCTATCATTTTAACCTATTTGTGTCTTTGTAATTAAAGCATGTTTCTTATAAATAGCATATAGACAAGTCTTGCTTATTTTATCCATCTGACAACTTCTGACCTATAATTGAGGTATTTAGACATTTTATATGTAAAGTAATTGTTAAAATGGTAGGCTTAAACCTACCATCTTGTTATTTGTTTTCTAATCATCTATTATTTGTGTTCTTATTCCCGTTTTTCTGCATAACTTGGAATTAAATGATTTTTTTTATGGTTCCACTTTATCTCCTTTCTTGACTTATTAGCCATGACTCATTGTTTTGTTATTTTAATGGATCTTTTAGGACTTATAGTATACATTTTTATTTAGTCACCATCTTACTTCAAGTGGTATTATACCCCTTTGCATGTAGTATAAGAAACTTATAACATTGTACCTTCATTTTTCCCCTCAACTTTATTGTTATCGTTTTTATATATTGTACTTCTACGTGTATTTTAAACTTCCACACTACATTGCTATTACCTTATTTAAGCAGTCTATTATCTTTTAAAGGATTAAAATATATTTAAGTTTTATATATTTACATTTACAGACAACTTTTTGGTGTTCTTTATTCACTTTTGTAGATTGACATTTCTCTCTTGTGTTTTTTTCTTCTGCCTGAAGAATGTCTATTAACATTTCTAATAATGCAGTCCTTCTGGTGATAAAATTTTATATGTTTTGTGTTTCTGGAAAAGTGTTATTCCCAGTTGATGCTCCCATTATATTTCAAATAGATCATGCTGTTAGGCACATATGCCTTGTCTTTTGAGTTTTCTTTTCATCTTTTGATGTCATTTTGTCTTTCAGTTTTGTTTTGTTTTTTTTTTTTGCAATGACTTGTAGCTCACCAGTTATCTGTTCTGTTGTGTCTAATCTTCTATTAAACCTATAAATTAATTTCTTACTGTCAGATATAGTGTTGTCAGTTCTTAAGTTTCAATTTACAGATCCCTGTCCTCAAAAAACTTTATCATATTTTCCTCCACTTTTAAAAGCATTTTTTATCATAATTATTTTAACTTGACTATCTGGATCGCCTGTGGGTCTTTTGTATGGTTTTCTAAAAATTTTATTTTAGTCAGTTGCTCCAGTGTTTCAATTCTCTTAGTAATTTTTATCAGAAACCTAAAATTCAAGATGACTTATTATAGAGGTTATGGGTTTTAACATCCTCCTCCAACAAAAGTGCTATACTTTGGATGTTTCTCCCCTCCAACCTCATGTTAAAATTTTGTTCTCAGTGTTAAACATGGGTCCCAATGGACGTGTTTGGGTCACGGGAGCTGATTCCCTCATGACTAGATTAATGCTCTTTCTCAGGAGTAAGTGAGTTTCCACTCTATTAGTTCCCACAAGAGCTGATTGTTAAAAAAAGCCTGGCATCTCCCCCACCCACTTGCTTCCTCTCTTGCTATGTGATATCTGCATAAACCAGCTTCCCTTTGCCTTCCACCATGAGTGGAAGGAACCTGAGGCCCTCACAAGCAGCTGAGCAGATGTCTGCATCACGCTTCTTGTACAGCCTGCAGTACTGTGAGCTAAATAAATCTCTTTTCCTTGTAAATTACCCAGCCTCAGGTATTTCTTTATAGCAACGCTAAACGGACTAAGACAAAGGGTTAGGTTTTCTCTTGGGAGCAACTAGGAAGTACGGATTCCCATAATCTAATGGATGTTTGATTTTAGTGTTTGGGGTTAGTTTATTTCCATTTTGTGATTACTGCTAAGCCATGGTTCTGTCTTCTAAGATGTGGTCCCTATTACAAGTTTGTAGCTGTTATTTCTAATTCATGGTCCTTTTTGAAATTCAACAGAAAGTCTGGGATATATTTCAAAAAACGTCCAGCTTGTCAGAAATTGAACTTCAATCATAGTTTTCCCAGCAACACACAACTGCTGCAATCTCAGCTCTTCTGTTTGGCCCCCGAGATGTTGTAGTCTGCTGAACTTTTGAACTCTTAGTCTGCTGCATTTAGCTTAGGAATCAGCCAAAGACTTTAAAGAAATTAGATCAGAGATTTCAGCATTTACTTCTCAGTACTTCCCTATTCTCTGTGATTTTACCCCTCATATCCCAGCCATTGTCGCAGCTTGGAATCCTGGCTTTGGTATCTTTATTGCAGTAAGGCAACCACTTTTTGCTTCATTTTAGTTTTCCTCCATAGAAAATTAGAAAATGGTTTCATGAAAAAATCCAAGATAAACACAGAGTGCTCTCTCTGCTTCTCTCTTCTCGGGGACCAGAGTTGTATAAACCCACCTCTGTTAATTTACCTTCAATGACTTACAAGAGTTGTTCCATACATAGTTGTCAGTGGAAAGTTTAGTCTTAGCCAAGCCAATCCATATGTCCCGTAACCAGAATTATGTGATTTTCCTTATGTATTATCTGGCAATTTGAAATATCTTTTTTTGGGAGGCATTTCTTTAAAATTCTAATTTGCCATATTTCTCCTGAAAGGCCTAAATTTGTAATAAACTTTGGTACTTGAAGAGACCCACCTATAAAAATAAATGTAAAATCATTTTTTCTTCTTAAATTTCAAAGCTGTATTTGATCTCCACTGTCAGGTACTTGATCTATGCATTGACTTAGAAAGACTCACATGTTTCCATTTAATAACCAATTAGAATAAGAAAAAATACGGTGTCATGCAATATTAATTAGAGTCAAACAGAACCAATGATGTCATCATTTGAATGTTAGTTAAGTTTTCTTAGCTGTAGCTTCCTCTTTTTAGAATATCAATAATTATTCTTTTTCTGAGTTGTTGCTATGGTACACACATTAAGATGTTTATAGTAGCATTGTCCATAGGGACAAAATTTTTCAAACAGAGTAACTATCTTTCAGTAGGCTTATGGTTGAATAAATTATGGTATATTCATACCATGAACTAGTTTGCAGCCATGAAAAAGAGTAGCTATGCCACTTGATTTTGAGGGCTTGTTTTTAGATAATAAGTGAGAAAATAAAGATGCAGATATGTGAATGTAATTTGTACATTCTGTAAATGTGCCGATGTGTCTACACATTTTATATATTACATCGAGGAAACCATGGAGGGGCATATATTATGTTAATGTACATTCCCTGGAGTGAAGGCAGGAAGATGGGAAGAAAAGATGAAAGTATGCTGATGTGGGAGAAGGAGGCGAGGGCAAGGTAAGCAAAAATGGGGCAAAAAAATGATTTATTTCAAGAAATTAATGTCTATGAATATCATTGCTCTACATTTTTATTAAATTTTATTTACATTTGGTTATAGAAATAAATTAATTTTCAGTGTCGACTTTTCAATGCTAGACTTACAGTACAAATTTAATATAAATTTATATGTTTTAAAATAAGACATTTGAATTATATGAAAGTTAGTAATGAGTAGAGTAGATCCTTAACCTGAAGACCGCAATCTTGCAAGGGCTAAATATCACACTTACTTACAAAACAAGTCTTGATGCTCATGTCAAGATATACCACTAGGGCTGGTAGACATACAGGTTGACATAATCTGGCTTTTAGTTCTAATGTTATTTATACAAATTTTGAAAATAGAAAGGCTGATAATTTAGGCCAGCTATCTCTTTACAATGTGTTCCTTCTTTGTAATTTATTCCTTAATTCCAAATGAATGGATGGCAAAAGATTATCAGACAGTGAATGCTTTGTATGTAGGCACAGATATAAATTTAGCCCAATCCCTAAAGAGCACTTCCATGAAATCCTATGAACATACTCTTACTTGTCTGCACTTTTCTAGTTTTTCTTCCACACTACAATGATTTATAAGTTTCAAGTAGTCATTTGAATAAATAATATTCCCAAAACACCTGTTGAATTTCTGGATTGTCATTCAGTTAACAGGTTTAGGTAAAAGACCAGCTGTGACCAGGGAATGATGCTTGTGCCCTAAAGGCCAGTCCAGAAACTCTGTCCTGCCAGTCTTGGGAATGTGGGGAACAATTCAAGTGGCAGATGGGGACATGATATATAAGCAGAAGGAAGACCAGAGAAAGCCCACCCAGACACCCTATTGATCTTGTGTGGGTCTCTCGGCTCAGAAAGTATTTCAAGAATATTTTTCCCTGGAACCTAAAGAACTGGGAGTAAGGTGCCAGCCTCCTTGTGGGAGAAGCAGGCAGCAGGAGCAAAGTGATTCACTTTTCCCTGCCCTGCTGCTATGACCCCATCAGGAGACAGGAGAAGATAGGAAAGGCCAGAGATGGAATTGTGAGCCAGATTGTGATAGGTTTAATAATCTCAAATCACTACCCATAATTGAGAGAAAACTTGGAATATGACCAAGTAGCAATCCAAAGCACCACAGTAACTGTAAGTGGAGAACATTCCTTTTACTAGTATTGCTGTCTCTTGTTTCTCCCCCACCTTCCCTACTGTAAGACTCCTGATGCATAGCTCATCTTCTTCCAACCTTTTAATACCAGTTGCTGGACTCAGGTAAGTTTAGCTATATTTACTGTAGAATTCAGAAACAATTCAGTGAGGTTCCTTCCTGGAACAGTTCTTAGAATCTATTAGGTTAGTGCAGAACTATTTGTGTTTCACCATTGAAAGTATTGGCACCAACCTAATAGGAGAGTTTTTTAAAGCGCATGCGCCTGTGTGTGTTGGGGGTAGGGGGAGGGAGTTATGTAATCTATTGCTCCTAGAAATGTCTTCAGAGTATATAAACTGAATGAAATGTTTTAAATTTTAGAACTAGAAAAACATATTATCTTAGAAACTGATAAACTTCTTAACAAACAATTGCTTTAATCATGTGAAACATTTTACGTTAAAAAGGAACTCTTGATTTTTAAAAATAGGGGCCCCAATAGTCTAGTCTCTGCTGGACACTAACACTCCTGGGAATGTAGCATATATTACTGTCTGTAGCATATATTACTCTCTACAGGATGTTGATCGTGTTTTAATTTGACTAGTTGAATGATTAGGAAGGAGTCCACCAATTCCATGGGCTTTACCCATAGCTCCCAAGGATGTCAATGTACTAACAATGAACTGCTTTGTTCAGTGACCCAGCCTATTGCATGCCAACTCAGTGATCTTGTAATTAGGTACCATTCAGGCTAGTCTGACTTAGCCTGGAAGAGTAGAAGTAAATAAATGTGTAACAGTCTGAGTCCTTAAAGTTATAGACTTACTTAATGTAGACCTCAGCTGACAACTATTTTCTAAATGGTTCTTCAGACTTCCAAAGACTTTGGTTTGAAGCGTGATAGTGAAACATATATCATCTTCCCCTTAAAGACAATTCTCTGGTAAATCTGGAAACAATACTTAGAACCAAATGGAAAATTAAACCATTGGGATGTGGTGGAAAACTAGCCACTATCAGTTCAGTTTGGATGCTTATATGATGCAAAGAACCCTGTTATAGATACTATACAGGACAGATTATCAAAATAAAGAGTTGATAATAACATTTGTGCAAACAAAAAGCAGTCATATGAAGAAAACCCATGGTTATAATAAATGACCTCATGGAGATGGCAAATTTCAAGTCTTTCCTACTATGAGTACTGCAAGAAGGTAACCACGGATATAAAAAATGTCCTCACAGAGATAGCAAATTTCAAGTCTTTCCTACTATGAGTACTACAAGAAGGTAAAATTAGCTGACATCATTTATAATGTCATATATCTGGTCTACTGGTTTTTCATTGTATTAGTCCATTCTCATGCTGCTAATAAAGACATACCTGAGACTGGGTAATTTACAAAGGAAAGAAGTTTAATGAACTCACAGTTCCACATGCCTGGGGAGGCCTCACAATCATGACAGAAGAAGAAGAAAGAGTAAAGGGATGCCTTTAATGGCAGAGGGCAAGAATTTATGTAGGGGAACTATAAACTCCCCTTTATAAAGGAGAGTTCTCCTCTATAAAACCATCAGATCTCCTGAGACTATCACAAGAACAGCATGGGAAAGCCCTGTCCCCATGATTCAATTACCTCCCACCAGGTCCCTCCCATGACACGTGGGAATTATGGGAGTTACAATTCAAGATGAGATTTGGGTGGGGACACAGCCAAACCATAACAATCATAAACTGAAATTTTTAGGTGGGTGAGAAATATTACCAGAAATACATCCATAACACTTAGGACTGCACAAAACCACACACACATATTTTACAGTGCAGTACTTTCCTTTTCTCTCATAAATTCTTTGTTAGAAGTTTACCAAGATGGAATGCGTAGTTTTATCTGAGACAAGTAGCCATGTAACATGTGTAAAGTAAAGAGATAAGCACTAGACACCCCAACTAACAACATGAAGGGGAGCATCCTGAGGAGAATTACAAATGAGGTTGAAAAAGGAATATCAATAGGGCTGCCATCTTGTCTCAAATTACACCTCTTGATTCAACTCTGTGCTTGGTTAAATAATGGACAATTTTTGAGAAACTATATTGACACCTCTGTCTTTAAAAAATGCGGATGGCATGAATACAAGTTGTCTCACTTCAACTAATGTGGAAACAGGGACACATAGCTCACTGGCCCAATTGTGCAATTGCAATTTAATACAGGCTCCCAAATTTGACAAGGATCAATGTGTTAGGTTATTATATGCTTTGTTAACAGAAGAGAAAAATGCCTTTATCTGTAAATCTTAGGCAGGAAAGAGTAATACATTCTCATTTTGTAACATTTATTTCCTCATAGAATTGGTTAAGTACTATACTCAGTTTTTGTATCAGATTCAGTCAATAAAAACTCATTGATAGTCCATTACTACTTGACAAATTCTACTGTAAGGACTTTAGCTAAATTGTCCCAAGCCCCTGCCTGGTTGATATTTTTCTCCCCTCCATCTTTTCAACTTCATCAGAAGTGATACATTATAAACAGACATATTTATCTTCCAACTAATCCCAAATGGATGAAATAAAGAGCTTGACACCAATTTTAAGCTTTTCCTCTTTTCCTCTCCTAATCATTTATTGCAGAAGAAAAATGGCCCTACAAAAATGGATTTTTACCACATGCTCAATAAATTCTAGGTGCATTTCTTTGATTCTCTGTCCCAGTACAAACATTCCTCTATCAAGATTAATATTAAACTCAGCCCAAGGCTGAGCACCAGATTTGAGCAATGACAAATTTCTCACCATTTCCCCACAGATCTTTTACTTTTTCTGCCAAGCTGTGAATTTCAAGCTTGCCCTATAACCACACACGGGGGAAAAATGCTCCTATCAATGACAGTAAATCAAACTCTTTCGACCTCTGATTGACACATGGATACAACTGGAGTTCTTGATGTGTTAATTCATTTTTTCATTCTGTGAAAATTTCTTTTTGTGCATTCTGCAAAATTTAGATAATTCATAGTGATAGTCCAGTGTAGTTCTTGAGAAGAGAACAAATAATCATATAAACATTTTTAGGTCAGTTGTACCCAAATTTTAGATTTCAATCAGTAAAATACATTTTTTAGATAATTAAAAAAATAAGATAAACTGCAGATTCAAATTGTGTCAAGTACACTAATGTAAAATCCACCATCAACTATTAATTATATGATACAAATCTCAGAATAAAGGACAGTTTTTTTAAAAAAATGAATGTTAGCTTTAAGTAAAACTCACTACATTACCCCTTTTCCTCTTATTTTATCACAGATTCAACATGGGCATATAACATTTTGCATCTCTGTTCTTGGGAGCAGTGGCATCAGCTGATGGAATAGAGCCTTCTGTCCATATAGGCACAAAGCAACCAGCAGACCTCAGCTCTGATCCCAGCAGTTTCTTTGTTAAATACATGACAATTCCATGAACTTGCCTTTTAGGCAAGACAAATCACTTTCCCTTCTGAAGCTCACCATTTTGTTCATATTGCATGATCATTGTAGAGATCAAAGAAGATTGTGACATTCTAATTGGGTAAAAGAACATACCTACCAATAGGTATATTTGATGGGACAACTATCTTATTTTTAGTTATTTAGGTCGAATTTGATGAAGTGTCCACTTGACTGGTAGTCAGAAAACTGGAGATGAAAACAGTCTCCATTTAAACTCTTATCATTGCCATCTAAACAGCATAGAATTATTGTGGACATTTTCACTTATGTGTTTTAATAAGTTAGCCATGAACTCAAAATACTAAATCACAAAGAAGCCCATTACAAAAAGCAATCTGTTAAATTCCAACTACAAAACTATCTATTTGTATTCACCCTTTGCTTTTGAAAAGATTATTTTACCTCATTTAAACATTTACTCCTGGAATTCTCAATGTGACCTTGATAGAGAAGACAATTTTTTTGTCTTCTTTCCCTTCAGAAGTTCACCATTTTGTTTATATTGCATGCTCTATTTGTATTCACCCTTTGCTTTTGAAAATATTATTTTACCTCATTTAAACATTTATTCCTAGAATTCTCAACATGACCTTGATAGGGAAGATAATTTTTCATTGACAAAAATTTCTTTGAGGCTTTGTGTACATGTACTGTTTGAGCTAGGCAAAATGTTAGCTCAAGAAAGCAACGGTAAAAGTTAATGACATTTTACTCAAATTAAATAAATCCCAAGAGCAACTGCTGAATGTGAGGGCCTCATTTTTCATATTGTCTATTCTGTTTGGGGAGAACAGTTCCTCTTGTTCTATTTCCTTTAATTTGAGAACATGTCTCAACTTCTCTCTCACTCAAGAACTCTGAAGTTTGGATTTGGCTTACACTACCTTGCATTTCAGCCCTTTGCTGGATTTCTCTGGGGTTCTTTGGGTATGGCATGAAGCCATGTGTGGTCTCCTGTGTAATCAGGTTATTTCCTGGGAGGCTTTCCCTAATTGTGTTAGTCTAATGAGATTACAACACTGCACGTGCATATCTGGGCATCTAGGAAATAGGTATTAATATTTGATTGCTGAGTTTTTGTTCATGTGTTCTTTAATTGATTAGAATGTGTGGACCTTCTAAACAATGACCAGACATTGTGCATACTAGTTTATGTAGTGATGGAGAGGTGCCTCCCCTTACTCCAGACACCTGAGAGGCAATGAAAATTTACTGAGTAGTAGAGAGATCATGCAAGACAGAAAAGGATGAGGGGTTCAAGTGTACGCCCATTCCATTTCTGAATGCATTGCCTAACCAAAATCCATTTGATTACTCTGATATTCACACCCTAGTTTTCAATCCTAGTTAATTGCAGTTGTCCCAGCATACACATACTCCCTCTTTAGTTTTTTTCCATTGTACTTAACATCTTCATATACACTATATATTTATTTTTGTTGAAAGTCTAACTATAGTGCTGAGAGACAGGACCAGCTGGATTTCCTAGGCTGACTAAGAATTCCTAAGACTAGCTGGGGAAGGTGACCTCACCCACCTTTAGCTCACACCTGACCAATCAGGTAGTAAAGAGGGCTCACTAAAATACTAATTAGGCTAAAAGCAGGAGATAAATAAATAGTTAAATCATCTATCCTCTGAGAGCACAGGGGGAGGGACAATGATTGTGATATAAACCCCAGACATTCCAGCAGGGAGTGGGCAACCCCATTTGGGTCCCTTCCCCTTGTATGGAACCTCTGTTTTCACTCTATTAAATCTTGCAACTGCATACTCTTCGGGTTTGTGTTTGTTCCAGCTCGAGCTGAGCTTTTGCTGGCTGTCCACCACTGCTGAAAGCCGTAGTCGCAGACCCGCCGCTGACTTCCACCCCTCCAGATCCGGCAGGGTGTCCGCTGCCTTTCTGATCCAGCGAGGCACCCATTGCCGCTCCTCATCGGGCTAGAGGCTCGCCATTGTTCCTGCATGGCTAAGTGCCTGGGTTCGTCCTAATCGAGCTGAACACTAGTTGCTGGGTTCCTTGGTTCTCTTCCATGACCCACGGCTTCTAATAGAGCTATAACACTCACCGCATGGCCCAAGGTTCCATTCGTTGGAATCGGTGAGGCCAAGAACCCCAGGTCAGAGAACAAAAGGCTTACTGCCATCTTGGGAGCAGCCCGACACCATCTTGGGAGCTCTAACAACAAAGACCCACCAGTAACAGTGCTTAATAAAGAGAACCTTGGAGCTTTTTTCAGCCTGAGATGCCAGGAAAAATAATTGAGACAATAAGAGTACTATGAACTGAGAAAATATTATGTATATCCTAATATTTTCATAACATTAAGGATGATGTATTTCTTGATTTTTGGAAGAATTAGATCCTAAAACATCTGACCCAACAGTAAATTTGAGGGATAGACTTTTATTTACTGATTTAATATTTTAATGGTTAAAGGTCAATCCTGGTTTCTATTTCTTCTAGAGTCACATTTTTCATAAGTTGTAATTAGAAAATTGGATAAATATAGCCAGAAATAACTTCCAGAAATGTATTCATTTGTCTGTTTTAAAGTAAATGGTATAAATGTATTCATACTTTTCTCTTCTTATACCTGCATTATATCTCAAATTGTATCCCCTTTTCAGTTCATAGGTTTATTTATGCCTTTTCTTTCTCAATTTCATCAGAATTTTAACTAGTAATCAATGCAAATTAAGCAAGCATCTTTAATTTTTTTTTTTTTTTTTTTGAGATGGAGTCTCGCTCTGTTGCCCAGGTTGGAGTGCAGTGGCACAGTCTTGGCTCACTGCAACCTCCACCTCCCAGGTTCAGGTGATTCTCCTGCCTCAGCCTCCCAAGTAGCTGGGATTACAGGCATGCATCACCACGCCCAGCTAATTTTTGGTATTTTTAGTAAAGATGGCGTTTCACCATGTTGGCCAGGATGGTCTTGAACTCCTGACCTCATGATCTGCCTGCCTTGGCCTCCCAAAGTGCTGGGATTACAGGCATGAGCCACCATTCCCAGCCGCACCTTTGATTTTTGTCTGCGTTTTTTTTTTTTTTTTTTTTTAATCTTTGTGTTCTAGTTTATTAGTTAGTCCTATTTTTAATTTTTTTTCTTTGTTTTAGAGACAGGTCTTGCTCTGCTGCCCAGGATGGAGTGCAGTGGTGTGATCATAGTTCACTGTAACCTCAGATGCCTGGGCTCAAAACACCTTCCTGCCTCGGCTTCCCAAGTAGCTAGGACTACAGACACGTGTCACCACAACTAGCTGATTTTTACATTTTGCAGAGACTGGGTCCTTGCTGTGTTGCCCAGGCTGGTCTCCAACTGCTCACTTCAAGTGATCCTCCTACGTCAGCCTTCCAAATTGCTAGGATTACAGGCATAAGCCACCGCACCCGACCTGTGCTCATTTTTTCTTTCTACTGCCTTCTTTGGGTACAGTATCTTTGCCAAAAAAAGTTCTTGAGGTGGACACTAACCCATTTATTCTTTCTTTTCCAATGCAAATATTTAAGACTCTAGCTTTAAATGTATCCCACAACTTTGAAAGGAAGTATTTCTATTATTGTCCATTTCTAAACAATTGCTTGATTTCTCTGATGAATTCTTCTTTGACCCGTGAGTTATTTAGATGTTTCATCTTTTCATGTGAATAGTTTTATTATTATTATTTTCTAATTTATTGTTATTATATATCAGGGTCTACATTATATTAATGCTGTAGTAGCTGCTAAAATTTGGTTTCTGGTCTAATGTGTGTGCTTGAGAGAAATACTGCCTCTTTGTATCCTGTGTCACTTTTTTCTAGTGGTTTGTGTGTCTCCTTCTCATCAATTTCAAGGTCTTTTGTACAGTTTAGAAATTAACAGTTTCTCTGTTGTCAGGGTTGCAAATGTACTCTTCCAAATCTGCTATTTTCTATTGATTTTTTGAAATCATCTTTTACTGTATGAAAGTTTATGTCTAATATATACAGAATGAAATTTGCCTAGTGTTTTTTTTGACGCTCATAGGATTCCATGTTGCTCAAGCCACCTCTACCACCTTAAATGTACAGAGACTTCTATACATTCTTGTAGAATTTTTGGACATTTTTTTAAGGTAAGATTCAGGTTTGGAAAATAAATTTTATACCATTTCATATATTAAAAGACTTCTCAAGAAAAAAATGCAAACAGAAATGCAAAATTGGGTACAAAAGTGAATATTAGCTTAGAATGTGAAAAAGAATCACAACAGAATGCAAATTTTAATGTTGACAAATACCTCCAACATCCAGTAAATCTAGAAAGATGGTATACCTTTACTAAATAACGGCATGACCCTGGCCTCCAGTGCTTTTATCTTCCTGTAGTTTTCAGCTTTACATTTTTTCTCTCTCCATATAATTGCAATTTTAGAATATTTTCCACAGAGAGAATAAAGAGATAAATTAGTCTCTCCTCTAGCAGAGTTTATCCAAATTTGTTTTATTATTGATAATCAGGATGAATAAACCACAGGAGTTTGGGCACACACACAATCACTGTTTTAGGCTCATGGCACAGTTGTGTCTTTCAAGCAGGAAATCTGAAAAATTAGTTTACACTCAATTCCCAGAAACAAAGAAAAATATATATGATGCATTTATAATTGTATACACTGTATTCTCAAGTTTATTCTTGAGAGGGTTATTTTGACTAGATATCAATGGGAATTCCATCAATTCTTCCATCAATTGTGTACATTTGATTATTTGAAGACATTTCCACAAATTGACTTCTGGTTTGATATATGCCAAATCTTGTTTCTCTTCCACTATCCTTGTGCTTCTGGGGCCAGTTGCAGCAGGATGTGATCAGAGTATGGTACAAGCAAGGTCCTGTATCTTCATGAGAGAATGCTGAGTTGGGTCAGCAATGTAAGCAGTCCTAACATTCTGGAGGCCATTCCTACCCTAGGGTGGTTACCAGTAATTAAACACAAAACCACTACAAAGCCCATATACCTTAATCAGCCCAAACTAAATGGATCTCTTTTTCAACCTTTCTATTGCCAGAGCCCATAAGCCCTGGTGGTGTTTCCAGTGCATTCTGTGAAGAGAGACATGGGAAGGAAAAGATGAGTTCTACTTTCCCAGTAGGTTTGCCAGAGACATTGCTGGTTTTAGGAATGACTGTCCCACATCCTGGGAATTCTCTCAGTCCTAAACACACCAGGAAGGCTCATTATTCTAGGAAAAAGAGACAGTAGTCTTAGCCATTGGTGGTAAAACTTGGCAACTTTTTATAAATGTATAACCTGTGGACGCACTGCTGAAGCTCTTCCTAGGGTATTAATTAGTGACCCAGGCAAGCAGGGGGGTTAACTTTAAGTGAGGGCCTGCCGCTGAAGTTCCAGTAGCTTCCCCCTAAATCTGCTGGGTTTTTAATTCGTCTTTATCTTCAAATGTTTAATTTAGCTGCAATTTATTTTCAACTTGGATTCTTTCTATTCCTCCTAGTCGTCTTCCCTCTGGCTGTTGTGCTCCTTGGATGGCTACGTTTCTGTTCTAGCGTTTTGTGACTCAGGTACTGCCTTTGGAATCATCATGTGATGAAGATTCTGTCAGAGATGGGAGATGATGCAGTTGCTCCCAGTGGGGCTAGTGGAGTAGGAGAAAATGTGCCCACCTCCCACTGAGGCACCTGGGGAAGCCTCTCTGCTACTGAGAACCCCAGCCTCAGGGAACCCACTCTCCACTCAGCAGCGTCTTAGCGTCTTGGTGTCGGGAAACACAGAATTCGTGTCCCATGCCCATGTTGCCCAGGGGTCCCCAGAACTCAGAGGTCCGTGTTCTCCCGAGGATCTGCCACTTTGTCTTCTTTGTTGCAGAGATCTCTGAGGCTCATTTCCAAGAACCCACACAGTCCAAGAAAGAGGAAATCCCAGAGCAATTTGGCTTTGTTTTTTCTGCAATCAATCAAACAAAACATAAAAAGCCTTACCTGTCCCTGACTGCCTTTTGCCCTGGGTGTACATATGCATGTATTTGTGTGTGTGTGTGTATTAAATTTTCTTGCTGTTTCTATTCTTTCATTATCATAACAGAAAGATAACAGAGCCACACAAGACCCTGGAGACCTGTTAGATTAAAAGCACATGGAGTGCCTTAACCATTTTTATAATTGTTATAAAGGTGAAGAAAACATTCAGAGAGATAAACAAACACATGTGTGTATATATACGTATATACATATATACGTATATATACATATATATAAGCCCTATGATTTCTCATTTATACATGAGGCCCATTATTTCTCATTTATAAATTATCCCAATGGTTTTTATCTCATCAGGCTATTTTGAAGCATAAATAAATAAGCAGATGTTCACATATCCAATACATAAGTAGTACAGACATAATACTATATGCAACAAGATCTGTCGGAGTAGATGAATATGAATTCAGGTGTAGTTTCTGCTTGGGATGAAGGAACGTTGGGAAGCTATACTATTTCATAGGAAAAAACACAGGTAATAGTGTCACATCAACCTGGGTTAAAACCATTACTTTATCACATACCAGTAAGATTCTTAATCTATTTGGAACCCCTATGTATAAAATGAACTTAATACCTACTTAAGAGAGTTGTCATGTAAAATTTTTGAATGCTCAGCAATTGAAACCAATTGGCATAGAGGGGCAGGGCCTGGGCAGAACAATCTTTTGAAGACCTCCTTCTGTGCCCCTTCAGCTCTTTGTCCCACCATAAGTCCCAGAAATGCAATGATGCTACCAAGAAAGCATGCAGCAGCCACCACGAGAAGCTTTGATTTCCTCCTTTTTCTATTGCTGCTTCTCTCTCCTTGGGACTCATGCTAAGAACTTGAACTGTATGATTTCATATACTTAAGAAAAAAAAGGAATATTAGGGAGTTCAAGGGGCAGCCACTTGGCAAACATGAAAGCTTGCTTCAGAACATCTTTATAAGTCCCATTTTCATCCAGGTGCTCCTGAGAGCTGCCCCCTGCAGAGCTAACAGAGGCTTCAAGTCCACACTGCTTATATCCCTTGGCAGCAATTAGAGAAACTGCCCTTCAACATGGGCTTTATTTTATCCTGTGATTGCTAGGGAGAGCTACAAACAGCATCCAGCAGGCAGCGATAGCATTACGTGTTATCATTGTCATTTTCTATTTCATTTATGTTCAACTGCCTTAAATACTGGAAAAGCAGTTTTACTTAAAAGCTGGGCCCTGCACTTCCAGGTTTATCAGAATAAAGCAGAAACCAAGCTGGAGAGTTTTAAGGGCGCAGGGAAAAAAAAAATAAACACTGTTTGGAGACAGGAGGCTTTGAACTATAGTGGGTAAAGATAGCTGGGTTCTGCTTAAGAATTTAAGCATCCAAATAGGTGCATTTAAAATAAATGCCCCCACGGACTCCATCTGAACCCTCATGTCTTTTGTGATCAACATAAAGCCAGCCTCTCAGCAGTAGCTCTCATAAATTCCAAGGATTAATCCACACAGATCGCATTTGGGATTCAACAGCAGGTTCGGATAAAGAGCGGGTAGTTTTGTCTGAATGCTTTTCGCTCAGTTAGTAGCAGGAGAAGCGATCTGTTTTTGAGACTTTTAATTTGGAAATAATAATAGCTATCACTTATTTGGATCCTTTAATGTGCTAGGTGAGGCCTGTTCAAGGACTGCAGGTAGAATTTCATTTAACTCATACAAAATCTTGTAAGTAGCATTAAAGACGAAGAAATCAAGACTCACAGAGATAATTAACTTGCTGAAAATCAAATAGCTGGTAAGTAATGGAGAGCCAAAATTTAGGTAAGAAAGGATATCAGAGTCAAGGCGACAGCAGATGTATCTTACTCAAAAACATCATTCGTTTTCCATCAGGCCACACCTCTGACATACGCAAAATAAATATTGCCAAATCTAAGATGCCATCAGTTGTAAGATGCTCTGTCATGTATCATAAAGACAAAACACTTGTCAATTAAACTGATTCCAAGACACATTCTAATTTCAGATGTAAAATGTGAAGAAAAAGTATTTTTAAAGAGCCATGAAAAATGGTAATTAAAAAACTAGGCTTAAACGTAAACAACAAAAATGGTAACTAGAAAACTAGGCTTACATGTAAACAGCAAAAATAGTAATTAAAAAAATTAGGCTTAAATGTAAACAGTAAAAAAGTAGTATACAGGCCTAGCTGGAGGGCAGACTGATGATACACAAGGAACATTCTGGTTACCTCTTGCTTTCTCCAAAGCTGAGAATGAAATCCAGATTCGATCATTGCTGTTTCTGTATTCTTCCTGCAGGTGGCAGTGCAGGCTACTGCATGTGGCCTTTGGCCTCACTGGGAAAGGGTTTCAGAGGATGGGGCAGTTGGAGAAAATTGTTCTCACATCTTTTATTTTTATTTGCTGTTTCTGAACTGATTTGAATCACAGTGTCATTTCTGTAGCGCTTTCCTTCTCCTTTTTCTCCTCTCTGATGTCTTCTTTCTCCCCATTAACTCTTTTTCTCCCAAGATTCCCAAAGTTTGAAACAGCTCTACTTGGCAGTGAAAATAAATGCGTTCCCTTTTTCCTTGCACTTCTAATCAGACGTTGAGGGATTAGCTAAAGGGGAGGAAGCTGGTGTCCTGATTATTTTATGTGCCCATTTATCTGGAGAATGTTTCTTAGGTAGATCTTCCTACCTCTTGATGTACTTGATGATGAAATCTATTTCTATCACTTTCCTCCTAAAACCCTCAAATACCCCCACAAATCCCATAGGATAAGTATAAGCATGAAAAATCGATTTTAGCCTGTTTCTTCTACCCTGTTCTGCACCACCACACGAGGTTGCAGCCCGTGAACACATACTGTGTCCATTCCCAACTCTGGGCCTTCACTTATGGCTGCCTTCTCTCTGAAATGTTCTTCCCTGATTCTTTGCTCACAAAACATCATGCTCACTCATCCCTCAAAAGTAAGTTTAAGTTCCTTAGTGAAACCTTCTCTCGCTTGAACTTCACAGCCTTCCACATACATCCCACCATCTTAGCAGCCTTCTGTGCACAAGCTCATTAGCATGCTGTCACTCTAGCAGCTATCAATGTGGCAATCTTCCCCTTTCTGTGTTATTTACATCTGTTTTCCCATTGCCTAGCACAGTAGGTACTCAATTCATATTTATTGAATTCATAATCGAATGCCTCTTTTCTGAAATATACTACTTCTGATATATCCTAAGTGAGTTATCTTTAACTTGTACACACTTGGGTCACCTGGAAAGCTCTTGAAACTCCTCATAAACAGAACCCACCCCAGACCAATGAAATCAGAACTTCTGTGGATGTGGCCCAGGCATGAGCATCTTTGAAAGTTCTCCGGATTTCAAGATGCAACCAAGGCTGAGAATTACTGCCCTTGCAGTGATTTACAAAATGTGGTCCCAAAGCCAGACCTATCAACCTTTCATTGTAAAGTCAAATTTTTAGGACTCACCCAAAACCACAAAGGTAGAAATGGCTGAGGAGTTTGGGAGTAGTGGCGGGGGTGGGGGTGGGGGGCGGAGGGTAACAATCCCTATTTCAAGAGACCGTTTAGTCAATGCATACTACAGTGTAAGAACCGCTGCCTCAGCATGGCGTGGCTCACGCCTGTAATCCCGTTGTGTCCGGAGTTGGTTCCGCCATGCCTGTAATCCCAGTGTGTCGGGAGTTGGTTCCTTCGGGTGGGTTCCTGGTCTGGCTGACTTCAAGAATGAAGCGGCAGACCTTTGCGGTGACTGTTACAGCTCTTCAAGGTGACCTTGATGCAAGAGTCAGCAGCAGTAAGATTTATTATGAAAAGTGAAAGAACAAACCCTCCCCAACGAGCCAGAGGACCCTAGCGGGTTGCTGCTGCTGGCTGGGGTGGCCAGCTTTTATTTCTTCATTTGTCCCCACTCATGTCATGCTGATTGGTCCATTTTACAGAGCACTGATTGGTCCATTTTACAAAGTGCCAATTGGTCCATTTTACAAACCTCTAGCTAGCTACAGAGTACTGGTTGGTGCATTTTTACAGATCACTGATTGGTGCATTTTACAAACCTCTAGCTAGCTACAGAGTGCTAATTGCTGCATTTTTACAGAGCACTGATTGGTGAATGTATAAACCTCTTGTAAGACAGAAAAGTTCTCCAAGTCCCCACTCGACCCAGGAGGTCTGGCTGTCTTCACCTCCCAATAGGCCTTTGGGAGGTTAAGGTGGGCGCATCCCCTGAGGTCAGGAGTTTGAGACCAGTCTGGCCAACATAGTGAAACCCCGTCTCTACTAAAAATACAAAAATTAGCTGGTGTGGTGGCACCTGCCTGTAATCCCAACTATTTGGAAGGCTGAGGCAGGAGAATCGCTTGAATCTGGGAGGTGGAGGTTGCAGTGAGCTGAGATAGTGCCACTGCACTCCAGCCTGGGCAACAGAGCGATACTCCGTCTCACACACACACACACAAATAATAAAGTAAGTCCATTAAACCTCTTTCCTTTATAAATTACCCAGTCTCAGGTATGTCTTTATTAGCAGTATGAGAACAGACTAACACACACATTAAATAATTATGCTGTTTCCTGCTCATTTGGAGTGGTATACACATAAGGGCTTTCTCTCTTTATTTTTCCTCCAAGGCTTTAAAAAGGGGTATGATTTCAACACTCACAGGATTGGAGAGGAAGTTTTATTCTAAGATGGTAAAACTCTTAAACTCACACCCTTGGTTCTAAACCTATGGTCTGAATTCTTAGAGTCTTTATTCACATTGTCATTTTCGCTAGGCTTTGGGAAGCAGAACAGTGAAAGGAGATAGGTAAGGTCTCTGCTTTCCTCTTAATCAAGCCAGGGCCCCTGCTTGCTCGCCATCAAGAAGAACCATATCTACAATATATAAATCAGTGAAGTAGCTAAGTTTAGATGTTATGATTGCATTACCCAAGGCAATAAGACAGGAGGTGGCCAACGCAGTCCTCCATGAACTAAACTGTATTGTGTGTGTGTGTGTGTGTTTGTGTGTGTGTGTGTGTGCACGTTTTCTCTCAAGGGTACTAATAGAAAGATCTTTTTACCTGCGTACCTCTGTTAATAACTAGTTTTAAACTATGTTGAAGAACGGGTATGGATGCTACAACCAGATTAAATAGATGTGGCCTATCCGACAAAGCAAACCTGAGATTCTATTTTCAAAACAGTACACCTCAGTCATAAAACCTCTCTCTAGTGCCAGCACCACCTGTAGCTCGCTGAGCCCCAGCTGAAGGAGAAGGCGATAAGTAAGGAGGTTTTTAAGACCATGGCTGGTCTGCCGACTGCCCACAGATCAACCAGTGGCAAAGCCCCCAGGAAGAAACTGGCTGTGGAACCTGCTTGCAACAGTGCGCCCTCTCCTGGAAGGGTGACGAAAACTCATCATTACAGGCCTGGTTACTGTGGCACTCCATGATATCAGACCTTATCAGAAGTCCTCCAAACTTCTGATTTGCAAACTTTCCTTCCACCATCTAATGCACATAATTGCTCAGGACTTGAAAACATCTGCGCTTTTAGAGCGCAGCTGCTGGTACTTTGCAAGAGGCAAGTGAGTGAGGGCTATCTGGTTGGCCTTTTTGAAGACAGCAACTTGTGTACTATCCATGCCAAATATGTAACAATTATGCCAAAAGACATCCAGCTAGCACGTCTCATACGTGGAGAATATCCTTAAGAATCTCCTATGATAGGAACATTTCATTCTGAGAAAAAATTCTCTTCTTGTTATTGGTGGTTCTGAATGTTAGATTTTTTTTCCCATGGAGTCAAAAGGTAACTAAGGATATGATTGCCAGTGAAAACATAGAGGACAGAAACCAGATATTGATACTTTTTCTGTTTTCACTTGTGTGTGTATTGTTAGTATAAATGCAGGGACATAAAACATTAATGTAAGTCAAACATTTCAGTGAACAAGTTCAGTGGTTAAACTTTACAACAATTTTAAGAAATCTGTTAATTTTTTTCTGAACAATGCTAGCATTTGGATTTTTTTTAAAAAATAAGCAAATGTTTTATGACAGCAACTAAATGGTGTTAGTAGCATTTTTATCAAACAACAGATACCATCCATTCATTAGACTTTTCTCACTGAATTGTCCTACATGCAGTACATGTTTTTTAATGTCGTCTTTCTTTTGTGTTGTTTCTGTAAGTTTGCTATTAAAATACATTAAAATATTTTTTAAACACTGGTCAGCAAGCATGTCTTCAGCAATCACATCAGTCTCAGGAGAAATTTTCATGGTCAGGCAGATAAATTTCATCCTAGATAGGGCAGTCTTGTAATAAAGGCATAGAATAGGATGGAAGCATGGTGATGACCAGGGATCATGAGAGCTCTCCTCTACCTGCCTGTCCAACAGATATATTCTTTAAGGATAATTAGTTCAATGCTTAAATCAATGAAAGCTTATTTTAAAATAGAGTTACAAATAATCACTTTTAGTAACTCAGAAGGAATCACTGGGATGAGGCTATAAAAAGGCAGAATGTGTTAGTGAACAAAGTCATTGAGTCATAATGGTCACAACTGAGACTATGCTTTCAAAAGCATTCCCTATCCTAATTACCCAAATTTTTTCTTTTTCTTTTTCTTTTTTTTTTTAGACAGAGTCTCGCTCTGTCACCCAGGCTGGAGTGGTGCGATCTGGGCTCACTGCAACCTCCACCTCCCGAGTTCCAGTGATTCTCCTGCCTCAGCCTCCTGAGTAGCTGGGACTGCAGGTGTGCACCACCATGCCTGGCTAATTTTTGTATTTTTAGTAGAGATGAGATTTCACCATGTTGGCCAGACTAGTCTCAAACTCCTGACCTCAAATGATCCCCCGCTCTTGGCCTCCTAAAGTTCTGGGATTACAGGCATGAGCCACTGCACCCAGCCCCATAAGTATTTTTTATAGTCCTTTTCCCCCAGAATTGTTCACAATCCTTATTCTATTCCTTTCCTTATGTTTCTGTCTCTCATCCTCCCCATCAGGAGGGCCAATTACTAAACACTCAGGGAAGGAAAGGCTCTTAGGGACATATTTCTAGGAAGATGAATCCCTATAAACTTTCTTTCAAACACTCACCAACTCCAATTTTCTAATTTTAACTCAATTGTCAAGTCATTGTTCGATTCAAAAATGGTAAATGAGAGAGCAAAGAATAAATCAAAACCTGAGGAGAAAGGGCAGGAGGTTCATTGAAGAAGGTAAAAGTTTGGTCCACAAAAACAATTTTAGAATAAACGAATCCAGTAATGTTGCAGGATGCAAAACCAACACTCAAAACTCAGTGTGTTTCTCTACACGAACAACAGAAAACCCCAAAAGGAAATTAAGTCAACAATGCCTTTTACAATACCATCAAAAAGGATAAGGTAGAATAATGAAGGTGCTTACCACTGTGAACTTCCCTCTTAGGTCTACTTTTGCTGCATCCCCTAAGTTGTGTTTCCATTTTCAATTGTTTCAAGATATTTTTTAATTTTCCTTTTGATTTCTTCTTTGACCATTGGTTGCTCAGAAGTATGTTGTTTAATTTTTACCTATTCATGTGTTTTCCCATTTTCTTCCTGTGATTAATTTATAGTTTCATACCACTGTGATCAGAAAAGATACTTGGCATGATTTCAACCTTCTTGAATTTGTTAAAACTTATTTTGTGTCCTAACATATGGTCTATCCTGGAGAATGTTCTATGTGTACTTGAAAAGAATAGTATCCTGCTGCTGAAGGATGGAGTGTTCTATTGTAAAGCATGGCTACTATAGTTAATAATAATGTATTATTAAGTTAGTGAAAAAGTCATTGCGTTTTTTTGCCAATGCACCACTGCACTCCAGCTGGCAACAGAGCAAGACTCCATCAAAAAAAAAAAAAAAAATAATAATAATAATAATAATAAGTATTTGCAAAAACCACAATTACTTTTACATCAACCTAATAAATACTTGAATTGCTAAGAGCATAAATCTTACCTGTTCTTACCACAAAAATATATATGCATGTGAGGTGATAGTTAATTATTTTGATTTAATCATTTAATAATGTATAAATATACCATAACATCAGAGTGCACACCACAAATACATAAATTTTTCTTTGTCAATTATAACTTAATAAACCTGGGAACATTTTTTAAGAACTGAAAGCATTACAAATACATAAAAAATAAAGAAGAATAAAATACTTAGGAATAAAGTTTTGTGGTTTTCTTTTTGTTTTTCATTTAAAAAATTTATTTCATTTGATTTTTTAGTGATATATAACAGATGTACCTATTTTGGAGGTACCTGTGATAATTTGATACATTCATGTAATATCAGGGTAACTGGGATATCCATCACCATAAATATTTATCTTTTCTTTATGCTAGAAATATTGGAATTAAGGAATAAACATAAGGAGGCAAAAATATTGTACACTGAAGATTATGAAACATTATTGAAAAAATCAAAGAAGATACAAATAAATGGAAAGACATCCTATGCTCATGATTGAAAAACTTAATTCTATTACAATGTTTATAGTGCCCAAAAAATCTATAGATTTATTGTAATTCCTATCAAAATCTCAATGGCAATTTTTGTAGAAATAGACAAAAACCATCCTGAAATTGATAGGGAATCTCAGAGGACTCTGAATAGTCAAAACAATCTTCAAAAAGAAGACCAAAGTTGGAGGTCTCATACTTCCTGAATTCAAAATATAATACAAATCTACAGTAATCAAAACAGCATGGTAATAGCATAAAGAGAGACATATAGACCAATAAAACAGAATAGGCAGCCCAGAAATAAACTCTTGCTCACATGGTAAAATCATTGTCAACAAGGGAGTCACAGTCACAGAACAGGGAAAGGAGAGCTTCCTAAATAAATGGTATTGGGAAAACTAGATATTCACATTCCAAAGAATAAAGTTGGATTCTTACCTTAAACCATATACTAAAGCTAACTCAAAGTGAATCAAAGGCCTAAATGTAAGACTTAAAACTTTAAAACTCCACAAAGAAAACAGAGGGGAAAGGCTTCATGACGTTGGAATTGGCATTCATTTCTTGAATATGACACCAAAAGTACAGGAAACAAAAACAAAATAGACAAATAAGACTATATAAAAGTTACTATTTGGCATCCATCAAAAAAGTCAACAGTGAAAAGGCAACCTATGGAATGGGAGAAAATACCCGCAAATCATCTATCTGATAAGTTTGTATTCAGAATATAGGTAGACCTCTTACAACTCAATAATGAAAAACAAATAGTTCAAAAATGGGCAAATAACTCATCTAGACAATTCTCCAATTGGCCAACAAACACATGAAAAGATGTTTAATATCACTAAACAACAGAGAAATGCAAATCAAAACCACAATCAGATATCATCTCACACCCATTAGGATGACTATTATTTTAAAAATAAAAACAAAACCAGAAAACAAGTACTGGCAAGGATGTAAAGAAATTGGAGACCTTGGACACCCCTTAGTGGGAGTGTAAAACGGTGCACCTACTATAGAAAACAGTATGCAGTTTCCTCAAAAACGTAAAAATAGAATTACCATATGATCCAGTAATGCCATTTCTGAATATGTATCTAAAAAATTAAGAGCAGGAAATTCAAGAGATCTTTGCACACCTACGTTCATAGCAGCACCATTCACAACAGTCAACATTTGGAAGCAACCAAAACGTTCATGGATGGATAAATAAAGAAAATGTGTTCTTCACATACAATGGAATATAATTCAGCCTTAAAAAGGAAGAGAAACTTGTCACATGCTACAACATGGTTGACCCTTGAGGACATTATGCTAAGTGAAATAAAACAGTCAAAAAAGACAAATAATGTGTGATTCTACTTATATGAGGTATATGAATAGTCAAACTCATAGAAAGTGAAATTGTGGTTGCTGGGGGCAGAAAGCAGGGAGGTTTTGTTCAATGAGTCTAAATTTTCAGCACACAATTAAAATTTCTAGACATCTGTTGCATGGCTATGTGAAAACAGTTAACACTACCAAACTGTACAATTTAAAATTGTTTGCCGGGCGCGGTGGCTTAAGCCTGTAATCCCAGCACTTTGGGAGGCCGAGGCGGGTGGATCACGAGGTCAGGAGATCGAGACTATCCTGGCTAACATGGTGAAACCCCGTCTCTACTAAAAATACAAAAAACTAGCCGGGCGTGGTGGCGGGCGCCTGTAGTCTCAGCTACTTGGGAGGCTGAGGCGGGAGAATGGCGTGAACCCGGGAGGCGGAGCTTGCAGTGAGCCGAGATCACGCCACTGCACTCCAGCCTGGGAGCACAGCGAGACTCCGTCTCAAAAAAATAAAATAAAATAAAATAGTTAAGATGATAAATTATGTTAGATAGAGTGCTTTAAGAGAGAGAAGAGTGGGAGTTCTTGGGGTACAGCTACAGTTAGTCAACGTCATTGCATTTGGTGCCTTAGGTATTACAGTTCAGTGAAAAAGGAAGTTTGTGAATAAGGAAGAAGAGACCCAGAGAGGGATGTAAACAGGAAAGAGGAATAAGACGGAGGCGTAAGAGAACAAGGAGCTGCTGGGCCAGGAGAACGCTCTGTAGCAGAGGGCAGAAGAAAGTACTAGTAGTGGGTGTTAGTTAGCGGTGTTCTGTACTGCAGATATTTACGGGAAAAATGATACCCAAAGTGGGAACATTTCAGAAAAGTCAGAATAGAAAAGGTTTCCAACCCCAGATGGCAGAATTAGCTTTGGAAAATTAGGAGGGAAAAATGAGAGAATGAATGTAGAAATAGAGTGTATTAATCAGAATTTAATACTATAAACCACAGCAAAAGAATTTGGTTAACTCAAGCAAAAAGGAGTGTGTTTCGGGGGTCTTGGGTTAACTCTTAAAATTCACAGGAAGACCAGATAACCAGAGCTGAATCGACAAAGACTGGGATCCAAAAGGACAGGCAAGTTCAAACCACAGGATGAGCTGAGGTTAAGTCATGGGCACTGGTACTATTGCTACTGGACACTAACGCTGATAACACTGGTGGCTTTAGGCTACCGCTGGTGCCAACTTAAAGCTGTGAATCTGTCAACCGCTCCCCAAGATTCCAGAGTTTGGCTGTGCATGTCTTACTGGCCAAATCTTCATCACCTTCTCACTCCTCCACACTATGACTTTCAAGAGTACCTGCTCTCCTGCTTTGGGAAACAGCCAAGTCACAGTATCCCACCAGGACACACAATGCAGGAATTCCTTCAAAAAGTAACGCTCTTATGATCATGAGTTGCTAGAATAAAACATGCATACCCACCACACCATACCCCACCATTGTCTAGACATAAACAAAACGTAACACACAATAAAAAAGGCTCCTACCAAAGACAAACAAGCTCACCCTTATTCTACTGAACATATCCCACTTCCAAAAGGAAGCCACTGCACTCTCTCCACTTCCTTCAAACTTCAAGCCTAAGACCTCTGACTAACATCTATTTCTTTTTTCAGTTTTGTAGCAATTCTATTCTATTTCAAACCACAAAATAATTATAAAGTTAGATGATACCAATGCATATGCAATCTTTGTGGAAAGCTACACAAATAGGGAAGTTAGTTAAAATATTTACATGCCACAAAAAGGAAGGAAATTCTGAGTAATGGCTTTAGTCATCTTCTCCGCACAGGTCCCATGCCTGTGCAGGATATTGATGGCTTACTGACTCTATGGCTCACTCCATGGATACTTTGCCTCCTGCCAGCACTTCAGCCGTTGGAGTGCTTAACCAGCGGGGTGACCCAAAATGTCATACATGAGTATTTCAGCCTTTGGTGGTCCTGTTTTTTGTTTGTTTGTTTTGTTTTGAGATGGAGTCTCGCTCTGTTGTGCCCAGGCTGGAGTACAGTGGTTCGATCTCAGCTCACTGCAACCTCTGCCTCCCAGGTTCAAGTGATTCTCCTGCCTCAACATCCCAAGTAGCTGGGATTACAGGTGCACACCACCGTGTCTGACTAATTTTTTTAGTTTTTAAAAGAGACAGGGTTTCACCATGTTGGCCAGCCTGGTCTCGAACTCCCGATCTCAGGTGATCCGCCCGCCTAGGACTCCTAAAGTTCTGGGATTACAGGTCTGAGCCACTGTGCCTGGCTGGTCCTGTATGTACATAGTTGCAATATGCTTTCAACTGTCTTTTACTAACTTTATGTTTAAAAAATATTTCAGTTATATATTGGACAAAAGCAGAAACGAGATTACCTGATGATAAATCAACCCTCTTGTACAATTACACAATGATACTCTTCATTACATTTCAAGATTTTAATTCTCTTCAGTCAGTCTATTTTTAATTTTTTCACGGGGGCTTATGTTACATAAGATTGTAAAAAGAGAGCTGTTTCCCTACCAGGCAATTCAAGTCCCTACCCTAATCCTATACAAGTGACTCCAAACATTTTATCAAAATAAATCTTTTTAAACAAATGACAGTTTAAAAACAAATCAAAATACCTCAGTAGCTTTTAACCAAACTCTAACTTTATTTGTGTAAACAATGATTAATATTCACCTCTTCTGATTAAGTCATTTCCTATTCAAACTAGAGCACGAACTATTTCACAATTGAAATTCTTATCCCATAGGAAACTGCCATGGATTGAATTGTGTCCCCTACCAACTTCTATGTTGAAGCCCTAACAGCCAGTCTCTCAGAATGTGACCGTATTTGGAGACAGGTCCTCTAAAGTTGTAATTAAATTAAAATGAGGCCTTTGGGGTAGGTCCTACTTCAATCTGACTGATGCCCTTAAAAGAAATTTGGACATACCAAAAGGCACCAGGACGCAGGCATGCAGAGAAGAGACCATGTGAGAACACAGCAAGAAGGCGGCCATCTCTAAGCCAGAGAAAGCCCTATTAAATAGTTAAATTTGAAAGTTTAACTGTTTACTGATGAGCTTGATAAGTGTTAGAAGCCACCTCCCCCAAAGCAGACTTTAAGATGGGGAATGTTGTACAGGTAAACTACAAAAAAAGGAATCCCAAGGGAAACCTTTGAAAGAATGGGGAGGCCAGGCAGGAGCAAGATTTCAGGTAAAGTTTTTCAGGGATTTTCTTCAGTTTCTCCCACAGGAGCGTCTGTTGAACTCACCACTGTGCTGTCTCTTGGTAAGGGTTAGAGGATTATCAAACTTCCAAATCCGTCACTGGTTTAGGAGAAAGTAAATTCTCAGACTCTGCCATGAATAGTCCTCTGCAATAAGAACTGCATACGCTGGCTCTTGAGACCAAAAGTTCCTCAAAGGTCTGGGGCTCTAAAAATAGAATAAGGAGAACCCATGGAGAGCTGGTTGGAGTAGCAATACTAACCACCATGGTAAATGTTGGATTGTTCTGTTACTTCAACTTATCTGTTAGGTCCTGTGCCATATGCTAGAAAGCCACCGTAACTTCTGGAGCCCGTGTAGCTTTGAGACCTTCAGCATCCAAGTTGTCATTAAGCTCAGACACTCCTATCATTTCTACCACACCCCCTCCTATTTCAGGAATTCCTTCAGAAAAATGACCAGGCATTCCCCAGGAAAGCCACCTAGATAAAGTTAACTGAGCTCTGGAAAGTCATCTGTTTTCTTGCTCCCACTGGGCTCTTCCACTTTGTTTTCAAGCCTTCTTCACCCTTTCTCCCTTTCCTTTGATCTCTTTCCCTCATCATAGTTTTCACTTATACTCTGATGTTCTGCATTTCTCTAGAATCTTTGTTGAATTTCTTTCAGCATTTTTATGGCATCTTTATCATAATCCGGTTTATAATCAAGAACAATATCATGGACTTTTCCCCAGTGACTCAGGAGAATACCTCCTTTTTCCTGCCACTTCAGTTTGGACTGAATTAGGATTTATTTCCATGACTCTATCACAGTCTTGGATGGAAACATTTAGCAATCTGAAGAAGTCACTTGCTCTCTTGGCATATACAGAATAATTGAGAATCTTTCATGATACCGTTGGTGGGAGTAGGCTTGCAACAAATGTAAGTCATTTGTTGATGTAACTTATTTGTGTCTTTAGGACTTGCTCAGGCCTCATATCTATATATCACTTCCTCATGATGTTTTGCTACATGGATTAGACCATGCAGTTCATAATGGGTCCTATGATTTGAATATTTTCCCCAAAGTTTATGTTTTAGAAACGTGATCTCCAGTGCAGAAGTGTTGGAAGGCGGGCCCTTTAACAGGTAATTAGGTCATAAGGGCTCTGATCCCCTGAATGGATTAATGCTGATATCCAGGAAGTGGGATTTTTATAAAAGGACATGTTTGAGGTTCTCTCTCTCTCTCTCCCTTTACCTCTGCTAGGGTTTAGTTCTGTGTCCCCATCCAAATCTCATCTCAAATTGTAATCCTCACATGTCAGAAAAGGGACCTGTAATCCCCACATGTTGAGGGAGGGAGGTGATTAGATAATCGGGGCAGTTTCCCCAGGCTGTTCTCGTGATAGTGAGTTCTCAGGAGATCTGGTGGTTTTATAAGTGTTTGACAGTTTCTCCTTCACACATTCTCTCTTGCCTGCCACCATTTAAAACATGCCTACTCCCTGTTCTGCCATAATTGGGAGTTTCCTGAGGCCTCCCCAGTCATGCAGAACTGTGAGTCAATTAAACCTCTTTATAAATTACCCAGTCTTAGGTAGTTCTTTATAAAAGTGTGAAAACTAATACAATCTCCTGACTTTGTTTGCATCTCTGCCATTTGATGCTTTTTGCCATGTTATGACATAACAAGAAGTCCCTCACTTCCATCAGTTTTGAACTTTCCAGTCACCAGAATTGTGAGAAATACATTTCTATGCATTATAAATTATGCAGTCTCCGCTCTTCTGTTATAGCAGCATACAATGGACTAAGACAATAGGTAACTCAGATCCTATGATCAGCCAGCTTTCCATCACCAGGCGTTTTTATCACGGCCCATAATTAAACCATCAACTCTTTTCTATAAAGAGGAATAAGTTCCTACTGAAGAAGGCAAAACTTTTCTCAAGACTCCAGTAGTCTGAGATTCTCCTGTTGGGGTTTATCATAGTTTCATTCGTATAGTATCTTGAGCTACCCCCAAAACTTTAAGTAGCACTTACTGGATGTGCCTGAACTGCAACCTGGACCATCTAGGGATCCTCCTTTTGTTCTGGGCCTCATTCAAATTAGGAAGTTGTATTTATGTCCCAGCGTTGCCATAATAAGTCACCACAAACTCAATAGCTTAAAACAACAGTAATTTATTTTCTCACAGTCCTGAAGGCCAAATGTTTCTCAAGGCATTAGCAGAGTTGACTCCTAGTGAAGTCTCCAAGGGAGAATTCGCTTCATGCATTTCTCTCCAAGCTTCTGGCTGTCAGCAATCCTTAGCCTCCCTTGTCTTATACTGGCAGCACTTCAATCTCAGCCTCCATTTTCACATTGCCTTCCTCTCTCAGTCCTGTTTTCTTATAAGGACAACTATCATTGGATTTAGTGACCACTCTAAATCCAGGATGACCTCATCTCAAGATACTGAATTTTACCTCCAAACGTTCTTTTCCTATATCAGGTCATGTTCAGAGGTTCTGGGCTTTATGCCAATACACAAAAAGGAAAGAATAGTTTTTTCAATAAATGATACTGGGCTGGGCACGGTGGCTCATGCCTGTAATCACAGCACTTTGGGAGGCCAAGGCGGGTGGATCACGAGGTCAGGAGATTGAGACCATCCTGGCTAACATGGTGAAACCCTGTCTCTACTAAAAATACAAAAAAATTAGCCAGGCGTGGTGGCACAGGCCTGTAGTCCCAGCTACTCAGGAGGCTGAGGCAGGAGAATGGCATGAACCCAGGAGGCGGAGGTTGCGGAGAGCTGAGATCACGCCACTGCACTCTGGCCTGGGCGACAGCGTGAGACTCCATCTCAAAAAAATAAAATACAATAAATGAATAAATAAAACTAGAAAAACAGGATATCCTCAAACAAAACAATTACTTTTAACCCTTACTTTATACCATACACAAAAATATACTCCAAATGAATTAAATAATGGTAAGATGTGATATCATAAAACTTGAAAAAGACAAAAGGAAAAGCCGTTTGGCATTGTTCTTGGCTATCATTTTTTTCAGCCATGACACCAAAAGCACAGGCAACAAAAGCAAAAATAAATCAGCTGGATCACACCAAACTCAAAAGCTTCTGTGTAGTAAAGGAAACAATCAACAAAATGAAAAAGCAACCTGGATTGAGATGAATTGGGAGAAAATATTTGGAAAATGTATATCTAAAAAGGGGTTAATATGCAAGATCTATAAGAAACTTACATAACGCAATAGCAAAAAACAAAAAATGCAATAGCAAAAAACAAATAATATGATTTTAAAATGAACAAAGAACTTCAATAGATATTTTTCAAGATGACATGCAAATGGCCAATGGGTATGTGAAAAAGTGCTCGATATCACCAATCATCAAGGAAATGCAAATCAAAATCAGAATAAAAATGTCATCTCACACTTATTATAATGGCAATTATCAAAAAGACAAAAGATAAATGTTTGTAAAGATGTGGATAAAAGGGAACCCCTGTATACTGTTGGTGGGAATATAAATTGGTATAATTGCTATGGGAAACACTATGGAGGTCCCTCACAAAATTAAAATTAGAACTACCATTTGATTCAGCTGTCCCACTGCTGGGTATTGAGCCAAAGGAAATGAAATCAGTATCTTGAAGAGATATCTGCACTTCCATATTCATTGCAGCATTACCTACAACAGCCAAAATATGAAAACAACCTAAGTTTCCACTGATAGATGAAAGGAAAAAGAAATATAATATATATGTACAAACACAGGGGAATATTACTCAGTTTTAAATGAAAAGAAAATCCTGCCATTTGAAATAACATGCATAAATCTGGATGACACTATGCTAAGTGAAGCAAGCCAGACACAGAAAGAGAAATAATGCATAATCTCATATTTAAAATAATTGAATCTAAAAATGTATAATTAATAAAAACACAGAGTAGAATACTGATTATCACAGGCAGAGTGTAGCAGAAATGGGAAGATGTTGGTCAAAGTCTATAATAGTTTCAGTTATATAGGATAAATAGGTTCTAGAGATCTAATGTACAGTATGATTACTATATTGTATTATTAATATATACTCATATACTTGAAATGTGCTAAGACACATCTTATATGCTCTTACTACATATATACATACATACATACATACACACACACACACACACACACACACACAAAATGGTAACTGTAAAGAGATGGACATGTTAATTAACTTGACCATAGTATTCAGCCACCATGTGTATGTATGCCAAAACATACTGTATATATTTAATATATACATTTTTAATTTTTTACTAAAATTCTGGACATCATCATATAAAACAAACAATAAGACGCTGAAACCTAAAGAGAAGAAGAAAGACTGACTAGGGTCTCAGGACCTAAGGAATGACACTATGGTGAGTTCCTTGGATTTTCTCTTTGCCTCATATTTCTTAAGATTGGAGCAGAAGGATCTGGACTCCAATGGGCACAGACCAAAAAAAAAAAAAAAAAAAAAAAAAAGTTCCAGCACATAGCTTGGTCTCCTTAGCCAAAGGACTAGAAAAAGGAAAACCTGGCCGGGCGCGGTGGCTCAAGCCTGTAATCCCAGCACTTTGGGAGGCCGAGACGGGCGGATCACGAGGTCAGGAGATCGAGACCATCCTGGCTAACACGGTGAAACCCCGTCTCTATTAAGAAATACAAAAAACTAGCCGGGCGAGGTGGCGGGCGCCTGTAGTCCCAGCTACTCGGGAGGCTGAGGCCGGAGAATGGCGTGAACCCGGGAGGCGGAGCTTGCAGTGAGCTGAGATCCGGCCTCTGCACTCCAGCCTGGGTGACAGAGCGAGACTCCGTCTCAAAAAAAAAAAAAAAAAAAAAAAAGAAAAAGGAAAACCTAGTAAGACAGAAAACATTTAGACAATAACTACTCTGGCAGAAAGCCACAAAAAGAACTATAGCCCTATCCTACCCCTCATAACAGCTGAGACCAGATGGGGACCCTAGACTTTACCCTTGCCAGGCTGTAAGGAGATGTCTAACTTCTATACCACAGGGTGATGTTACAGAAGATAGAATAGAAAACTGAGAATTAATTTCATCCCTGTAGTTGGTAATAATATGTCCCCTCTTCCTGCAGTAAAAATGGAGACCATACAGGGAACCTGGATTTCACCCTGCCAGCAGAGTTGATATCAGAGAAGACTTAGTTGAGAGTCAGGACTTTCATCATCCCTCAGTGTTAAGGAGGCCACTCCCTGCCCTGTGGCATCAGTGAAGGTTATCTGGTGAACAGTCTTGAGGCATTCCTACCTCTCTTAGATGGGGATGTAACAGTGAAGGCCTAGTATGGAGCTGGAATTCCCACCTCTGCCCATCAGTGATAAAGACATTCTCTGCTAGGGTAACAACCTAGGCTTAGTAGGGAACTGGACTTGTAGCGCCTACTAGAGTCCCCTGTTTCCTGCTGGAGTGGTGTTGGAGGAAGCCAGCCAAAACAGAAAGCTTTAATGGCATCCAGAGTCTCAGAACATATATAATCTAAATGTCCAGGTTCAACCAAAAATCAGTTATCTCAACTAGATCCAGGAAGATCTCAAACAGAATGATAAAGGACAATCAATAGATGCCAACACAGAGGTGATAGAAATATCAGAATTATCCGATGAAGAATCTAAAGCAGCCATCACACAATTGCTTCAGTGAGCAATTATGAATACAGTTGAATCAGATACAAAACTAGAAAATCTCAGCAAAAAATGGAAGATATAAATAAGAACCAAATGAAGACTTTTTTTTTTTTTTTTTGAGATGGAGTCTCGCTCTGTCGCCCAGGTTGGAGTGCAGTGGCGTGATCTCAGCTCACTGCAAGCTCAGTCTCCCGGGTTCATGCCATTCTCCTGCCTCAGCCTCCCAAGTAGCTGGGACTAGAAGCGCCCACCACCAGGCCCAGCTAATTTTTTTGTAGAGACGGGTCACATCTGTAATCCCAGCACTTTGGGAGGCCAAAGTGGGCAGATCACTTGAGGAAGGAGTTCGAGACCAGCCTGGCCAACATGGTAAAACCTAGTCTCTACCAAAAATAAACAAATTAACCAGACATGGTGGCAGGAGCCTGTAGTTCCAGCTACTCAGGAGGCTGAGGCAGGACAATCACTGACTCAGGAGGTGGCGGTTGTAGTGAGCCCAGATGGCACCACTCCACTTCAGTCTGGACAAAAACCCACAAAACAAATTTAAAAAGCACCTCCATGGATAGTTTTAATAGAATTCTATCTACACCAGTGAAAATAACCTCTAGGAATGGAGGGGAAATAAAAATTCTCAGATGAAGGAAAACTAAGAGAAGCAGTCACCAGCTGACCTATCCTGAAAGAATGGCAAGGGCTGTCCTCCAAACATAAAGGAAATAATGAAAAAAGAAACCTTGGAATATCAGGAAAAAAAAGGATAGGAAGCAACAAATATGGGTAAATACCATAGCCTTTCCTTCTCTTGATTTTTAATCAGAGTTGAAGTAAAAATTATACCATTCTCTGATGTGGCTCTAAATGTTTGAAGAACATATTTAAGAAAATTATATTATGAGCAGGAGAAAGTAAAGGGACATACAGAGAGATAAGTTTTCTATATCTCATTTGAACTGGTAAACTGATGACATCTGTAGACTGCAATAAGATATACATCATATACCTACATACATTTGATATATATAATGTATATGTGTACACATAAATGTAAACATACATGTATATTTTATATATGATGTAATACCTAGAATTGCCACTCAAAGAACTACACAGAGATACACTCAGAAACACTCTAGGACTGAGTGCAGCGGCTCAAGCCTCTAATCCCAGCACTTAGGGAGGCAAAGGCAGGAGGATTGCTTAAGACTAGGAGTCTGAGACCAGCTTGGGCAACATAGTGAAACCTCATCTCCACAAAAAGAGAAAAAAAAATCACTATAGATAAACCAAAATGGAATTCAAAAAAATGTTCAAGTGACCCACAGAAAGTCAGGAAAGGAAAACAGAAATGAAAAATAGGGATAACAAAAAGCAAATAATAAAATGGTAGACATAAGCCTAACATATTAATATTTACATAAATATAAATGGTCCTAATAAACTGATTCAAAGACAAAGATTGGCAGAGTGGATCTAAAAATGTTACCCAACGCTATAAGAAATTCACTTCAAATATAGTAATACAGACAGGTTGAAGGTAAAAGGATGTAAAAAGATACATCATGCAATCAAAAGCAAGCAAGTATGGCTATGTTAATATCAGATAAAGTGCACGTCAGAGCAAATAAAATTAACCGAAACACAAAGGTACATTATATAATGATAAAAGGATCAATCAACCAAAAAAAAATAGTAACACTAAATACAAATCTCCAAAATATGTGAAATAAAACTTGTAGATATTATAGAAGAAACAGACAAATCTACAAGTACAGTTGGAGACCGCAACACCCCTCTCTCAACAACGGATAAAATAACTGGACAGAAAATCAGCAAGTGTGTAGAAGAATTCAACATACCATCAACGAAAGGGATCTAATTGACATTTGTAAAACAATCCACCCCATAATAACAGAATACACATTCTTTTAAATTGCCCATAAAACATATACAAAATTAGACCATATACTGGGCCATTAAACCTCAGAAAATTTAAAATAACTGAAATCATTATAGTGTGTTGCCTGACCACAGGAGAATAAAACTAGAATTCATTAACAGAAAGATGACAGGAAACTCTTCAAACACTTAGAAACTCAAACCACACTTCTAAATAATATATGAATCAAAGAGGATGTCTCAAAGGAAATATAAAATATTTAACTTGCATAAAAATAAAAATACAACATACCAAAATGTGTGGCACATAGATGAAGTAGTGCTGAGAGTTAAATTTGCGGCTCTAAAGGCAGCAGCCGCCAACCTTTTCTGCATCAAGGACTGAGTTCATTGAAGACAATTTTTTCCATGGACTGAGGGTGGGGGGTGGTTTTGGGATGATTCAAAATTCAAGAGCATTCCATTTATTGTGCACTTTATTTCTTTTATTATTAAATTATAATATATAATGAAATAATTATATAACTCACCATAACGTAGAACCAGTGGGAGTCCTAAACGTGTCTTCCTGCAACTAGACGATCCCATCTGGGTGTGATCGAAGACAGTGACACCCGAAGTGTGTTGCTTATGTCCAGTCTACTCAGTAATCTTGTTTCGGTTGCTGTCACTGCAGAAAACCCTGCTGCACAAAGGCAGGATGCTGGAAATGGAAGCAGGCTTTTCAGTGCTTTTGTGGCAATCTCAGGATATTTCACTTTGACTTTAATCCAGAACCTATGGAGATTTGAAGTAGTCTCAAGCATACTTTTAAGGCCATCGTCATTTGCATTGTCAAACAGTTGATCCTCTTCTAGCATGGACACCGTGAATTCACCTGGCTTATTCACAGATGGGTCACGGATCCATTCCTTCCCAGTCTGGGGGTCTTTTGTGGTGGGAAGCAATGGTGGTGCAAGAAGGCCCGGGCTCCATCACTTTCAAAATCTGGGCTAATGTTTACAACATGTGAGAAATCCCAATGCTCGCTCATTGCCCCCAGAATTCCAGTTTGACTTTGAATGCACCCACTTTATCTACCAAAATAAACACAGTTGTCATTCTCCCCTGAAGTGACAGATCGAGTTTGTTTAGCAGGTTGAATATATCACACAAGGAAGCAAGTTTTGAGACTTACTCTGTGTCACTGAAATGTGCTGCTAGTGGTAATTGTTTTTCTAAAAGAAATCTCTGGAGTGGCTTTCATAATTTAAAAACTCTGGCCAGTGATCTACCTTTAGAAAGCCATCTCACGTCTGTGCATAAGAGAACACCTGTGTGTGCTCTGCGTCCATCTCCTCACAGAGCTGTGTGAACAGCTGTGAGTTAAGGGCATGTACTTTAATGTGGCTGATAATTTTAATCACATCCTGCAAAACATTTTTAAGTTCAGTGACATTTTTCAGCTAGCCAGCATTTCTGTATGGCTGACACAGTGCATAGATTTACATTCAGAAGTGACCTCTTTGACCCGAGTAGTGAAATCAGAAAGCTGTCCGGTCATGGCAGCCACTCCATCTGTGCATATACTGATACAAAATGACCAATTCAGTTTTCCTGATATGTAATCATTCAAAGACTTGAATAGTTCTGCAGCTGTGGTGTTTGTCTGTAACAAAAGTGCACATAACATCCTCATGTGCATCCACCTGAAAATGTGTAACACAAAAACGATCATTTTTTGCCTTTTTGTCAACATCGGTAGACCCGTCAACCTGGATTGTGTATCATGGTGATTCATTAATCCTCTCTAACAATTGTGCCTCAATATCCTCTGTTATTTCATTAATTCATCTAGTTACAGTGCCAGCCAAAAGAGGAACACGTGTCCCCTTTTGTACTACAGCCTTTTCTAAAATTTCTTTTCTTTTCTTTTTTTTTTTTTTGAGACAGAGTCTCGCTCTGTTGCCCAGGCTGGAGTGCAGTGGCAAGATCTCAGCTCACTGCAACCTCTGCCTCCCGGGTTCCAGCAATTCTCCTGCCTCAGCCTCCCAAGCAGCTGGGACCACAGGTGCCCGCCACCATGCCCAGCTAATTTTTTGTATTTTTAGTAAAGACGGGGTTTCATGTGTTAGCCAGGATGGTCTTGATCTCCTGACCTCGCGATCCGCCTGCCTCGGCCTCCCAAGTTGCTGGGATTATAGGCGTGAGCCACCGCGCCCAGTCATCCTCTCTTCTAAAATTTCATGACAAATGTCCTTAGCAGCAGGCAGGATCAACTCTTCACCATTAGTAAAGGGCTTCTTGGTGTTAGCAAAGAGATTAGCCACTAAGAATGTTGCTGTCAGTGCAGACACATTTGATGAAGTGGTGGCCTTCAATAATTGCATCTGTTATTCCTGTTCACATTTTTTTATTTTGAAAAACTCCAAAGGCTGGTCTTTTAATGCAGGGTGCTTAGTCTCCATGTGGTGAAGCAGTTTTGCAGGTTTTATGGCTTTGTTGGATGGCTAGTCACCATATATTATACAAAGCGGGCTTCGAGAATGTGAATCACCTGTTGCAATGAACCTGAACTTTAAGTAGGACTATTGGTATTTTCTTTTAAACGCAGCTTTCTTTTTGTTGGCAGTCTCAGAGTCTTCTGCTGTCTCACCATTGGGTCTTTCCCCTTTTTCAAAGAAACTCTCCAGTGATGTTTGCTTTTTACTCGTTTTGGCTAGGGTTAGCTTGTGGGGTTACCAAAACTGTGACTAAGATAAGTATGCAGTGAGGAAAAGAGGCACAGATGAAAGTGGTAAATAAAATAATCTATGGGCCACATGTGAAGTAAAATAAGTGTTGGATTCTGATTTCAGGCCTGCCACCAGATGTAGCCATACAATGGAAGTACCTCAACTCACTTCACTTGCTACTATAAAGCCTGCCACTGGAAGCAGCTTAATGGTCACTTGCCACTTGCTGATAGGGTTTTAATATGAATCTGCAGGCAATTGATTTATTATGGTCTCTGTGCAGTCGAACCTCTCTGCTAATGTTAATCTGTATTTGCAGCTGCTCCCCAGCACTAGCATCACCACCTCAGCTCCACCTCAGATCCTCAGGGATTAGACTGTCACAAGGAGCACACAATCTAGATCCTTCACGTACACAGTTTACAGCAGGGTTTGTGCTCCTATGAGAAACTAATGCCACCACTGATCTAACAGGAGGCAAAGCTCAGGTGATAATGCAAGCAATGAGAAACAGTTGTAAATAGAGATGGAACTTCACTCTCTTGCCTGCACTTCATCTCCTGTTATGTGGCCTGGTTCCTAACAGAAATTGTGAGGAATTGAACTCAGTGTTGTCCTGTTAGAGCAGAAAGAAAAACCAGGCCAAACTCAGCTGATGCTCGCCCATGGAGAAACATTTAAAACAGCCATAGTCAGAAGGGAATCTCATAGTGGTTCGAACTTGAGTGCCTGCAAACCTAGCCACCAAGGGCTACAGCACTTTGTGTCTCCAAGTAAACTTGAAAGGCAGTCTAGGCCATAAGGACTGAAACTCTTAGGCAAGCCCTAGGGCTGAGATAGGTCCAGAGACAGTACTGTGGGGGTGGAGCTTGTGACCTGCTGAGATGCTGGCTGGGGCAACCAAGAGAGTGCTGTCATCACACCTCCCCTAACCCCAGACTACACAGTTTGTGGCTCCAAAAGAGACCTCCTGAGGAGGACTTTGGCATCTAGGATACCAGCTCAGTCACAGCAGGATGGGGCACTGAAATTTTTTGCAATCTCCCCATTTGACAAATGTCTAATATCCAGAATCTACGAGGAACTTAAATTTACGAGAAAAAAAACGAACAACCCCATCAAAAAGTGGGCGAAGGATATAGACACAGGAAGTGGAACACCACACACCAGCGCCTATCAGGGGGTAAGGATCAAGGGGAGAAAGAGCATTAGGACAAATACCTAATGCATGTGGTGCTTAAAACCTAGATGATGGGTTGATAGGTGCAGCAAACCACCATGTCACATGCATACCTAGGTAACAAACCTGCATGTTCTACACATGTATCCCAGAACTTAAATAAAAATAAATAAATAAAATTTAAAAACTAGAAAAGCAAGAGCAAAGCAAATTCAAAATTAGGGAAAGAAAAGAAACAATAAGTATCAGAGCAGAAATAAATAACATTGAAATTTAAAAAATATAAAAAGTCAATGAAACAAAAAAAATTTTTTTTGAAAAGTTAAACAAAGTGGACAAATCTTTAGCCAGACTAACTAAGAAATAAAGAGAGGAGGTCTAAATCAATAAAATCAGAAATGGAAAGGAAGACATTACAACTGATACTACAGAAATTAAAAGGATTATCAGTGGCTACTATGAGCAACTACATGCCAATGAATTGGAAAACCTAGAAGAAATTAACAAATTCCCAGAAACATACAAACTACCAAAATTAAACCATGAAGAAATCTGAAACCTGAACAAATCAATAGTGAGTACTGAGATTGGAGCCATAATAAAAAGTCTCCCAGTAAAGAAAAGCCTGAGACCTGATGGTTTCCATGCTGAATTCTAATAGACATTTACAAACAAATACCATTCCTACTCAAACTTTTCTGAAAAATAGGGGAGAAGGGAATACTTCCAAATTTATTCTATGAGACCAGTATTACCCTGATACCAAAACCAGAGACACATCAAAAAAAGAGAAAACTACAGGCCAATATCCCTGATGAATTCTGATGTAAAAATACTCGACAAAATACTAGCAAACCAAATTCAACAATACATTAGAAAGATCATTCATCATAACCAAGTGGGAGTTATTCCAGAGATGGAAGAATGGCTCAATATATGCAAATCAACGTGATACATCATATCAACAAAATGAAAGATAAAAAGCATATCATTATGTCAATTGATGCTGAAAAAACATTTGATAAAATTTAATGTCCCTTCATAATAAAAACTTTGAAAACATACCTTAACAAAATAAAAGCCATACGTGACAGACCCATATCTAGTATCATACTAAATGGGGAAAAACTGAAAGCCTTTTCTCTGAGATCTGGAACATGCCAAGGATGCCAGCTTTCACTATGTTATTCTATGTAAGTCCTGGAAATCCTAGCTAGAGCAATCAGACAAGAGAAAAAATAAAGGGCATAAGAATTGGAAAGGAATAAGTAAAAGTAGCCTTGTTTGCAGATGATATAATGTTATATTTAAAAAAACCTAAACACTCCACATAAAAACTATTAGAGCTCATAAGCAAATGCAGTATAGTTTCAGGATACAAAGTCAACATACAAAAACCAGTAGTATTTCTCTATTTCAAGTAAACAATCTTAAAAGGAAATCAAGAAAGTAATTCCATTTTCAGTAGCTAAAAATAACATATCAGGAATTAACTTAACCAAGGAAGTGAAAGATCTCTATAATGAAAATTATAAAACATTGATGAAAGAAATCAAAGAGGAGGGGACACCAAAAAATAGAAAAATAATTTATGTTCATGGATTGAAAGAATCAATATTGTTAAAATATCCATACTACCAAAAGCAATCTACAGATTCAATGCAATCCCTATCAAAATACCAATGACATTCTTTACAGAAATATTTTAAAAATCCTAAAATTTATATCAAAACACAAAAGACCTAGAATACCCAAAGCTATCGTAAGAAAAAAGAACCAAATTGGAGGAATCACATTATGTTACTTCAAATTATACTACAGAGCTATAATAACCAAAAGAGCACTGTATTGGCATAAAAACAGACACATAGACCAATGGAACAGAATAGAGAACCCAGAAAAAAATGCATAAGTCTACAGTGAACTCATTTTTGACAAAGGTGTCAAGAGCACACACTGAGGAAAAGACAGTCTCTTCAATAAATGGTGCTGGGAAAACTGGATATCCATATTCAGAAGAATGAACTAGACTCTACCTATCGTCATATGCAAAAATCAAGTCAAAATGGATTAAAGACTTATATTTAAGACCTCAAACTGAAACTACCACAGGAAAACATTGGGAAAAATCCCCAGGACATTGGTCTGGGCAAAGATTTCTTGTACAACACCGTATAAGTATAGGCAGCCAAAGCAAAAATTGACAAATAGAATCACATCAAATTAAAAAGCTTCTGCACAGCAAATGATATAGTCAACAAAGTGAAGAAACAATCCACAGAATGGGAGAAAATATTTGCAAACTACCCATTTGACGAGGGATTAATAACCAGAATATTTAAGGAGCTCAAATAACTCTATAGAAAAAAAAAATCTAATAATCCGATCAAAAAGATAGGCAAAAAGTTTTAATAGACATTTCTCAAGAGAAGATATTCAGATGGCAAACAGGCATATGAAAAGGTGCTCAACATCACTTATCATCAGAGAAATGCAAATGAAAACTACAATGAGATATCATCTCACCCCAGCTAAAATGACTTTTATCCAAAGACAGGCAATAACAAATGCTGGCAAAGATGTGGAGAAAAGAGTACTCTTGTACACTATTCATGAGAACATAAATTAGTACATCCACTGTGGAGAACAGTATGGAAGTTCCTCAAAAACCTACAAATTGAGCTACCATATGATCCAGCAATCCCACTGCTAGGTATATATGGAAAAGAAAGGAAACCAGTACATTGAAGAGATATCGGCACTCCTGTGTTTGTTGTGGCACTGTTTATTTACAATAGCTAAGATCTGGAAGTAATCTAAGTGTCCATCAACAGATGAATGGATAAAGAAAATGTGGTATATATACACAATAGAGATTCAGCCATAAACAAAAAATGAGATCCAGTTGTTTGCAACATCATGAATGGAACTGGAGATTATTATGTTAAGTGAAAAAAGTCAGGCACAGAAAGACAAATATCACATGCTCTCACTAATTTGGGGAATCTAGAAATTAAATCAATTGAACTTATGGACGTAGAGAGTAGAAGGATGTTTATCAGAGGCTGAGAAGGGTAGTGGGAGGGTTGGGAGGAGGTGGGGATGGTTAACAGGTACAAAAAAATAGAAAGAATGAATAAGCCCTACTATTTGATAGCACAACAGGGTGACTATAGCCAATAATAACTTAATTGGGTAATTTAAAGTAACTTAAAGAGTATATTTGAATTGTTTGTAACACAAAGGATAAATGCTTGAGGGGATGAATACCCCATTCTTCACGATGTGCTTATTTCACATTGCATGCCTGTATCAAAACATGTCATATGTCCCATATATATACACACACACCTACTCTGTACCCACAAAAAGGTTTTTAAAAACTTTCAATTTAGACCAAAGACAAGAAAAGAGGAACAAGTCTCAAATGAATAAGCTAAACACTTCCACCTAAGAGAAAATGATGATCAACCTAAACCCACAGCAAGGTAAAGAAAGGAAAAAAGATAAAAATCAGAAATCAATGACATCAAAACCAGAAAAATAAGAGAGAAAATTAATAAAGCAAATATCTGGTTCTTTGAAAAGATCAATAAAATTGATAAAGCTTTAAGGAAGACTAAGAAAGAAAAAAATAGAAGGCATAAATTACCAATATCAGGAATGAAACAGAGGATACCATTACTATGCTTTCAGACAACAAAAGGATTATGAATATTATGAACAACTCTATCCACATAAATTTAATAACATAGATAAAATTGTTTAATTCCTTAAATTACAGAAACTAGCACTCCTCACCTAATATGAAATAGATTATTCGAATAGCCATAACTAATGAGAAAATTAAGTTCATAATTTTAAAACTTCCCCCCAAAAAATCTCCTGTGGTCAAGATTGTTTTACCAGAGAATTTTACCAAAGATTTAAAGGAAAATGAATTCTGATTCTATACAATCTTTTCCAGAAAATAGAAGCAGTTTCATTTTTTGAAACTTGTATTACCCTGAAACCAAAACCATGCAAACTGAATGTAAAACAAAAGAGAGGGGCGGGGGAAGAGGGAGACAAAAGGAGGGAGGGAGAGAAGAAAGAAAACTATAGACTGATGTTCCTCATAAACATAGATGCAAAATCATTAACCAAATATTAGCATACAGAATTCAACAATATATAGAAAGAATCATATACTGTAGCCAAATATAATTTATTTCAGAGATGCAAACCTGGCTCAATATATGGAAAACAATAAATACAATCCAGCATGTAAAAAAGCTAAAGAAGTAATTTATAATCATATCAATTCATGAAGAAAAATCACTTAATAAAATTCAACACCTGTTCAGGATTTAAAAAAAAAACTCACAAAAATAGAAATAGAAACTTTCTCACCTTGATAAAGTGCATCTACCACAAAACCTACAGTTAACATTGCAATTAATGAGAGAAGATTAAATGCTTTTCTCTTACTATGGGAACAAAACAAAGATGTCAACTCACAACACTCTTGTTCAACATCGTTCTGAAAGTTCTATCCAGCGCAATAAATCAAGAAAAGGAAATGAAAAGTATACAGATCAGAAAGGAAGAAATAAAACTCTCTCTTTAAAAATAACATGACCATGTATTTAGAAAAAATAGATAAAAACTATAAAAACTTATAAACTAATGAGTTCAGCAGCATTGTAGGGTACACAAAAAACATAAGAAAATCAATTGTATTTCTACATACCAGCAATGAAAATATGAATATGCCAAAATTAAAAATACAATGTAATTTACAGTATCTAAAAATGATATTCTTAGGTATCAATCTAACAAAATATGGACAAGATATGAATGCTAAAAATGAAAACAACACTAATGCAATAAATCAAAGAAAGACCTAAATAAGTGGAGAGACATACCAATAGCTAAAGCAATTTTGATAAAGAAGAATAAAGTGGGACAAATCAGTCTACCTAATGCAAGACTTAGTATATAACATGAGACAAAACTGTATAATATCAGTAAAAGGACCGACATGTAGATTAAATAAACAAAATAGACAACCCAGAAATAAATTCAATTCATTTCTGACAAAAGTCCAAAAGCAAATTTATGGACAGCCTGTTCAACAAATCATGATGAAACAATTGGACATTCTTAAGGGAAAAAAAAGAACCATGGCCTAAACCTCACACGTTACATAAAACTTAAGTCAAAATGGATCACAGACTTAAATATAAAATATAAAATTACTAAAAAACAACAGAGAAGAAAATCATTGTTATCTAGGCCTAAACAAAAAATTATTAGGCTTAACACCATAAGCATGTTCCATAAAAGGAAAACTTTTTATATTGGACTTCATTGAAATTGAAAACTTTTACTCTACAAAAGATCCCATTCCTCTTAGAGAAAGAGTGGGAGAAAGTATTTGCATACCACAAATCTGAACAAAAAGCTAGTATCTAGAACATATAAAGAATTCTCAAAGCTCAGCAGTAAAATGAAGAAACAATCCAACTAGAAACTGGGCAAAAAACATAAAGAGACATTTCAATGAAAAGGATATACAGCTGACAAAGTAATTGAACAATGTCATTAGCCATTAAGAAAATGCATATTAAAGCCACAGTGAGATATTACTACACACCAAATGGAATGTCTAAAATAAAAAATAGCATCAACACCACATGCTAGTAAGGATGCAGAGAAACTGGATCGCTCATACGCTGCTGCTAGAAATGTAAAATGGTATCACTCCCCTGGAAAACACTTTTTGATGGTTTCTTAAAAAACAAAATCTGCAGCCTGGTGCAGTGACTCACGCTTGTAATCCCAGCATTTTGGGAGGCCAAGGCAGGTGGATTACCTGAGGTCAGGAGTTCCAGACCAGCTTGACCAACATGGAGAAACTCCATCTCTACTAAAAATACAAAATTGGCCAAACACGATGGTGCATACCTGTAATTCCAGTCACTCGGGAGGCTGAGGCAGGAGAATTGCTTGAACCTGGGAGGTGGAGGTTGCAGTGAGCCAAGATTGCGCCACTGCACTCCAGGATGGGCAACAAGAGCGAAATTCCATCTCAAAAAAAGAAAATCTGCAACTCTTATATGACCCAATATTTGTATTACTAAGCATTTATCATAGAGAAATAAAAATTTACATTCACAGGGAATTTGCATGTAAATAAATATAGCAGTTTTACTCACAGTAGCCCCAAACTGGAAAGAATCCAGATATCCTTTAGTGGAAAAATGATTACACATATGTGGTACATCCATACCATGGAATGCTACTGCTCAGCACTAAAAGGTTATAAACAATAGATACATGCCTCAACATGAATGAATTTCTAAAAATTTTATGCTTTGAAAAAAGCCAACACTGAAAGGTTATAAACTGTATGAATCAAAACTTCAGAAGTGTAAGTCTCCTTTTCTTCTTTGTTTATACTGTCCAGTGGTATGAAAGGCAGCTACCTCATTCTCTCTTCCTTGAAGATCCTATGCCCAACAAACCTTTTAATTTTAGTGATATCTTGGTCTCCCCCCTGGCCCTCAGTGAACACTTTTTTTTTTCCTGGTGACCGTATGCAGTCATTTAATCATTTCATCATGAGAAAATATTTATTTGAGGCCGGGCGCGGTGGCTCAAGCCTGTAATCCCAGCACTTTGGGAGGCCGAGGCGGGCGGATCACGAGGTCAGGAGATCGAGACCATCCTGGCTAACATGGTGAAACCCCGTCTCTACTAAAAAAAAAATACAAAAAAAAAACTAGCCGGGCGTGGTGGCGGGCGCCTGTAGTCCCAGCTACTCGGAGGCTGAGGCAGGAGAATGGCCTGAACCTGGGAGGCGGAGCTTGCAGTGAGCCGAGATCGCGCCACTGCACTCCAGCCTGGGTGACACAGCGTGAGACTCCGTCTCAAAAAAAAAAAAAAAAAAAAAAAAAAGAAAATATTTATTTGAATGTGGCTTCCAGAATCCTATTCTTTAATGTAAAGAATTTTAAAATTATCTTCAGCCCCAACTAAACTCAACAGTCAATCCCAGACCAATGCTGCTATCCAGCCTCTACCATGCGCCTTAGGGTATATGGCCTTTAAGACACTCTTGCATCCCATACAGTAGATGTCTGTGTCTGGAAGGATGCCTGGTTATATACAATAAAGTCCACTTCTGCCTAAGGAAGGCTGTCTTAAGAGGAGACCCAGTAACTTCTAGAATTGATGGGAAGCTAAAGAACTAAGCTTAGAGAATGAATTGAGATGAGAGATACCAGACAAAAGGAAATGTAGTCCAGGTGGTTTCCTCTACAGGGACCATCTGTTCAGGGTATCTCTGCCAGCAGCATCATCAATAGACATCAACATAATTGCTGTAGGATTCTTGATGCTACCATGCTACCATAAATAATATCTCAGCTGCCACTATATAGGACAGGAACACCTTTTCAGGGATCTAAATCGCAAACAAGAACATCCAGTTGGCTTCAGTGTGACCAAGTCATGAGTTTTAAAGGTTTGACTTCTCCCTAATAATTATGCTATCTTACCTCCTGTGCATGATGAGTAGTATCTCAGTAAATTAATGTCCGGATAGAGGTAAGAGATAATGAATGGGTGAGATGGAATTGTTTGATTAAAAGGGGTGGATTAAAATTATCTATTATTATGCTTTTTTTATTTGCTACTACGCATTGATTGACAGAAGTGATGGAAATCTCAGCCCAAACTGATGCATTTCACATGAAATGTATTGGATTACCTAATGGAAAAAGTTCAGGAATCAATCTGAGTTTAACTACTAATTAATCAAGAGATCAATGTCTAGGGCTTGTTTTTTCTCTATTTTTCAAAATCCATTCCTGCATAAATGATTCAGGTTCCTTCTCAGATGCCACATGGTGACAAGAGGGATGCTGCTGCTCTGGGACCTTCATCTTCTCAGCTTCAAGCCAAGTGGTAAGAGGAAGAGCATCTTGCCTAGGAGTCCAGTAAAGCCTTCAGTGTTTCTCTTTATCTTTGCCTGGAGCCCATGGCCAAACCTTGATCTGTCACCATGGCCAGTGTAATGTTCTGCTTTGAATGTCCAGGTTAGCCCCACTCCTAACTCTTAGTGGGGGCCAGAGCAAGATTACAGATGGAGACCTAGATACCATATATTGAAATAGTTTAAAGTTATAAAACAAATTATCTAAGTAAAATATGTTCTGTTCTCTTACCTTGGCAATATATCTTCATAATAACATTTTGCATTTAGAATTCCCAGACTACTGGGGTCTTGCTCTGGAATGCAGCATCACAGGGGAAGATAGCACAAAGCCTGACTCATTCTCTTTCCTTCCCTGGCTCTGCTCTACAGCAGAAGGGGCCTCATATGCACATATGTCGACACCCCTGCCTATAAAACCATGTTTGGTCCACACAACCACAGAAAACCACCTCTTGCCCACTCCTGAGCCAAATGTAAGCATAAGCATGCTAGCTGAAGGATCTGCCTTCAGACGGGGGAAGAGACTACCACATCGCTTATAAGGAGGTGAGGATGTTTAGGTAGGTAATTTTGGAAGCCTAGACACCTAGATCTAGAACATTTACTATAACAGGAAGTAGGGGCTACAGTTGGGCACAGCAGCTTGGCCCAGTGGGTGCTCTACGCTGTGGAAACGAATATGATGGAAGAAGGGCAAAGCAAGGCCCTCTGAGCACAGGGCGCAGGGCAGGACCTTCTTGCCCAGATCTAATGGCAGTATTGAGCAAAGTGCAAGCTGCTCGTCCTCCCCTGTAGACAGGGATGGAATCAATGCCATCAGAAGCACAGGGCCTGAGAGTCTATGAATGTGGATGTAGGAGTCCAGTATCTCAGAAAGGTATTGAAAGCAGATTTTGGAAGTAAGGCAAATGGATATTGAGTGGCTAAGAAGCAGCAAATATTAACATTTGACATCCAATATGCTTTAAAATTAGAAATTTAAAAAAATCTCTTCTGCACGATCTGGGCAGGGCTGTCTCCATTCTCCCCCATAGGTCCCTTCCCCTCCAATTTATGTGATTTCTTTTACTTCATTGAACTGTTGTCTCTCTCTCTCTCTCTCTCTCTGTTCTTTTCTTGTGTTAGCTTTCTTTCACCGCTATATCTTCACAAAGGCTTTTCCCTCTTCCAAGCCCACTTGTGCCTCTCTTTCCCTTTTCCTTTGCTTAAATAAATATTAATCATCTTTTAGCTTTTAACAGAAAAAGTAGTTATTTTTAGGATTCCTTTCATGACTCACCAAGACAGGGTTAGGTCTCCTGGATTTGCAATCTCACAAGAGGCTGTGGTGTCATTGAAAGTCAAAGCATTTGTACAAGGATGTATTCTGGCAAATTCGAATTCCATGGACCATCATCTTTCACTCTTATCACAACTTTATGAAGTGCTTGGTATTATTACTGTTTGGAAGATGAAGACATGAAGTCCTCAAGTCTTCAGGGATTTGTCCTAGGCTACAGTGGGTAGCAATGGTAGGTGCCCATTTTCTGATTCTAAGTACCCTGAACTTCTGCTTATTCTTTGCAGGTCTGCTGTGCTGGGGCCTTTATGACAGTAGAGAAATCACATGCTGATGCTTTCAGTAATTCCAAACACTTCATTCTGAAAATCCACACAGGAGCTAGCTCAAGCTGCCAAGAAAAAACATTCAATTAGTGTTCTGTTTGAGGTTGCTTTTTGCTGTACTACCTTAGTCCCTAAAGATTCTCTCTTTGGTTTATCAACTGAAATTCAGCGAACTCTCTGGGGCTCACTCAAACATGGTAATAATTAGTCCAAGAATGACAATTCTATTATAACTTGACGTTAATCTTGTGAGATGTTCAGACACCTTCCAACATTCAGTTTGTAGCTTTATCTAAAGACAAGGCCAATTGTGAGAGAGAGGGAGAGGTCCCTCTATGGAAGCAGGTGTAGAAAAGGAAAATTGTGATCTATCACCATTGCCTTGTTTGTGCGTAACACTTAAGGGTTTACAGAATATATTTGTCATGTATAACTTTACGCTGACATATAAAATTTAGCCAAAGCAATTTTAAGGGAGAGTGGGTGATTCTTATCATGCTTGGTGTGCTCTGTGTTTCAAGACTATTGGAAATTACAAATAAAACCCACCTAATAGTCTATGATAAACCATCTTCCTAGTTTGGAATGAGGGATTTCAGGGACATAGGCCTTTCAACTGCTAAACCTGAAAAAGTCCCAGATAAAAAGAGATGAGTTGCACACTCCCTAATAAAAATACCCAGGCACATAATAGAGGTGGGCAAATGACCTAGTGACTATTTTTGCAAATAAAATTTTGTTGCAACACAGCTATGCCAATTTACATATAGTGCTTATGGGTGATTTCTTGTTATCCTGGCAGATTGAGTAGTTGTGAGAGAGGCTATCACCTGGAAAGTTGAACATATTTACTATCTGCCCCCTTATAAAAAAGTTTGCAACATCTGATCTATGCCTTAGCTGAAGATCTTGAAGATGAGCTGTGCAAAGATAGCTTAAAGACTCACCAATGGGGACGAAACCCACATTCTGCACTAAGACCCGTACATATTTTATTACATCATTGACAGCTATAAAATGGTTTTATATAGTGAAGTTGTGATATGGATATCCATTTACTCCTAAATAAGAAGACAATAATAACTTTTAACAAGAAAGACCAAGAGAATAGCTGCTGTCTAAAATTAGCATCCTGTATAAATTCTCCTTTTTATCTATGTTCTCTTTGCCCTGGGATTTAGCTGTTTAATATTAGGACAGTTTGTAGAGCTGTAGAAACTGTCAATGCTTGAAATTTTCTTTAAGTGTCAAGTTTGCTACATATTTCCAGAGATGACTACTTTCCCTATCTGTTTCTGCTATGATACTGGCTGCCTATTTTATATCAAAATGGACTCTACAATTGGATCTTGGGTACCCCAGAATTGAACATCTGTTCAATGCAGATAATAGTAGTACTTACTTCAAAGGTTACTATAATAGGTTAAAAGACTTAACATAGCAAAAGTACTAAGCATCAGAGTGTTCATCGTAAACATTCAATACATTTAACCTGCTATGATTAACGTCAACGTTATTAATAACTCCTGGAATCATGACTTGGCTGATTATTCTGGACTTTTGCTTCCAGTTTGGTGATCAAGCTAAAATGTGTAACCTACTGGGCAGAGACATGAATGTGGTGATAATTCCTGTCCTCACAAGTTTTTCTGAGCAGCATTTGATGGAAAACATGTATATTTAATCCCCTGGGACACACCCAGTGGGCTACACTTACATGTGGGTTCCAGGTAGCATACTATTTCATTCATCTCAACAGTTCAGTGAGAAAGGCAGAGCTGGTGATTGTACTCTGACTTCACTTAGTAGCACAGTCACCCAGGGAGGTAAGTTACCAATGGAAGTCACATAGTCAATGGTGTGAGCATCCAAGTCAGCCGCCTCTTCTTCTTCTTCTTTTTTTTTTTTTGGCTAAGTCCACAGCTTTCTTAGCTCTACTGTATTTCCTTGTGTGTCTTTTGGGATAATCCCCAGTACAGTCATAAAACAAAAAGTGTTATGTAATATTGAATGTTGAAATATTACCCAATTTCTCCATATGAAGGGCAAAATTATTTATTGACCAAAAAATAAAGATAAAATTAAATTCATTCACATAGAACCTGCTGGACCTTAGAACACTATGACTCTGATATTGTTCTCTCAAAACCTCTGAAACCTCGTACAGATGAGAGGACATTTTAAGGTAAACACAAGCCTTAGGATATGGGGTGAGGGAAGCCCTTAAGAATCCTACCACAGATACTGACTTAGTCCTGAAACAGTTCTTTAAGGTGAATATTTAACCGACAGAATAGTTCTTTTTTTCTCAGATGCCTCTTGTGACACCTACTTTGACTCAGAAAATTTATTTTGAATGATCAGAGAATTTTGAGTTAAAGGGAACTTTGGGGGTAATTTTGAACAATCCTGTTTTATTTTCAGTGGTGACTGAGGCTCAGTAAAGCTAAGCAATGTGCTCAATCTTGCACCATAAGGAAGCAGAAGTACATTGATGGGACCTAGACCCCTTGACTCTTGGTTGAGTGTTCTTCCTTCTGTGAGCCTTATCCTTTACGTCCTGTGTCATATTTTGCTACTGGCTGCAAATGACCTTCAAAGTATAGCTTTCTCAGAGAGCTTTGAGCCTGGGACATTCAGTACATGTTACATGCAGATAAATAAAATGTCAGACCCACCTTTTTGGCCTGCCTAGTCCTTGTCTTTTTTGAGATACAAGTTATAGATTCCATCCTGACTTCCTTATATTTTTTCCTTTCTTCTGTGACTCGGTTTCTCTTACTATAGAGTGAGACTAATAAAGTTTGCCTTTATCTGCACTCAAAAAAGTATTTAATGCAAGATCACTTGCATGAAAGAAAATCAATATAAGGTACAGATTAAATGGTAAAGGAACAAAAGCTCACGGAAGGAACACAAAAGCACCTTTTCTTCTGCCAACCAGCAGCGCTAACTGAGAGCAGCAGACAGTTCTGTATGATATGCTATAAATAAGTCCGAGGCACAGACTAGTGAAAATCCCAGGGTGAATCTGTGCACAATGGAGACAGAGCTGATGATAGAAAATAGAAAAATGGGCTATGTGCAGAGCAGTCATTTCTTGTGGCATTGCATAAGGCTCAATCATTTAGCTATATGAACTTGAGTTTGAATCTGGTCTCCAACTCCTGTGAACTTGTTGATGTTGGTCAAGTTGCAAAACTTCTTTGAGCCTCAGTTTATTTTCAACAAAAAATGAAAACTAATATTTACTTCAAAGAATTGTGGTGGAGGTTGTAAATAGTTCCTAGTGCTGAGCATGAGATGTGAAGAAATGTTAACTATTATTATGACTATTATTATTATTATTATCACCACTACTGCCATCTTTATCGTCATCATCCTGGTCTAAGGTATCACCCTTTATCCTACCTGAAAAGGATCAGTAATCAATGAAAACCCTCCACTCCTTATTTCTGCAAACAATTCACATTCTATCGTCTATTTGTTTGTAAACATGGTTCCATGTTCCTTTATCCAAAATCACAGGTTAGATGTGTTTTGAAATTCAGAATTTGGGATTTTAGAGAGGACATACAAATGTGCTGTGCAGCACATGCTACACAGTAATCCCAGCATGTTTTGGAGCAACAGCCTATAATCAGTTACATGCAGTTTTGTGTCCAGGGTCCCCAAGACCACTTCCAGATCTGGTGATTTGTTAGGAAGACCCATGAGACTCAGCATATATTCATATTCTTTGCTATGATATATTATCACAAAAGGACACAATGAAAAATCAGCAAAGGGAAACAGGTTAATGCAGTGAAATCCAGAGGAAAGCAGCAATAAGAATCCAAGAGCCCTCTCCCCCAGGAGTCACGCAGGATGCGCTCAATTTCTCTGGCAACAAGTTGTTGCAAGTCATGTGAAATGTTGCCCACCAGAAAAGGTCATCAGGGACGCAGTACTCTGTGTTTTTTGGGGGGGACTAGGCGTATAAATACACTCTGCCTAGCACTTACCAAAACTCCAGACTCCCAGAAGAAAAATAATTTTTCAGCATAAGTCACATTGTTTGGATGAACTGTTTAGGGACAGTGAGTTACTCTTATATCTTAAGAAATGGTCGCGACCCTCCTAAAATCCAAGTTCCCCAACGCCAGTCAAGGGCCAATCATGTAAGCAGGCCTTTCTAACAGTAACAGTTTCAGGCCTGTTAGGTTAATTTTTGACACAACTTTCTATAGAGAAATAGTGAATAACTAACTATACTGAGAGATATAAATGAAGACTAGAACTTGCCTCATGACATGTTAGGTCAGGCTTTGCCACCAAACTAACTCAGATTGTGTCAATTATCCCTGTAAACTGTGTCATCAAATTCTTATGTTTTTTTCAGAGCTTGTTGTATTTCTGAATTGCAATTAAGGAATTACAGTTCTATTCTGTTTTCTCTTTCTTCTCTTGCTTCCTTTATTTTCTTCCTTCCTTTACCTTTGTTCAGTTTTATTCTTAAAATACAGAACAATAGCACAAAAATTAGGAGGTGAGAAATAGAAAATTATTACAAAACTTCTATACCTATATAAAGTGATATAATATCACTTGAAGGTAGACTGTGTTAAGTTCAAGACACATTCTATAAAATGACTGAAATAAAAAAAGGTATAACTAATTAATCAAAAAGAAGACAAAATGAAATCATAAAAAAATGATTTTTTTTATGATTGGCTGAGAGCAGTGGTTCACGCTTGTAATCCCAGCACTTTGGGAGGCTCAGACGGATGGATCACAAGGTCAGGAGTTCGAGACCAGCCTGGCCAATATGGTGAAACCCTGTCTCTACTAAAAATATAAAAATTAGATGGGCATGGTGGCAGACACCTGTAGTCCCAGCTACTCAGGATGCTGAGGCAGGAGAATTGCTTGAACTTGGGAGGCAGAGGTTGCGGTGAGCCAAGATTGTGCCACTGAACTCCAGCCTGGGTGACAGAGCGAGACTCCGTCTCAAAAAAAAAAAAAATATATATATATATATATTTTTATATATATAATATATATAATATATATATATAAATATATATATATACACACACACACTCAACTAATTCCAAAGAAGGTAGAAAAAGAAGAAACGGAAACAAGGAACAGAGAAGACAAGTAGGAAATAAGTAGAAAGATGATATATTGAAACCTAATAAAATCAATAATCACATTAAATATAAATTGTCAGAGACACCAATTAAAAATTAAAATGTAAAGTTGGATAAAAATGCAGGGGCTACCTACATGCTGCCTAAAAAAAAACTTGATAAAGACACAAAAATATTAAAAATAAAAAGTATCGGCAAAAGACCTAGAATATTCAACATAATACTGAAGGAGAAGAACAAACTTAAGAGGACTGACACTACCTGGCTTCAAGACTTACTTTACAGCTAGAGTAATCAAGACAGTGTGGTATTGGTGAAAGAACAGAAAAATAGATCCATTGAACAGAAGAGAGAGGCCAGTAATAGACTCACATTAATATAATCCACTGATGATTGACAAAGGAACAATAATACAATGGAGCAAAGATCGTTTTCTTCAACAAGTGGCACCGGAACAACTGGACATCCAAATGCACAGAAGCAAAAAACCAAACCAAAATGAACAAACAAAAACCCCAAAATTGAGATACAGATCTAATACCCTTAACAAAAATTAACTCAAAATAATCCACAGACCTAAATGTAGAATGCAAAATTATAAAACACCTAGATGACAACATAGGAGAAAACTTTTTAGGTATGGCGTCAAAGACATATTCCATGACAAAAAGCTGTTAAGCTGAATTTCATGAAAAGTAAAGATTTCTGCTCTGCAAAAGACATTGACAAGAGAAAGAAAAGGTAAGCCACAGACTGGGAGAAAATATTTGCAAAAGATAAAATCGGATTAAAGGACAGTATGTGAGAAAACATTTTAAATGGTCCACTTTCAAGGCATGATAAATCTAAGTACTGGCAGCCAGCCTGCAAATGTAACAAATCGCACGGCTCATGAACCTAGAAGGTCACGATAAGTGAACAGAATGTAGAGGAGGGGTCAGCCCATAAAAGGGAAGAAAGTTTCATTATTGGGAAATCAAAACTTAACCGGGGACTGGGACGGGATATAACCTTATAAGAGAAATAATAAAACTTAGGTAACGTCCGGGAAGATTGTAACACCATAGTACTTGACCAATGAGGAATTGGGAGAGGGACTTGCATGCTAGGAGATAAATTACCTGTTGTGACTGCCCAGGATGTGCCTGCCTATCAGACACCTGATCTTGCAAGACTGTTATTAAAAGTCTCACTTCTGCTGTTCTTCATGCCTCTAAGTCCATTCTTTGGGTTTGGATGGGTGAGTGTGTTTCTCACAAGTAATCCAAAATATGCAAAGAACTCTTAAAACTCAACAATACGAAAACAAATACCTGATTAAAATATGGGTCAAAGACCTTCACAGACACCTCACCAAATAAGAAATATAGATAGTAAATAAGCATATGAAAGTATGTTCCACATCATATGTCATCACAGAAATGAAAATCTGAAGAAGCTACATGCTGTATAATTCCAACTATATGACATTATGGAAAAAGCAAAACCATGGAAACAGTAAAAGGATTGTAGTTTCCTGGAAATAGGGAAGAGGGAGAGATGAAGAGGTAGAACATAGAGGATTTTTAGGGCACTGAAACTACTCTGTATGATACTCTAACTGTATGCATTATACATTTGTCCAAATCCATAGAATGTGTAGCCCCAAAACTAAACCCTAATGTAAACTATGGTCTTTGAATGCTAGTGATGCATCAGTGTAGGCTCATCAGTTGTAACACAGATGCCACTTTTGTGGAGGATGTTGATATTGTGTGGGTCTATGCATGTGTGGGGGCAAGGTCTACACAAAAATCCTCTGTACTTTTTTCCCAGTTTTGCTGTGAACCTAAAACTGCTCTTTAAAAATGAAGTCTTTTCAAAAAATAAATAAAAGGATGAAAGACATACACCATGCTATAACTAAAAATAAGTGTAATAGCTATATTAATATCCTGCAAAGTAGATCTCAAACAAAGAATATTACTAGTGATAAACAAGGTAATTTCATGATAATAAAAATGTCAACTAGTCAGGAGGACAAAAGAATCCAAAATGTGTATGTTCTGCATAAAATAACTTCAAAATTTATAAAGCAAAATCTGCTAGAACTGTGAGGAAAAAGACAAAAATCACAAAAATAGATATATTATTTACCAATAATATATCCCAATTATTTTTATTATTTTTATTATATATATATATTTCCCAATAATATATCCCAACTATTTTGGGAGAAATATAAAATAGAATAAGTAGACTTTATGACTTTCCTAGGATATAGGAAAACTGAACAAATGTATAAACAAACTTGACTGTTTTGACATTATAGAATAACCCATCCCCAAACACCAGAATATACATTTTTTGTCCTATACATGGAACATTTACAAATACCATAATCTGAGAAAGAAAACAACCCTCAATAAACTTTAAATTATTCATATTGTGCAGTGTGTGTTTGATAAATTTAGACTGAAATTAGAATTCAAAACCAGAATGATCTCTTGAAAACTCCTAAAATTTGGAAAGTAAATAACAAACATCACTACAATCAAGACAGAGAACATATTTATCATTCTGAAAAGCTTTCATATGCCTCTTTTAATCCCCTCCTTAATTGTAGTGATGGTTTCATTGCTGTAGAAATATGTCAAACTTATTAAATTGGACACTTATATATACATATATACATACATACACTTAATTATGTCAACTATAACTCAATTTTTTTAAAGTAAGAGTTACAACAAATACAAGTGGAGGATCCCTTTCTAATACAACGTATTTAAATGGGAGTCTGTCTCTTCAATACACTTGAACTTGATATTGATTTTAGTGTTTACGGTGGTTTGTAAAAGAGTTCTTTGACAATTCCCTCTAAATTAGTCTAACTGAAACTGAATTCAACCGGTTAATAGGCTATTTTTTTAATGTTTAGATTGAGTTAAACGGTTCTATCTGTGCAAGTCTTCCTACTCTTCACTTAAAACCTCAAACACAATAAATGTCCATCTATAGATACCACTAGGAAATGCGTCGTTCAATGAAGTAATTCCTACCGCAAATCCTTGCAATTTGCATATACATGGACCCCTCTTTCCCGTTAGCTTCAGGCTGGGAGAAGCTGGTGTAAGAGACAGCCAGCCTGATGCCAAACTCACTTTATTTGTTCTAGCATATTCCTTTAACATGGGACAGTCTGCTTCCTGTAGTATTTTTCCAAAAAGAAAGTAGGCATAGCCCATTTTAAGCCTCCAAGAAAATAAGCAAATAAAGAATTGTTTTCATTTTCCTTTGTTCTTGATCCCTTCCCAAACTAACCTAAAAATGAGTTTTGTTTTATATGAAAAGATCTATGCATGCAGGGATTTTTTTCCCCCTTAAAATCTGGCTTCTCTATAAAGAAAAACTGCCTATATATAGACTGTGTAAGTGAAGTGAAAAAATAACTTAAAAAGAAAGAGATTGTTATTTTTAGTCCATTATACATGTATTTAGAAAATACCTTTACCACATGAATTCATGTAAGAGAGTCTGAGGTGTGATCCTTTTATTCTCAAAAGGAGGGCAACAGAGGCCGGGCGCGGTGGCTCACGCCTGTAATCCCAGCACTTTGGGAGGCCGAGGCGGGCGGATCACCAGCTCAGGAGATGGAGACCATCCCGGCTAACACAGTGAAACCCCGTCCCTACTAAAAATACAAAAAATTCCCCGGGCTGGGTGGCGGGGCCTGCAGCCCCAGCTACTCCGGAGGCTGAGGCAGGAGAATGGCGTAAACCCGGGAGGCGGAGCTAGCAGTGAGCCGAGATCGCACCACTGCACTCCAGCCTGGGCGACAGAGCGAGACTCCGTCTCAAAAAAAAAAAAAAAAAAAAAAAAAAGAAAGAAAAGAAAAGAGAAAGAGGGCAACAGAGACTGCTGCTAAACCTACCAATGACCACTAGAAGAGTCTGAAAGGCTGGGAGAGCCTAAATCTTTCTGAGACTGAACAGGGTCTCCTTAATTTCAAAACTTATACAGGCACTGTACATGATTGCAAAGGGGCCATGTATTATTTGCCCAGGAAATGCTCTTATGCTTTACAGGGTTTGCTACAGGAGGGGCGAGGAATGACTTAGCAGAACTTCTTCGTGAATTACTGGAAGCCAACGTGTTCCTCCTGCTCTGGCTTGTGCAGGAATAAACCAAACACCACTTAACAGGGTTGGTGGTTTTTCTTGTCCTTTCCTGTTTGGAGAAGGACATTGACAGTAGAGAAAGCCAAGGCACTGACTCATGAACAGTAGAGACTGTCAGCAGAGCAGAGAACGATACCCACCTTCTAAACTTCCCATCTCCACACTTATGATGAAACAACCAAACAAGAGCCAAAATTACTCTTAAAAATTCTGAGAAATTATAGTGTGATGAAGGTTAACATTACCACTGATGTCATGTAGCCCCTCCCCACAATATGATGTGACAATGAAGACACTTCACCTATGTGATACTCTTCCAAAAATGTAGATTCCAGTCTAATCATAAGACAAAATGACAGACCAGCCCACATGGGGAGGTATTCTACAGTATTCCTGGACAGTACTTCTCAATACTGTTAAGGTAATGAACAATAAGGAAGACAGAGAAACTGTCACAGAGCAGAGGAGCCTGGGAAGCCATGCAAACTAAATGCAATGTGGTGCCCTGGACTGAATCCTGGAGCACAAAATGGATGCTAATGGAAAAACTGATGAAATCCAAATAAAGCCCAGAGTTGAAATCCAAATAAACACCAGCATCTGTTTCTTAGTTGTGACAAATGTACCATCGCATTTTACAATGGTAAAATACATCTAGGTTCCATGGGGGAAACTAGATGAAGGATATGCAGGAAGTCTGTGTACCATCTTTGCAACTTTTCTGTCAATCTAAAATTACGCTGAAACTTAAAAAATGATTTTAAAAACTGAGAAATAATTTTGAGAAAGAATGTTTGTAGCTTGTTGCAACTTAAATGTCTAAAATGAAAATTTGAAGCTCACAAGAATGATGCCTGAATAAATGAAATAAAGTTATCTAAGCAGATGATGTTCTAAATTATTGCCTCTGTGTTCTGAGTTCCATTGTTCTCTTGCCCCTAGCCCCCCAGCTCAAAAAGTTAGTTGAAACTAACAAGTAATTATAGTTAAAAAATTTTTTTAAGTCTTTAGAAAAACATAAATTTGTATGTCTATGCGACACAAAAGGCCATACAAGTGAGGAGATCACATCGGATATTTTTTTTTTGTGCCCCTCTTGTGCAAACAGCCATTGACATGGAACACAGCATGTAATTATTATTGACACATCTCTCCCTGCCCCACATCTTGATTTCTTTGTGAGGTAGAAAAGTAGTCTTTGGAATCATTAGATATAAATATAAATAAATCCCAGCTCCCCAAGTAATTATTAATTAATGTCTTTTGTTTTGTTTTGTTTTTTGAGACAGAGTCTCATTCTGTTGCCCAGGCTGGAGTGCAATGGCATGATCTTGGCTTACTGCAAACTCCACCTCCTGGGTTCTAGCGATTCTCCTGCCTCAGCCTCCTGAGTAGCTAGGACTACAGGCATGCACCACCATCCCTGGCTAATTTTTGTATTTTCAGTAGAGATGGGGATTCACCATGTTGGCCAGGCCGATCTCAAACTCCTGATCTCAGGTGATCTGCCCGCCTTGGCCTCCTAAAGTGCTGGGATTGAACATGTAAGCCACCGCACCCGGCCTCCCCAAGTAATTATTAAGGTAACTCTAAACATTGCAACACATTTCTTAAAGCTATATTTTTAATCATAAAATTAGGTACTAGTAATATAACTTCCAGGGTGTCTAGGAGGATCTCATAGTGTTTAATAGGCATCCAGTACGTGTTAATATCTTTTTGCTCTTAAGGTATTAAAAAATCGCGTTTCCAGGGAAATCTATTGTCTATAGCACACTGGTTCAGATTATCTGACTCTAGCCTTTCATTATCTTTGAATTATATTATAACTTGGTAAATTTTAGATATGTAATAGCAAGGCAAAATGATTCTAGTCTATAAATATACCAATTAGTTATGTGCAGTGGAGAGACAGATCTCCCTCCATTGGAGAAGGCAATTTTGCATTCATTTGCAAGTTCGTTTCAAAATCTAGTTTCTCCATATGCATTTGTGTTTCTTTGGCTTCCTCCCTTTGAATTGGTTGTAACATTTCAATGGTCCTCTCATTAATAACAAATTAAAATATCTAACACATGTCCATTTTACATCTCTATAATAGCCATATTTTACTTCTTGAACATAAATATTATTTTATTCATTTTTATACTTTATAGTCCTATCCTGATAATAAGACGTGTAGTAAATGTTAATCAATAGAATTGATCCAGGATTTCAAATATGTGACCAGTCAGAAGAAGTTAATCTTGCAATCTATAAATCTATAAGATAAAATTCTAGAAAGACACTGGGCTGCCTATTGAAGATCTTAAATGAGCTGTAGAGAAGGAAAGAAAGTTCCAGTGTAAAATCAGCAGCATCTTACTATGAGATGCAGCTGTGGTCTTAGCCATTAAGGGCTGAACCCAGTGGCACTGCCCGCCTCTCGCTTAGGAGGAAATGCAGCTACTTCGTGGCTGCACAGCCAGAAGCAATCTTTGCCACTTATAGAATGCTAAAGTGGCTCCAGGCGGAGGTGGTTTATCATCAGCAGCAGTAATTCTTAATGTTTACCTGCAAACTCCCCGCAAATAGTCAGAGAGCACAGCCATATTCAAAGGTCCATGTGGAATGCTGAAGATCACAGATTTTAGATTCAGACCATGCTAGGTTCAAATCCCAGCACATACTGGCTGCATGAACTTGGAACTGAGAGTTATTTGCTTGCCTAGGAAGCTGGGTCAAGCATACAGTATCATTCAATAAAAGTAACCCTTACAATTATTGGCGATTTGAGGTAAAGTAACAAGGGTTCAAGAATTCTAAGGAAGTTCAAAAGGGAAGACAACATAGACTCTAGTTGTTTCACTTGATTTAATATTCTAAAATTGCCCTCATTAGTCACAATTATAGTTTAATGATCATGTAGTTCCATTTCCTCATTATACTACTGAAACGCTGATGCCATTACAGGTCATTGAAGGGTTTTGCAAAGTGTAATGATGAGTGCCTGGTGAGGGCCATACTAGGACTTAATTCCCCCACTGTCTGATGTGCAGTAGTGCTCTTTCTGAAATATTGCACCAAGTCCAGTTCTCAACTGAATGGCAGCAGAAGAGCAACCTTCTTCAAACAGCCCATCAAGCCACTTTAAAGAAAGAAAGAAAAAACACAATGAAACATAGGGGGACAAGAGGGTCTAGGTGCAATTATCAGTGTACCTGAGACCAGGACCCTGGACCTGAGGTCTCTAGAATTTTGCACAATGCTACTTAGACCTTAACTGTCTTTGATCACTGAATTATTGACTCATCAGCCAGCTATTTTTGTGAAACTTATCACTAAGCAATGATACAAGATTATCATGTTCAACAAAGTGGGTGAAAAATGCAACTATGATCTCAGTTCATTCCAGAATTAAAACAGTAATTTTTTCCACAAAATTATGGAAAAGAAAACTGACAACTGTATAAAAGTTAGCACATAACAAGTTTTCTCTCAAGAAAAATGCAAAATAACTGATAACCTTTCCTTGTTTATTTGAGTAAACTTACAATTAAATGTGTATGTGTGTGTGCAAAAGCAGTACTAAGAGGGGATTTTATAGCTGTAAGCCCCTATGTTTAAAAAAGTAGAAAAAAATTCAGACAAACAAACTGAGGCATCTTAAAGAACTAGACAAATAAAAGCAAGCCAAACCCTAAATTAGTAGAAGAAAAGAAATAATAAAGATCAGAGCACATATAAATGAAATTGAAACGAGGACTACAATAAAATGATCAATGAAATGAAAAGTTGTTTTTATGGAAAGATAAACAAATTGACAGACCTTTAGCCAGACTAACAATAAAAATAAAGAAGATATAAATACATAAAATTAGAGATGAAAAAAGAGACATTACAACCAATAATGCAGATATTCAAAAGATTAATAATGGCTACTATGAGCAAATATATGTCAATAAATTGGAAAATGTAGAAGAAACTGACAAATTCCTAGACACATGCAACCTACCAAGATTGAACCAGGAAGAAATTTACAACCTGAATAGACAAATAACAAGTAATGTGATTGAAGCCATAATAAATAGCTTCCCAGCAAAGAAAAGCCCAAGACCTGATGGTTTCATTGCTGAATTCTAGCAAACACTTATAGAAGAATTAACACCAATCCTACCCAAAGTATTCTGAAAAATAGAGGAGGACAAATACTTTCAAACTCACTCTACAAGGCCAGTATTACCCTTTTACTAAAACCAGAAAAGGCATATCAAAAAAGAAAACTACAGGCCAATATCTCTGATAAATATTGGTGCAAAATTCCTTAACAAAATACTAGCAAACTGCATTCAACAACACATTAAAAAGATAATTCAGCTGGGTGCAGTGGTTCATGCCTGTAATCCCAGCCCTTTGGGAGACCGAGGTGGGAGGATCACAAGTTCAGGAGATGGAGACCATCCTGGCTAACATGGTGAAACCCCGTCTCTACCAAAAAATACAAAACATTAGGTGGGTGTGGTGGCATGCGCCTGTAGTTCCAGCTACTTGGGAGGCTGAGGCAGGAGAAACGCTTGAATCAGGGAGGTGGAGGTTGCAGTGAGCCGAGATTGTGCCACTGCACTCCAGACTGGGAGACAGAGTGAGATTCCATCTTAAAAAAAAAAAAAAAAAAGATAATTTATCATGACCAAGTGGAATTTATCCCTAGGATGCAAAAGTAGTTCAATATACATAAATAAATCAATGGAATACATCATACAATGGAATGGACAAAAAAATACAATCATTTCAACTGATACTGAGAAAGCCTTTGATAAAATTCAACACTCCTTCAGAATAAAAATTCTCAAAAAACTTGGTATAGAAGGAACACACCTCAGCAAAATAAAACCCATATATGACGAACCCACAGCTAGTATCATACAGAATGGGGATAAACTGAAACATTTTCCTCTAAGATCTGAAACACGACAAGGATGCCCACTTTTCCCACTGTTATTCAACATGGTACTGGAAGTTCTAGCTAGAGCAATCAGACAAGAGAAAAAAAAAATAAAGGGAATCCAAATTGGAAAGGAAGAAGTCGAATTATCCTTGCTTCCAGATGATATGATCTCACACTAGAAAAACCTATACACTCCACAAAAAGTCTATTAGAGCTAATAAACAAGTTCAGTAAAGTTGCAAGATACAAAATAAACATGTGAAAATCAGTAGCATTTCTATATGCTAACAGTGAACAATGTGAAAAAGAAATAAAAAGTAATTCTATTTACTATAGCTAAAAATAACATTAGACATGTAGGAATTAACCAAAGAAGTGAAAGATCTCTACAATGAAAGCCCTAGAACACTGATGAAAGAAATTGAAGATGACACAAAAAATGGAAAGATATTCCATGTTTATGAATTGAAAGAATAAATATTGCTAAAATTTTCCTACTATCCAAAAGTCTTCAGATTTAATGTAATCCCTATAGAAACACCAATGACATTCTTCACAGAAATAGAAAAAAATTCCTAAAACTTACATGAAACCACAAAAGCCAAAAGCTATTTCTAGAATAACCAAAGCTATCTTAAGAAAAAAAGAACAAAACTAAAGGAATCATATTACCTGACTTCAAGTTATACCACAGAGCTATATAATCAAAATAGTATGGTGCTGGCATTAAAACAGACACATAGACCAATGGAAGGGAATAGAGAACAAAGAAATAAATCCACATGCCTACAGTGAACTCATGTTCAACAAAGGTACCAAGAATGTACATTGGAAAGAGGACAGTCTCTGCAGTAAATGATACTGGGAAAACTGAATATCCATGTGAAAAATAATGAAGCTTGACTTTTATCTCTCTCATCATATAAAAAATGAAATCAAAATGGATTAAAGACTTACATCTAAATCCTCAAACTATGAAACTACTAAAAGCAAGTTTGGGGAAACTTTACAGGATATTGGAGTAAGCAAAGATTTTTTGAGTAATAACCCACGGTTACAGGCAACCAAAGCAAACATGGACAAATGAGATCACATCAAATTTAAAAGCTTCTGCACAGCAAAAGAAACAGTCAACAAAGTGAAGAAACAACCCACAGAATGTGAAAAAATACTTGCAAACTACCCCTCTGACAGGTGAGTAATAACCAGGATATATAAGGAGCTCAAACAAATCTATAGGAAAGAAAATCTAATAATCCAACTTAAAAATGGGCTAACTATCTGAACAGACATTTCTCAAAAGAAGACATACAAATGGCAAACAGGTATATGAAAAGGTATTCAATGTTGATCATCAGAGAAATGCAAATGAAAACTACAGTTAGATATCACCTCAGTCCAGTTAAAATGGCTTTTACCAAAAAGACAGGCAATAACAAATGCTGGCGAGGAATTGAAGAAAAGAGAACCCTTGTACACTGTTGGTGAGAATGCAAATTAGTACAACCACTATGAAGAACAGTTAGGAGGTTCCTCAAAAAACTAAAAATACATGTAAACCCAGGAGGCGGAGCTTGCAGTAAGCTGAGATCCCGCCACTGCACTCCAGCCTGGGCGACAGAGCGAGACTCCGTCTCAAAAAAAAAAAAAAAAAAAACCTAAAAATACAGCTACCATATGATACAGCAATCCCACTGCTAGGTATATACCCAAAAGAAAGGAAATCAGTATATTGGAAAGATATCTCTACTCCCATGTTTATTGCAGTACTATTCACAATAGCCAAGATTTGGAAGCCATCTGTCTATCAATGCATAAAGGAAATATGGTATATATACACAATGGAGTACTAGTCAGCCATCAAAAATATGAGATCCTGTCATTAGCAACTATGTGGATGGAACTGGAGGTCATTATGTTAAGCCAGGCAGAGAAAGACAAACTTCACCGGTTCTCATTGATTTGTGGGAACTAAAAATTAAAAGAATTGAACTCATGGAGATAGAGGGTAGAATGATGGTTACCAGAGGCTGGGAACGGTGGCAGGGGAGTGGGACGGAATTAGGGACAGTTAATGGGTACAAAAAAGTAGTTAGAAAGAATGAATAATATCTAGTTTTGATAGCACAACAAGGTGATTATACTCAATAATTATTTAATTGTACATTTTAAAGTAACTAAAAGAGTATAGTATAGTTGGAGCGTTTTTAATACAAAGGATAAAGGCTTGAGGTCATGGATACCCCATTTACCCTGATGTGATTATTACACATTGCATGCCTGTATCAAAGTATCTCACATACCTCATGAATATATATACTTACTATGTACTCACAAAAATTTAAAAAATTTAAAAAAGAAAGGGAAGATAATCAACTCTATGATCTCACACCTGATTTTTAAAAAGTCCATGAAAATACCTGTTTAAAAGTGTGCATACAAGACAAGGATGCCCGCTATCAGCACTCCTATTCAACATAGTATTGGAAGTTCTGGCCAGGGCAATCAGGCAAGAGAAAGAAATAAAGCATATTCAAATAGGAAGAGAGGAAGTCAAATTGTTTCTGTTTGCGGATGACATGATTGTACATTTAGAAAACCCCATCGTCTCAGCCCAAAAACTCCTTAAGCTGATAAGCAACTTCAGCAAAGTCTCAAGATACAAAATCAATGTGCAAAAATCACAAACATTCCTATACACCAACAATAGACAAGCAGAGATCCAAATAATGAGTGAACTCCCATTCACAATTGCTACAAAGAGAATAAAATATCTAGGAACACAACTTACAAGGGATGTGAAGGACCTCTTCAAGGAGAACTACAAAGCACTGCTCAGGGAAATAAGAGAGGACACAAACAAACGGAAAAAAATTCCATGCTTATGGATAGGAAGAATCAATATTGTGAAAATGGCCACACTGCCCAAAGCAATTTGTAGATTCAGTGCTATTCCCATTAAGCTACCATGGACTTTCTTTACAGAATTAGAAAAAAACTACTTTAAACTGGATGAACTGATGGAACCAAAAAAGAGCCAGTATAGCCGAGACAATCCTACGCAAAAATAACAAAGCTGGAGGCATCACACTACCTGACTTCAAACTGTACCACAAGGCTACAGTAACCAAAACAGCATGGTAATGGTAACAAAACCGACATATAGACCAATGGAACAGAACAGAGACCTCAGAAAGAACACTACACATCTACAATCATCTGATCTTCAACATGACAAAAACAAGCAATGGGCAAGAGTCCCTATTTAATAAATGGTGCTTGGGAAAACTGGCTAGTCATATGCAGTAAACAGAAACTGAACCCCTTCCTTACACCTTATACAAAAATTAACTCAAGATGGATTAAAGACTTAAAACACAAAACCTTAAACCATAAGAACCCTAGAAGAAAACCCAGGCAAAATGATTCAGGACATAGGCAAGGGCAAAGACTTCATGACTGAAACACCAAAAGCAATTGCGACAGAAGCCAAAATTGACAAATGGGATCTAATCAAACTAAAGAGCTTCTGCACAGCAAAAGAAACTTTCATCAGAGTAAACAGGCAACCTATGGAATGGGAGAAAATGTTTGCAATCTACCCATCTGACAAAGGGCTAATACCCAAAATCTATAAGGAACTTAACTTTACAAGAAAAAAACAAACAACCTCATCAAAAAGTGGTCAAAGGATATGAACAGACACTTCTCAAAGGAAGGCATTTATGAGGCCAAGAAACATGAAAAAAAGCTCATCATCACTGGTCATTAGAAAAATGCAAATGAAAACCACAATGAGATACCATCTCACACCAGTTAGAATGGTAATTATTAAAAAGTCAGGAAACAACAGATGCTGGCAAGGCTGTGGAGAAACAGGAATGCTTTTACACTGTTGGTGGGAGTGTAAATTAATTCAACCATTGTGGAAGACAGAGTGGCAATTCCTCAAGGATCTAGAACCAGAAATACCATTTGACCCAGCAATCCTATTACTGGGTATATACTCAAAGGATTATAAATCAGTCTACTATAAAGACAAATGCACAAGTATATCTACCCTAGCAGCACTATTTACAATAAGAAACACTTGGAACCAACCCAAATGTCCATCAATGATAGACTGGATAAAGAAAATGTGGTGCATATACACCATGAAATACTATGCAGCCATAGAAAAGAATGAGTTCATGTCCTTTGCAGGAACACGGATGAAGCTGGAAGCCATCATTCTCAGCAAACTAACACAGGAACAGAAAACCAAACACCACATGTTCTCACTCGTAAGTGGGAGCTGAACCATGAGAACACATGGACACAGGGAGGGGAGCATCCTACACCAGGGCCTGTCTTGGAGTCGGGGGCAAGGGGAGTGAGAGCATTAGGACAAATACCTAATGCATGCGGAGCTTAAAACCTAGATGACAGGTTGATAAGTGCAGCAAACCACCATGGCACATGTACATGATCATGCCACTGCACTCGAGCCTGGGGGACAAAGCAACTCTGCCATTTAAAAAAAAAGCCTCCATGTTCTGCACATGTATCCCAGAACTTCAAGCAAAATTTTTTTTTAAAAGTGTGCTTAGTAATGTTATTCCTAACATCCCCAAAATGAGCACAACCAGGTGTTCATGAATCGGATAAACAAACTGTGATATAGTCATACAATAAACTATCGCTTGGCAAAAAAGTACAAACTACTGACACACACAGCAAAATGAATGAATCTCAGTAACATTAAATGATGTGAAAAAAAGAAAACCTTACACAAAAGAGTAGATTTATTTGAAATTCCAGAACAGGCAAAACTAATCTGTGATGAAATAAAAAGTCAGAAGTGAGGCCGCTGTGTGTGTTTGTGTGAATATGTATGTATGGAGGGGTATTGCCAGGGTAAAGGCTTTAAAGTAACTTTGGGGGTGGGGGTGAAGATAATGTCCTGTATCTTGATACTATAAGTACATTATTTCATCAAAACAGTGAATTTCCATGTATGATTGTGTGAATGTGTATAACATTTATACTGAAAGAAAAATACTGAACTGTAGTTAATTCTGTGCATGCAGTGTGTGTAATAATGTCTGCAGTTTACTTTTCAGTCTTTCAAAATTAAACAGGCTGATGGATAGAGGGCTAGATGGTTGAATAGGCATGCAACAAAATGTGTAGTAGAATTTAGGTGGTGGATATACAGGTTTGCATGGTAAGTCTTCGATGTTTGCTGTATATTTGAGATTTTCTTCATAATAAAATGCTGAAAGAACCTCAATAAAGGAGATAAGGGTTACTTACATGCATGAACTTTACCATCATCATCACCATTATCATCACTACCATATCCACCAGTTCAATTTCTTGAGAATCTGACTTGGCTTAGATATACTCAAAATGGGTATTATCCTCACACTAATCCTTTGATGTAGACAGTCTTTCCAAGTCACATATAAGGGATGTTAAATTGCTTAAGGTCATCCTCAGTGAATAAGTAGCTTGAGCACGTATACTCTATGAAGTACGTTCTATTAGTTTATTTACTTGTTTTTGCTTAAGTTCTCAACACGACCATTTAGCTCCCCATTGTTTGGTCAAAAAGCAAACAAAGCCTAGTATAAGTTTCTAGACACTCAAATTTTTAACACTATTGTTCAGATGATAGAAGACATTAGGTAAGTAGAAAAAGAAATGATCAGCCAAAGTTTAAATCCCATTAAAGTGATTCCATTAAAATATACAGATAAATTAGGAAGGAGAGCTAATTTGAAATGGAAATTTACATGGCTGATTTTGTTTATCCTGTAGGTGGTTCTAGAAGCGGTAAGGTCCTATTATATAATAGGAGACACTGAGCTGGATTTGGAATGAACAGGAACACGGTCAGTCAAAGACAACTTGCAGGTAATGAAGTTACTCATCTGAGCATAGTAATAGAGAACCCGCCACTTTTGAGAAGCCCTTTGATGCTGTTGTTGTACCTTTTTTCCACTTACAAATGAAAGATGCATAAGAGCACTTTGGATCATGAACTATATCTTTGATTGTTTGCCAGTTACCTTGAAAGATAAAGTTGCTCAGCCACTTTATGCTTGGTAGCCTCATTTCCAAATTACTTCAGGTTATATTAATCTAGAATGCAATGAGATCTTGTCCAAGTGTCTTATGGAAAAATCAGTTCATCCTTGGCATATTTCAAAGAGAATCAGAAGTAGTGTCTTGACAGAGAAATTTTGCTTGGCATCATTGAGACCTGGAAACCTGCCTGGTTGATATTCAAAAAGATTTGTCAATATTGAGAGTGGTGATCCCTGTGTGCAGTCATAATTTTATTACTTCTTTTGCAAAGATACTATTTAGTATTGAGGAAAAGATTTATAAAATTTAGGTGCTAGACCTATAAAGGCTTACTCTTAATGGGAGTATGGAAGTAGACAATTTCCCCTAATAAGACTGCATAGGCTCTCTAACATGCTGCTGCTTTGCTTTTGGCTGGAATTGAATAAACTTGGTGAATCAACACAGATGTTGTAGCCATCGGACCCCTGACTGGCTGTGGAATTATAAGAATTTTGGGGCTGGACCAACTTATCTGAGCTGCCAGTAAGATATTCAATGTAGCCAAATTGAAAATAATAATAGTAATACAGTAAATTTCTTGAATTAAAATACTAAGAATCTTTGATCTGGTCTAATCTCTTCAGGAAATTGCCTGAAAAATGCCACTATACTTTTCTGAAGAGCTAGTTATGAACTCAGATATTCTGACTCCTAGTACATGTCTCTGTCAGCTATAAAAAGTTTAGTCAAGTCTCTTCTCTCACAAAGAATAAATGTCATACAGGTCACCGGAAGGCTAAATGTTTGAAATTGAGCCAAATGTCTATAGGATTAGACTTCAGCTACTGACCATGATGGGCTAAAAGGGGCTGGATTTGTCTTCCTACATTTAACAACAACAAGACCCAACCCAAATATATAAAACAATAGCATTTTCAAGTATTAAACAACAGACAATGCAGTACTGTGAAGTTTAAGAATAGGGAAATAAATGAAATGAGTCCTACAGTATCTTCAGCTGACTGCAAAGTTTCCAGAGCATGGCTCAAGAATAGGAACATGCAGAAAATCCTGGTGGCTTTTCTGAGTTGAGGAGAGATTAGAAAGGCCAACGTGGCCATCATTTGTGGGAGAGAGTATAGAGAGGAAACACCTGCAGCCCTCATCAGAGAGAGAGAAACAGATCTATCAAAAAGGAATTTCTCTCAATGTTTAGCTTAATACCAATTAGCTAATGTATTTAAGGAAACCACCAGAAAGAAGCAGGTGGAACAATCCTTGAGGTTCATACAGGTTCAAGTTCCCATAACGCAGTAAGGAAAGAGCTAACACATGTAGGAGAATCCTCAAAAGTTATAACCTGGACTAAAGATTGTTCTGGATCCACCCAACCAAGCTTAAAAACAAGTCTCAAGAAAATCAAATTATTTCCAAGTAACTTACCTACATTCAAGAAAAAAAAAAAAATCCGCCTAATATTTAAATAAATAATAATTCTAAAAATTTTACATCTAATAAAATTCACACTGTGTGACACTTAATTAAAATTTACTAGGCACGTAGAGAGGAAAAAGACCCATTACAAGTAAGAAAAAAATCAATATAAAGAACCCCAGATATGAAAATAAAACTGATAATAGAATTAGTAGACAAAGAGGATAAAATGATATTATTAATGTATTCTCTACTTTCAGCAGAGGAAAATATAAACATAAGAAGGAGAAAAATAAAAGCTATACAGCTATATAAAAGATACAAGTAAAAATCCTAAAAAAGAAAAATACAATGTCTGAGACGAAAAATGTATTGGATTAGTAGAGATAAGACATTACAGAAAAAAAAATTAATCAACTTGAACACATAGAAACTATCCAAAAATGAAACACACAGAGAAAAGAAGCTTGAAGAAAAGAGAAAAAATGAACAAAGTATTAGTGAACAGTAGGACAATGTCAAATGGCCTAACCTATCTGTAAGGTTAGGTTACAACCGAACCTAGGCATCCAAAAAAAGAAAAATGGGGGTGAGGTGGGGATATAAAAATTTTGAAGAAATAATGGCTAAAACAGTTTTCATCAAATTTTGAAAACTATAAATGCATAGATTCAAGAAACTCAACAAACTCTAAACAGTTTTTTAATCAGACATTTATAATATATCTGTTGTGCTAATTAGATGTCATTGACAGTTTCTAAATTGGCCCCCATTGATCCCATCCTCCTGATGTTAATGCCCTTATGCAATTCCCTTTCACTGCATTTTCGATGAACTTATTGATTTTTATCTAGCGAATAAAATATGGCAGAAGTTATAGGACATCATTTCCAAGATTAGGTTATAAAATGACGGTAGCTTTCATCTCGGTCTCTCTCTCTCTCACAATCTCTTTCTCTTTCATTACTTGTTGCCATAATATGAGGACACATAACATGAGGCCACCTATGTAGAGGTCCACTTGTCAAGGAACTGAGTGAGTTCTACCAACAACCATGAGTGAGATTTGAAACACTCTGGATCCAGGTGGCCATTGAGATGATTGCAGCCCTGGTGGACAGCTTGACTGTGACCTCATGAGAGATCTTGAGACAGAAGCACCCATCTAAGCTAGAACAGCATTCCTGTCCCACCAAAACTCAGATAATAAATGCTTGTTGCTTTAAACAGCTAAGTTTTTGGGTTATTTGTTACACAACACTAGATAACTAATATGTTGATAAGTGTGTGAAATTAGAAAACTTGCATTCTGCCTAGACTGTCTAGCATAGAATATTCCAGAAATATTTCTGAAACAAATAATTGAAAGATAAGACAGATATTCCAAAGAAATATTTTATAAAGATGGATGTAGTTGTTCTTGAATGAAGCATTTTTAAACTGGTAATATTGTTAAAGGAATTCTTTTTTTTTTTTTTCTTTTTTTTTAGTCTTGCTCTGTCTCCCAGGCTGGAGTGCAGTGGTATGATCTCGGCTCACTGCAACCTCCGCTTCCTGGGTTCAGGCAATTCTTTGCCTCAGTCTCCTGAGTAGCTGGGGTTACAGGCGCCTGCTACCATGCTAGGCTAATTTTTGTATTTTTAGTAGAGACGGGGTTTCACCATCTTGGTCAGGTTGGTTTGAACTCCTGACCTCATGATCCACCCGCCTCAGCCTCCCCAAATGCTGGGATTAGAGGTATGAGCCACAGCGCCCGGCCGCTATGGGTATTCTTGAGGGAGAGAGAGATCTTTTCTGGTTGAGGAATGAGGGGATTCTTTGTGGAGGAGACAGTAATTTATGCGGGCTTTGGAGGAGATAGAATTTGGATACATGTTACTGACAGTGAATCTAGCCAGATACTCGAAAATGAAAGAATAAATGCGGTGGTAGGAAAGATGGTAAATCAAAGGTTATGTATAGGAAGCCATGAGCAGAAGGCAAGGTGAGAAAAGAACAAAGATATTAATGGAGATTTAAAAATATATTTTCTACAGATAGAATTGCAAATTTTGTTTTGAGAGCTCATGTTAGGTAGATGCTACATATTAAAACACAGTATTAATTCTTGCAAATAACTTTTTAACACTATACTCTTCTTAATAACAATAGGCATATGCATTCACCTGAGTTACATTTATAGGAATGAGCTAATGAGTTTTTATATTCTCAGAGAATAATATAATCAGATAAGGTACAATGGTAGTTCATTAAGCAGAGTATTGCTGTATTTCAAAAAACTGCAGTGATAGCCACACCTTGAGGAAAGTGTGATTCCAAAGAAAAAAATCAATTTTCTTGTCTGGCTTACATTACAGCTATAGATAGTACAAACTTCGATTATATTGGGCTCATTACCATCATTACTTATATAATCAGACCGTTCCTTTTGACTTGTCTACCTTATTTATCTTCACACTTTTTGGTCTTCTTGTCCAGATGGTCCATAGTAGTTTTGCCTTGCCAATTTAAATTCCAGCTTGCTTCCCCCCACTGTTCATTGATCACTTGATTTTCCATTTTTAATTTCCACCCTTCTGACTTCCAGTCACACTTTTCATGGTGCTGCTAATTCTGCCTTTTATTTGCCTGCCATGTTTCATCATTAAGTGACCATGGAAGTTTCTATCTTGCAGAGGACACGAGCCTCCCTGAGCACACCTCGCTAAAATATGCACTTTAGAGCTACCTAGAACATGGGCATTCAGCAGGATAATGTCTCCACATGCATTTTAAATGTGGATCTCTGAGCCTACTCCTTGTCACTTTACTTCCAGCTCTCAAAGAAATATTGCTTAACAAAATTGTATTTCAGTGATGTACTAAAATACGTATAATATGTTCAGGTGCAACAATATGATGTTGGGATTTGGTTGGTTCTCAAGACAAGTGATTGGTTTTCACTGCTGGAGAAGATAGTCTTCCAGAAATGAGGCATTACAGACACAAAACTTAACAAAGACCCAGAATAGTTTAATCTGCTATATGAACACATAGCCGGGATTCTCTTTTTAGTTTTGTGGATTTCTTGAGCATATTTTGCCAATGAATGTGTATGAAAGCAGTACACATAGTTTGAAATATAAAGCTGGGGTTTTCAGATGAGAGGTGCTGGAATAGAACTACATTTTGCAAAGTGATCAAGTAGGACTCACTTTCACCAAAAACCATCAGGGATAAGGAGGCAGGTCACACCCCACACTGAAGGTGGATGCAAAGGTCACTGTAGAAAGTTCTAAACTACAACTGAGAAGATGTCTGATATTAATAAATGAAGCCACTCCTTTCCCGCTAAAATATCTAAAATATATTTTTGTGCTGACTGAATTGGGTTTTCCTTATTCTTCTCCATTTTAAAATCAGCTGAATAGGAAGTTCAACCTAAGCAAAGTTTACTTTTTAAAAGAACAAGCCCTTTAGAAAAGGTATACTTTTTCATTATAGTTGGGTATTTCTCAATAGGAAAAATGAAAAACTTTAGCACATATTTGAAATTAAGAAATTCACTTAGTCTTAAGGTCACATTACTTACTATCTTATTTTCTATTTTGGATTTTTTCAGAAAGTGGTGACAACTGTCACTATAAAGATGTGCTTAAAAAAAATCAGTAAAGCAGGTAAGTGCATACCAGGTTGGTTTGCAAATGTTGTCCTTAATGTACTTAATAAGACCCCATCTATTTCCTGACTACTTTTCAATCCATTAATTAGTGGTTTTGTACTTTCTTTGTAGGTCATCATTACAGGCAGTAATTGGAGACTGGATGAATGAAAACTTACACAAATTATACATCCCAACCAATCACAAAGACAGACCGGAGATGTTAAGTCCAAAATTTGTTAATGTCCTCAGCCATAGACATAGTTATTCTTTCTCCACATGTTATCTATATTTTGATTTTCTGATTGAGTAGATTATGGAAATACTGCTAGATGGCTGGCTTCATTTATTGAAGTGATCTTTGTCTGCCAGTTGAGTCTGTACTTAGCTCAATGGTGTAAGCCAGGTTTCACCCATGAAGACTCCCTTTTTCATCACTTGGGACAGACTGGGGTCCCAGTTTCTGCTGATTCTCTGGTGTATTTTCTATCTGGCTTTTTATACCACTTGCTGGGCTCTGCAGGTGTTGCTATCAAGGCCTCTTCACTCTGACACTCTATTGTGTTTATCTGTTTACACATCTTCTAGCAAAAATGTGAGCCATTGGAGGGCAGAAGCTATCATATTTGCATTATATCCACAGTGTTTATCGCAGGGCTTAATATATGGATCAGGGGATTCAAACTGGTTGCCAGGGTCTTGGCCACCTGTATTATTTGGCCAGCACAGGGTTAACAATAAGTAAATTTGAAGGTCTTTAGGTGGGCCTACCCTCTGCTATTTGCCACAGTCTTTATCTTCTTATATGTGACCACAGTCAATCTCTATTTCACCAGTCTTACCCATGTAGGCACCCTAGTTTGTGGTCCTGGTCGTAGATGAGGAATACATGCTAATTATGTGAACGAATATATCAATGAATGTACTTCTTATTTTGCATGGAGAATTGATTGTTTTCTAAATATTCTTGTCCTAAAAATTCCCCTTGTTTCTTCTCCCATTTTGGAAACTAAAGGTAGAAAAACAGATAACTGTAATATGCAATGTACAAATAAGCATTTCTGAATACTTGCCCAAGGTGGGCCACTCTGTACATTCTAGTGGCTCAATTAGAGAGGAAAACAAATTCAGCTGTGTTATTTGCAGAACCCATAGGATGCAAACAAACCATTTGCTGTGGAAAAGCCCAAGATTTTTGTATCTGAGATGAGTGGTAACTTCCACCTTGGATCATCTTAAAACAGGCAGTGTAATTTTAAAAAACAATGACCCTGACCAACATTCCAAATGCATGTTCAACAACATATTTTCCAAGTTTGATGATTAAGAAGATACCCCCCCCCCTATTGCCAATGACAACACACTAGAGAACAATTCAATAAAAGTGAATTGGAGCCACAGAAATTCTGTACAGTATGAACCCCTCCCCTGGCCTGGGGGGAGGTTTAAGCAATTAACTGAATGAAATTCAAATTGTCAGACAAAAATGTTGGTACTGAGGTAGTAATCTCAGGCAAAGTTAACCTTCATCTGAAGAAGGAAATTTGGTTTTGCTTTACCCATCTGATGAATGGTAGACTAAGTCTTTTAAGAGTTAACTCTAAGCCTCTAATAATTTTAACTTTTTCAGAAGCAACCACTACCAGATGTTCATTTTGGCCAAAAAAATTCTCATCCAGTAAAAGTATAACATCCACAAAAGTCTACCTTTACTACCCACAGGTAGTAATGTTCACAAACATTTCCAGCTAATCAGCTTGTGTTAAATACATGTTTAGGTATTTGAAAGAACTTGATACATAAAATCATCATTAAGACAATTCAATGCTGATGTTGGTTTCCAAAGACATTTTATAACAAGCCTTTCTGAATAATTAGAGAATAAGACTCATTTTCTGTTAGGGCCATTCTTTTGTTCAAGAAAGTAAAGCCTACAGGAAAAACTCATAGCTAGTAAGTGGCAGAGCTAGGTCTGGACTGAGTCACTAAATTTGGTCTCTCCACACCTGCCTATAAAAAGGGGATAACATGACAATTATACCAAAGGAAAAATACATATAATAATATGTACATATATTATTGAGTACATAATGAGTACATATAATAATAAAGACTATTTACACTAACAATAAAAGAAATACCATTTCTCAGTGCCACGTAACAGGGTGTATGTACTTCCTCAAAGCACACACTAAAATAAACATTTGTTACTTGGACAATAGACTAAATTTTGCTTTAATCATTATATTCGTTTTAACCCCTGGTAGATCTAGATTGACATGTTTATGTCTCAGTCATTTTTCTACTTCTGCTCTTATTGACCCAGAAATGACAAGAAGCACCAATGAAGGAAAATGTGAGGGAAGCTAGGTGACAAGCCCTTACCTTACTGCTAGCAGATCTCAGAAAGCTTTCTCTTTGACATCAAGGGACTTGTTCTGGCAAGATTAGCCCTGTGTCCTCCAGTTGGAGCCAGATTGTGTTGATTGCATGGCCAACTCTGATAGGATGACCCAAGGAGGCTCCCACTGAGCAGAGAAGATATGGAACTCTAGATCTCATGCATTTACAGACAGGGTCTTGCCTTCTTTAGAGAAGACTGCTTTAACCCTCATTGTCAGAGATGTTAGTTGGCTATAGCAATTTTCACTTGTTCCATTTGAAATACTCTGGCTCATTCAAAAAGGCACAGGGACATTGCTAGATAACGGCACTAATTATTATCCAGTCTTTGCATGCATTTAACAGTGCTTCTGCATGGACCATAGGTAGTATAGCTGTGATAGTCAAGGAGTACACTGGGCCTTCAGAAGACACATTTTCCATTTACAATTTAAAAGAAGAGGTTAGATTGTCATGCAACCAAGCATACATTGTCTAAGATATAAAAGCAATTGTATCTAAAAGTGGGAAATCTCCACCTCAATTATCAGATTAACAATAGGGGCATTTCTTCAGAGGCCAAATATCTGGTTGTTCCCAAGAGAGAGAGAAAGCTGCCTATGACACGTGCAGGAGATTTTATTTTATTTTTTTTTAAGTATAATTATGACATCACTGACAGTGCCCATAATGTAAGACCTGGTTCAAAATCTGTTTAGAGAAAGTCAATATAACAAAAGTGTGTTAAAAATTTTATCAGCTACAAGTCCAGTTGCCATTCTAAATGCTGCTGTGATTATGTAGTAAAGTTAAATTGGTATAAGCAACAATATTATTCCCTGGATGGGGCATTTCCTGGGTGGAACATAGAAAAGGAGACAGGTAATGTGTTTGAACAATTAAAAACAAAAAACCCAGGAAGCTGGGCAGATGAGTGTATTGTGGTGGGAAGGGGAAGTTGTGACCTTAGATTTCTGTATCTTTAGTTGTTTCACTTTCTATACCATTTAATGATTGAAAAATGCGGTTGGACTGCCGGAACCACAGAACAGGAACTCCACTGGGGCAGGAGTTAAAGGCAAAAAGCTTTTTGTGTGGGTTCATTTACTATTTTAATTCATTTGTATTTTTAGTCAGCTTTAAAGGTATGGTTGCTTCTTCTACCTACTGCTCTTTCTCTTCTTCTTTTTATGCTGTTTTACCCTGTGTTCTCTGGTAGGGCATGTAACCTTCGGCACAGTGGGAAAAGCCAATTTTGCCATAGGCCTCAGCTTGCTCTGACTCGGCTACTAACTTGACTCATAGCTTCAGGCAGGTTATTTCATGGTTCTGATGCTTATTTTCCTCATCTTGAATCAGCGATTTTATTAACTGTCTCCCGGTTTGTGAAAATTCAATATGATCACGTGTTACATGCCAATCACAGAAACTGGTGCGAAGTTGTGTTCCTCAGTGGTAGCTATTGTTGTAAGTAGGAATTGCATGACAATGGCAGCTGTTTTCTATCATGTCCTCATGTTTTCTAAATTTGTATCCCTCTTTCTCCCATTTCCTATCTTAGCATTGTTATTAGCTAACTTTTATTAAGTGGTTATCATGGCTGAGGACACTGTAATGAGGACTTTATGTGAATTACCTAATTAATTTCTCAGAAAGTATGAGATAGCTATTATTTTAAGCTATTTCATAGCTTAAATAACCAGTTCGTTGAAGTCAAAATTTAGACAGGTTAAGTGAACTCGTTCATTTACACAATTAGTTGCCCAGGCAGAATTTGATTTGAGGTCTGACTCCAAAACCAGAGCTCTTAATCACCAATTACACCAACTAAACGCTTCGTTTCACAGCCCGCCTATTCCCAAAGGTCCCATTCCCGTTTTAAGGTTATTTTCTGTAACTCTCTTGTATTTAATTTCAAAAATGCTATTTCCCAGGAGATGAGTCCCTAATCTCCCTGAAGGCATGGATCATACCATACATTTCTTTTCCTAATCCACCCAAATTCCTGCAGCGCACAGACTTAGGCTCATTAATAGACGGGAAAAGAAACTGACCAGGCAGTGAAACCGAGCAAACAAAGTACAATAAGACAACTACAGCAGGAAAGCGGGATAAAAAAAAAAAGTAGAAAAAGAAAGTAAGGGAAAGGGGGAACAAACGGCAAATATTCACTGAGTGCCAACAATCGCATGGGAGGATCTTTAGGGTTCTCTGCTGAGTACTCGGGACGGCTAACTGAGCAGTACGCCGGCCTTATCTCATACATAAGGCACCAAGGCTCAGGAAACAGTTCTGTGGATCTGGGCGGGCACCTTCCACCCACAGTCGCGCACACGTGGAATAGGTTTAATAGGCTGTCTGGCTCGGGCACCTCTTCCCAGGGTCAGGGCGTTACAAAGGGAGGCTGCTCTCTTCCCATGAATCTATTAGGGACCTACAGCAGCGAAGAGAACCCTTCTGAATATCAGCGAAGACGGCTTATTAAGACTTTACGAGTTTGCAAGCCATCCTCGTCCTATTTCCTCACTTCGGACTTTTTGGACACACCTTCCTTTTCCTGTGAGCCAACCCAGACGAATGAGTTACAAGTAATCGCCTTCTCTACGCCCAGCCAGTGCCCAGCTCCAACCACAGCGCCTCCTTGCAACACCCGGCTGAGCTCCGGGCGGCAGCGCAGGAGCTTGGGTCGGAGGCTGCTCTAAGGTGACGCGCGGCCGCCTCCTCCCCTTTAAGGCGGGGCTCGCAAGGGCCGGGGGGGGGGGCCAAGGAAGTCCGGGGGCCCTCGGTGATGCCCCCGCCCTTGCCGCGCCAGGGTTGCTCCCTGCGCTCCCGAGTGGTGACTGCAGGTCCCGCGCAGGTGAGGGGCGCGCGCCGGCCCAGCTTTGCAGCCCCCGAACGCGGCCTCGCACAGGTGAGGGCGGTGCCGGGTTCACCTGGCAGCGCGCGTGGGCCGGGCAGCAGGGTCACCGCCTGCTCTTTCCTGGGGTGGGCGTCTTCTCTCAACCAAAGCTGGGAGTTGGGGACCTGGAGGGTCCAGGATGAGAATTCATTGGAGCTACTACCCCGGAGCTGCTTGTGGTTCAGAGATCAGAAAGGTGTCCTGAGGAGATAGAAATCCAGGCGTGGCGTACTGGAAGGCGCACTAGGGGAGGGCAGCCTGCCCCAGGATTTCTTTGCACTTTAAAGGCCACACATTCAGTCTCCCCGGGGCGCTACGGAGTTAGTCACCGCCGCGTTCAGGGCTCCTTCCACAGAGGTCAGTTCCTCAGCTGGGTGGGCTTTGATGCGCTCTCTTCGTAGAGACCCGGAGGTTCAACTTTAATTCTTTGCGCTGACATTTGCTGAGCGACACAAGAGCAGAAATCCTTGGGATAATTGCGTAGGTAACAGTGTCTCAATCCCACTAAAGATAAGTAAGTTAAAAATAAAGACGGTGATGTTGGTGGTGAACTAGAGAGGCGATTAGTTTCCGCAATTAGTTCCCCACTGCTCTGTCCATTTGTTAAGCAAATGGTTGCTGACGGCTTTTTTAAATGATTGGGTTGCTATAAAAGAGGTTTTCTCTAGTGTGAATGAACGGTGCGATGCTGACTGAGGGTTTCAGCCTCCTCTAGACTCTTACAAGAGCTTGGTCTGGAAGGTACATGGGTGCGAACACTTAAGGTAGCAAAGCAGCTTCTCAGTGAACCGTGAGACGTTAGAACACCTGCTTCAGGACGCACAGAATTCGGACACCACTTATTGAAGGATTTGTATGGATTATGATTTCCATTAGTATTCATTTTTTGATTGAGTCAGTAGCATTTCAATTCAACAAATATTTGTTGTACACTTGTTAAAGGGCAGACCTCTGAGAGCCGGGCTGGTGTGCTGTGGGGTAGCACAGGTGTTGATATTAATACAAAGGGGAATTTTAAGGCACTTATTCCTCACAAGTGGGTGTTTAGAAAGAGACCTATGGCGCTGCGCTTTACCTCAGCAGCACCTGTGCAAATCGCTGGTTATAAGTATTTAAATGCAGGGAGAATGTAAATCTTTGAAGAGTATCTGTCATTAACCTGATCAGTCATTCCAAAACAATATGAATTGTCAAAATCATGCTTAAAATAAGATTATTAAGAATTAACTCTGTGCCAAGCACCATGCTAGGCACTTTATCTTGTCTATGAAATCTACAAAGTAGATACTATTCCCCTGTGCAGATGAGGAACTGAGGCAGAGAGGAGTCCAGTAATTTGTACAAGGTCAGTGGTGAATTTAGAAATTGCATGTGGCTATTTGAGTGCAGAACTCATACTTTTTCACTATTCCATGTTGCCTCTAAGATGGAGAGTGTAAATCCTGCAGATTTAATATAAGAATTCAAATTTATATTCATAGATTCTATCTCCTGGGGATTAATGGAGTTAAAGTAGTCCTCAGGAATAAAGTGAGCACTGTTTTCATTGCACTTGTGTGGTTAAACTCTAACCTACCTGTGACAAGTAGATGAACAGCTACCTTTAAAAGATAAAATGTATTATGTGTCTTAACATATTTTGAAAGGCCTGATATATCCAAACATGGCCAATTAATAAAATCGCATATATATTCCCTCTGTTACACATGGAAGGAACAGCTGATTTTCATATTATTCGTGTGCTTTACTATGGACTCCTGCAGCAGTGAGTTTCTCAGCTGGGTGGGCTTTGAAATCAATTTCAGCTTGATTTCTTCTTATAGCTGCAAGATGATTAGAGGTCTCTTGTCACCAGGAAAGAACTTTGTGTTTGTGTAAATCTGTGCTCACACACGAATATACATTTTTCCTTAAACCTATTTCCAGAAGTGGAGAGTACTACAATGTGATGATCTGGCGAGGAATCAAGTTCCTTATTTGACTTTTGAGTAAAGGATTTATAACAACTGGCAATTTCTTTCAGTGCATGTAAACCAGGAAAGTACTTTTCAAATTAAAAGTATTATACTGTGGAGAAAGGAAAGTGAGTGAAAAATAGTACTCTGAATTCAAATAATATTTCTTGTCATGGAGAACACTTGTTTTCTTAAAACTTTTCTTGTAATTGTTGGTAATTACACACGAATGGAGGGGGTTTATATTTAAATTACCTTGAATTGTTGCCAGTTAACTGTTGAGAAAAGGCTTTGCCTGTGATGGGAGGATCAGGTAGCATATTTTGCCTGTATCAATCTTGGCACAGATTTTTTTTTTTCTTTTTTTTTTTTTTACTCTATCTTCACCTGAAGGTGAAACCAGTGGGACGCCTTAAACTCCTCTTTAGGAGCAGAGCCGTTAAATCCTTCCTAGGAGGTACTTATAAAAGCGTACTTGACTTGGTAAGGTGTTCTTAGGGGGAGCCAGAGTGGGTGATGAAGGAGCAGAATATATAGAGGATGTGAAGCAGGGGCAGATCCAAGTTTTGTGAGGCCTGAAAGGTAAACAATTTGGAGACTCTGTTTAAGAAAATTTGGTGTGAAAGTGAATATGTATTTAAAATGAGAAAAAGAGATGATAATTTGCTGGAGATTTCTGCCTGTTTCTGTGGAGATCTTGGGCAACGTACCAGAAATGCTTACAAAAATAGGCGTGCTGATTGCAACGTGGCTTCCCCTCTCCTTGAGAACACTCAGCATCTCCCAGCAGCTTGTCACACCCACGGGGGGGGTGCCCTGGGAGTGAGAAGCCCAAAGTTGAAGCTCAAAAGTGAGAGGGAAAGTTGTGGTTAAAGGCAAAGGACTCATGCTCCATTGAGCAAAGAGACTGCTGGATGGGACGGCAGAGACACTCTGGACACTCATGTCCAACGAACAATTCTGAGAGCTGGTCTCAAAGTTCTGAGAACTTTGCAGGTTGGTTTGTTTCTCAGGGATGCCTTTGGCCATTGGCTTTTCCAACTATCAGTCACCATTTATTGGGAGTTTTCTAATGTCCCAAGTCCTGAGTAACGTGAGGTCCTGATTGTCAAGAACTCCCAGTCTCATGGAGCTGATTTCATTGATCACAGTACTTTGGTTATAGGCTTGCATAGAGATGCCAGGGGAGCCCTGGAGGGTTCCTGATGCTTGAGCTGAGTTTGGAGTTACTGCGATGGAGTCCAGGAGGGCCATTCTAAGTGAGCAGAGGGCCATTAAAATGGTGCTTGGGCACAGTGGCTCACGCCTGTAATCCCAGCACTTTGGGAGGCCGAGTTGGGTAGATCACCTGAGGTCGGGAGTTCAAGACCAGCCTGGCCAACAGGGCAAAACCCTGTCTCTACTAAAAACACAAAAATTAGCCCGGCGTGGTGGCAGCACCTATAATCCTAGCTAATTGGGAGGCTGAGGTAGGAGAATGACTTGAACCTGGGAGGCGGAGGTTGCAGCAGTGAGCCAAGATTGCACCATTGCATTCCAGCCTGGGCGACAAGAGCGAAACTCCGTCTCAAAAATAAAATAAATAAATAAATAAATAAATAAATAAATAAAAGCCCTGGTGGTTTAGACCCATGCATTCTCCTCCACTGATGTTCTTCTAGTCCAGCAGCACCTATGTACCTGAGATTAACTTGTTAGAAATGCACATTCTCAGGCACCCCACATTAGGATCTCTGCATCTAGAGCACAGTAATCTGTGTTTTAAGAAGCCCTCTGGATGATTCTGGTGCATGCTAAAATCTGAAAACCACTGGTCTTAATATTTAAGAGAACAGATAGGGCATGGAATCCCTTATGGAGATCACTGGGAGGGAATTGAAATTAATAATAGTAATATATTAGTATTGTAATATAGTAATTTGTATTACTGTCACTAACATTTATTGAGCACTCAGGTTGTGCCAGGCATTTTGTGAAGAAATATCAACTCTTAATCTTCAGTACAAACCCTGGATAAGGCAGGGCTATGATCACCTGGATTTAAATGTGAGAAAACTGAAAGAGAGAGAAATAGGAAATTGTCCACAGTCACACAGCTGGAAAGTGGTTCAGCCAGGATTTAAGCACAAGCTGTCTGGTGTTAGAACCTTCCTTCTCTTTTGTCTTGTCTGGGAGAATTTTCATTGATGCCACTGTTGTGTGTTGGCGCTGGCCGAGAGGCATGCCTGGGATTGCTTGGGATGCACCTATTTAACAATCCTAGTCATTTGCTGACTACTGTGGTGAAGAAATTTTTCATTAGAGACACATTTCCAAACTAGGGAGGAAGGAATTTATTGTCATTTACTCCTAGTGCAGACTTTTAAAATTTCATGAGTGAATAGACATGATTCCATATAAATGATTACATCACATGGAAATACCACTTCCCATAGCGTCATTATTAAGGGCTCATGGATTTCCCAGTGGGGAGTGATGCTGGTGATTATGGAAGGTGGCCTTGTTTCCTTGTTTAGGAATGCTGGGATTTGATCTGATTATTAGACAGAGGCTTGTCTCCTAGAGGCCAAGCACCTCCCCAGGCCACAGAGGACTTGAAGGTGATGTTGTGTTTGTTCATTATGTTTTGGAAGATATTCAGAAGAGCTGTGCCTTGTTCTATTACAGGTTTTTTTTTTTTTTTCTGGTTAAACAAAACAAAACAAAACAAAAAACTGTTGCCCATGATTCTATCCTGTTTTTGTTTTTTTAATCATATAGCCCCATGGTGTCAGGCAGCGTGAGTAAGAATGTGCAGATACTGGCATGGATATGCGTGCGAGTGTGTAGAGTGATGGTTTACTCTTGGGTATAAACCTAAGATTGCTGTGCCTTTACTTCCCCTCTGGAAAAAAATGTTTACACAAACATTAATTTGAGTTTATGGTAGGCAGCAGAATCGAATTCTGAGAATGCCAGCTGTGTCATCTATGCAGTCATTTCATTCATGTGATCACTGGTTGCCTGCCTAGTTGTGCTAAATATTATGTTAGGCACCAGAAGAGATACAGTGTGACCAAAACAGACATGATCCCCATGGACTGGAATAGAAGTCCTTATATGTAATGTTATGGAAGAACAGAATAGATGCCCTCCCTCTGGCAGTGAGTCAGCAGGAAAGGCACTCAGAAGTTATTGTAGCTCAGGAGGGAGGTAGGTTATTGGACTTAAGGCTTTAGGGAAGTGGAGGTATGGCAGGATTTGAGAGATAACTAGGAAGATTACACACGTGACCAGGTGGAGGTGGGTGATGAAAAAGAGGGAGGTGCTGGGCCTGCGGATCAGGTTTGAGCCTTGGGCTGCTGGCTTGGTGCCAATAACATAAGTCAGTATTAGAGGAGGAAAAGCCTCTTTTCAGAGAATTATGACCTTCATGGACACTGAGTCTGAAATGTCTGGATGACCCCAAGGTAGAGATTTTAGGTGGATAATTGGATAGGATGAAGGTCTGCACTCCAGGAAAGAGGTTGGCAATGTAGAGATTTGAAAGAACTGGTCTTTGGATGGTAATTGAATAATTGACTAATTATCAACTGATCGAATAATGCAGTTGCTATAACAACTGAATAATTCAATCAACTGAACTCATTCTTTAGAGGGTGGAGACGAATCCTCCACTCCCTTTGGCCTTTGAGATATTTGAGAGCCATGTTTGAGAGGTGGAGGTGGAAGGAGGTCCTCAATGTGGAAAAGCAAATAAGAGCCATTGAAAGCAGTTGGGGACAGGACTAAACTCTGATTATTATTATTATTTTTTTTCAATGCTGCCCAAATTCTTATCTAAGGGGTCTGGGGAGTCATGTCTTACAAACTATAAATTCTTATCAAATGAGTTTTATTTAACCATATATTTCATGACTTACTTTCCCATCTGACTCTGGCATAACATTGCCTGACAAAGAAGAAAGTGGAAATGTTTTACCGCAAAAGTATGTTTCTTTGCCATATTTTGAAATGGTCCTGCAAAGCTGTCCTTTGTGAGGGGAACATGTGCATCTGTAAAGAATCTCTATTAAAGCTAGATCTTTTTCTTCCAGGCCCTCCCTATCTTGAAGAAATTAAGAGTCTAGCACCTTTTAAGGTCTGAATAGGAAACATTTGTCATCTATTATCTCTAAGGGCAGCCACTCTAAGACCTCAAAAGACTCTTAGTCTCCACAATTTTTTATCTTAACCTGAACATTTCCTTTCTATTGATCCCAGGTTTTTAGACAAACTCAACCAATTGTCAATCAGAAAATGTTTACATTTATCTATAGCCTGGAAGCGACCCCCTGCCCCACCCACTTTGAGTTGTCCCACCTTTTTGAACCAAGCCAATGTATTTCTTAAACATATTTCATTGATGTCTCACGCCTCTCTAAAATGTGTAAAACCAAGCTGCACCCTGACCACCTTGGGCACATGTTCTCAGGACCCCCTGAGGGCTGGGTCATGAGCCATGGTCACTCATACTTGGCTTGGAATAAATCTCTTAAAATATTTTCCTCTTTTCGTTGACACAGTGGAGTGAGGAGTAAACAAGGAGGTCGTTGAAAGCTACTGTTCAGAATTTGAGCCCATATTTTTATGAGGTAAAACATTTATATATTCTCTTAACTTGTTATTTTCTATTATAAAAACACATTTTTGTATATATCATATGTATCATAAATGAATCATATCATTTTGTATATTGTATAGATTGGCCAGATGTTAGAAATTTTTATATAGAATAGATAGGTTTTCTTAGGTGCTCCAAGTAGAAGACTTTTTAAAAACTGTTAAAAAGTAGCTAAGAGAAAAAAAATATTCTTTTATCCAAAAAGTATTCACTGAGCATGTGCTATACACGTTATGTGCTGAAATTTTGTGAATAAAACAAATGGATCCTCATCCTCTCAGAGCTTATAGTTTAGAGGGGAAGCCAGACAATTTCACAAGTGATTACAATGAAGTGTGCTGTTCATTAAGAGTAAGAGACAGGGCACTATGAGAGCAGGTGGTAAAGGCCACTTCCAGTGGCAGTGCCACCTAGGCCTGGCAGGAAGGAGATGGAGAAGCACAGAGGGAGTGTTTTGAGAAATCAGTGGATGGATGCTTTTGAGGAACTGAAAGCCTAGGCTAGTCTGTTTAAGCTTTGTTAATAAAAAGTTAATGAAAATAATAAGTGGGAATATTCATGAGAGGTCTGTGAACTGATGGAGAAAACTAAAAAGGAGGTATTAAACCTATCTGTGTGATCATGCTCATGTTGTGTGAAGGGTTTTGAAGAATCCAAGATACAATGGAGTTGACAGTGCAAAAAAAAAAAAAAAAAAAACCTAAAAACAAAAACACCCAGATTGAAAAACAAAAACACCAAAATCAAAAACAAAAATAATGATTGTGTAATGCTTTTTTTAAGGTGGTGGTTGGGGAACTACTTTTAGCATTATGAAACATGTTTGGATTTAGTCTGAAAACTTGGGTAATATGTCAAAAAAGAACATTATATTTCTTGGACTACAATAAGCATTATTGCTATAATAATCTTGCTCAACGTAAAAGACGTATATATGCTTCCTCGGGTTACAGTCTGGAAATGACCTTTGGGATCAGCTGTTCCACCTCCAGTTGCCCCTTCATGAATAACCTGGGGCTCAGGAGTGCTGCAGGCTCAATTATTATTTTCACTGGGTCAATTGGTGACAACATCTGTTGGGTAGAATCTGTCCTGAGTTCCTTGTCCTACAGCAACAATGCTTCACTTGAAGGCTTCTTGTTTGTTGTTGGAACAGGCCCAGTAAATAATTATCTCCATCTCCTCTAAGTCTTTACTTACATGAGCTCCCTCCCCTGTCTTCCTTATCTCCTCGTTGGCATGTTTATCATCTACTTTTTCTGACATTGTGCTATGTTTTGAATTCTGTAGGAGTCCTTGGCGGAAGTTGCCTTCAGCATTTTAGGCCTGTCTAAACAGGCAGAATTTATCTGACATTTCTTTCACTCCCTTAAGCCTCATGTGAGTTGGCAAGAGACATGTAGCTTTGGCAAAGAATGAGAAAGAAGGTTCTTGGGAAGTTTTCTCTGTTAATATTTGAACCAAAAGACATGGTGAGGCTTGGAAAGTATCTGATGGATTGTTTTTAAATGTCATGAACTATTTGTGTGCCCCCAAATTATGTTTGATCAGATAGGTGTGGCCCTGATCAGTAATAACAGACTGGTATTTGGTCCTTTTATTAACTACTTCCTCTCTAATTTCCTTTCCAAAGCCATGTGTCAGTTTCTAGCATTGTCACTATGAGCCCAAGATCCAGAATTATTACTTTATTGTTTAGTTTTTGTGTTCAGTTGTCAGGCTGTGCCTTTTCATTGGTAGTTTTTTTTTTTTTTTTTGTAGAAGTTTTTGCTTTCCTAGTTTACAGGACATACAGATTTAGCTGCTGTATATTTTATTTTGTGTGCCAACTACCTGATATTTCTGAGCCTCTACTTAGTGGTAGCATTATCTTAGTCATGCTAATCCTTTTAGGAGCCCTACTAGGTAGAAATCATCTCCATTTTATTGAAGGCAACACTGAAACTCAGAGAAACCTAGAACTTGCACAAGGTCACCCAACTGGGTTGGACATCTGGCCTATGTCTTTTTTTACTTTCCACCCCTGTTATTTGATTTCAAGCTAGTGCTGTTTCAACCATTTCAACCATTGCACTCTGTTTTGTATCCCAGGGAAATTATTTCACCACGAGACTTGAGGGGTTCCAAGACCCATTCCAACTAAGATTTCAGAAATTCCTCTACCTCCTGAGTTTGGAAGTAGCTGTTCTGTGCATTCCCAGGCTCAGTGCAAAGGTGAAGTCCTTCATGACAGGGGAGGCTTTAAAACCACTTCCATGTAGACCTGGAATCCCGCTGAACCCTGTTGTGAAGATAAACGCAGCAAGGTCTTGATGAGTATGTCATTTTAGAGCAATTTCCTGCCAGATGACTGTGTATATATGAAGCTGGGTAATCTGGAAAAGTCCCTATCCTTTATCTGATCCAAGTGATGCTGTAAACAGGTTTGGTAGATTTGTGTAACAAAGCTAGCAATCACATCTAAATATTACTCACTTAATTCCTAAGTGTTCACGTGAGAACAACTTCATTGTGTTTTTATGTTTTTGAATGAGGTAACCTTTTAAATATATACAGACGTTGGCATTTCAAAACCCAGGAAAATTCTTGTGGTGCTATTGATTAGATCAAGGTACTTTTTTTGGTATGTATTTATTAGCAGCATTAAGATACACTTATCAAATAAGATCTTTTCAGGATCCAGAGTATACAAATGTGGTGGATGTTTTGGTTATCGTGGTCTTCAAGAAGCTGGGGTTACTTCTCTGAATACTCCACTTATCCCCAGCAGAGCTTCTGAGTTATCTCCTAGGGATCCTCCTTTAGTTTAACGTGGAGTCTGTGGCTTTCTAGGATGTAAGAGCAGATGCCGAGGCTGGTGTAAATGGCAGTGGAAAGTGGTGGAAGAATGTAACTAATACTCCCTGGAACCCTATAATCTGATGTTCCGGGCACAGCCTCATCTGCTTTTGAGAACACTCATCACTGTTGTTTATATTCATTTCACTAAGAAGCCATTTTACTATAGGTTATGAATGGTAATTTTGTATTTTTGTTTAAGCTATTTTCTAATGTAAATTTTGCTGACCAATTCTGGATGTCTTGTTTGTGCGATTTTGGTCATTTCCATGGTTTGTAGTAATATCCTAAATCTGGCCAGTTGGAAAACCAGCTCTTGCCTGTCGATATTTTTTTGCTGTGGCTGTGGGTCAGAGCTGACTGACTTAGTACTTACAAAGCATTTGTATTATTGTTGCTTTTGAAATTATGTGATTAAGCATAGGATAAAATAGTATAGAACAATATTATATGCTGGCATATGAATACAGATATATATATTTTTTTCTGGAAATGAGTACTAGAAACTTACTAGTGGTTCGTGGTTCCTTTGTGAAGATGGTCTAGTTTGAGCTAAGTCACTTTTCATCCCGTGCCTCTAGGCACAATTACAGTTTCCTAAGGCATACCCACCTTAAAAAAAAAAAAAGTTACCAGGTTTAATTCAGTGGTGAGATAATAGGGCTTTTTATTTTTGTCTTTAAAATGTCATTTAAAAAATTATCCTTGGACCTGAGAATATTAAACAGACTTTGAATTTGTTTAATATTTTAGAGATTTTTAAAAGTCTGGTGTTTATTATTAGCTATTTTGAGATCAGGAGAATTAGCACTACTGTGTATGGTTGTTGGAATGATTAAGGAAAGAAAAGGTTCCAAGTTATTCTTTCCATTCAACAGGACTTCCTATAGGCCATTTCTGATGAGGTAGATGTAGAGTGGAACCACTTAAGAAATTTCCACTCCAGTGAGCAAGTTATGAAGGCCTACCTTATGGCTCTCTCAAACCACCTTGCTACTGGGGAAAGTCTGGGTTTTGAATTCAGACAAACCCCAGCGCAAATATTAGTTCTGCCATATATTAGCTGTAGGATTTTGACATCTCTGAAACTCAGTTTTCTCATTTGTAAAATGGAGATGAAAATACTTTGAGATGCCTGTGGATATTAGTAATAATACATGCAGACTGCCTTGCACATAGTAGATACTTCATAAATTTCTATTATTCAAGGGAAAGAGGGAGTCTGGATTCTTTGTAATAAGCAAACCTACAGAGGTTTCGGTAAGTGCGTGCCTACGATGTTATGGCAGCTTTCTCAGAGATCAGACATCTGTGCACTGCTGAGGTTTTTTTCTACATTGCCTTCTAACCAGGATAAGGATGAGAAAGGATGGTAGGACCTGGTACTAAATTACAGTATTAAAAGAAAAAAACAGGAGGCACATTTTTGGGCCAGTAACAATTTTAAAAATCTAGTCTATTTACCCAACTTGAGGCTGTTATTTTTAGAGATGAGACAATAGACGCTGAAAGGTTTTTTTAAACTTTAGGTTTTTATTTTCATTTTAAAGATGTTTTTCCCTTTTGCATTTTTAACTAAGTTTTGAGGTCAGAAAGTGAGTATTGGATGTGCACATGTCGTATTGCCAGTGCTGGGTTTAGTGGTTTCTTGGTAATTACCATATAATTTGATGAAAGCCTGGTCATTTCTGGGGTTAGCTGACAGTGTTTCCTAAATATATAGATATATATATTGACAAAAGAGTACCTTTGAAAGCTTTGGAAGATGAAACCCAGTCAATGGCTTCATTGGAGCACATGCCTACATTTCTGATTGCTCCCACCCCAGCCAAAAATATTGATTCGCTATGATTTCATGTTTAAACGGGACAATAGAGAAAATGGAAATGTTTTCTAGTTTTAAAAACTTATCTCCTTGGAGTGTCAAGCTTCATCTTCATGAAAAGATTATTAGTGGTAACCACTTGGGAGCAGAGAGGATTTTTAAAGGCAGAAAAGGTCTGTGTAGGCTGAGAGTGGGGAGGAAAAATGTGAAGAGTCTGGAAGAATCGGAGGGACTGGCTATCAAAGGCTTGGGGAGAGGTTGTCACTCTTATCTCTGTTCCTCTCACCTTGTGTAGCCTCTTGGAACTTTGCTGAAGGACCCTTTGCAACGCCACACGTATTAGGAATGGACACTGAAACACTCATGTGCAGGAAATGAGGTATCAGAGACTGAAGGACAGGTGGCTTAGAGGTCAAGCATGTGGAGCTGAGCTGATGGGCCTGGATCTCAGCTCTACTATGTAGTAACTGTGTGTCACTGGGAAAGTTACATAAGCTTTCTGTGCCTCAGTTTATTTGTCAGTGAAATAAGGCTTCTAATAGTACCTACCTTATAGAGTTATGAGGATTATAAGATAGTATTTCTAAAGTGCTTAGTACCTGTCACCTGAGGCACCATGGCCTCTCCTTAAGAAGCAGCTGCAGTGGCTGCTGCCCTTGTTGTTTGGTAATATTGATGGTGGAGAGACTCACTGAACTTTAATGCCCTATAATGTGTCATGTTTACCTCCCTTAATAGAACCTAATAATTACTTCATATTTAAAAACTCATTTGCAGTATTTTAGCTTGGTGGGAAGATTGATTTGGATGTTTTTAATCATTCTAAGCCTTTGTTCTAGCTGAGGCTCTATGAAATGGTTTGCAAAATCCACAGACTGAGAAATGATAGAAAACCAGGGAAAGTTCATTTGGGAATTACCAATTTAAGCTGTTACATGATAATGTCCACTTCATCGCACTGACACTGGCATTGATGGAATCCGAGTGGTGGAGAAAAATCAATACAACCTTTTTAAAAGATGATGGTTTTAATATTGATAAGTGTTCTTTACCTTTTCATTTGAGAGATGCTGCTATAATGGAATGCCTTATAAATACTAATGAGTGCTGACTGCCATCTTTGATAGTGAGTAACCCCTTTGAGTATTTTGAGACAAACTCCCATGATCTGGGCAAATGTCACGTTAAGGCGTCCCACACAGGTTGAGAAATATATTCATTAAATCATGCTTCACAAGAGTGTAGGAAGAGTTTATTAATTTATATTTAAAAACCTTTGTAGATTCACAGGCCAAAAACGGGCTCAGGAGGTGTGTGTATGTGTGTGCGTGAGTGCATGTGATTCCTTTTAATTCGTCTGCAGCAGTTTTTTCTCCTTTGGTTGAAACATTTGGATCAGTTCAGAGGGCATTGCATGCACATCAGTCAGTTCCTCATGAGTGCTTCCTGGGTGCCTCACCTGCTGGCCTTTCTTAGTCCCAACATGCTGAGGAATTCCAGCTATCTCCAGGATCCTCAGGATTGAAAAGGATCTCTGCCTACTGAGATCCAAATGTTAATGGAAAGAGGGGACAGTGGGCTGGGCTTTAGACTTCTGCCACCATGCCCAGTTCTAGGATGCTTCAATTCTTGGTTGATAGTGTCTGATATCACTTATGTGGGCCTTACTCTGTTGTGGAGTTCAGGGGCTTCATTGTCAACCTGTTGATAGTAATTTTGTAAAGATGTTAAGAGGCATGGGTCATTCCATTATGAAATGATTGGGAAAAACCAGATGGGATGTCCAAGCAGATAAAACAGGTGCATCCTCACCATAGTTTACTCCCTGACCTCCAATCAGTAAGACTGATGGTCATTACTAATTTAATGCCTCTGTAAAAAGCTGCCCTGTACCTTATCATAGAGCAATAAATATGTATTACACAACATGTTTTTCCAAAAAGGTGAACAGTTATGAGGCTCTTTAGGTTGTTGAACTGTTTCTAGAGACGCTTGGATTTCTAGTAAATATTCAGTCATGATATTAATAAAACAAATCCTTTTCTGAATTCATTCATTTGTTTACTCCATCAAAACTTACCTGAATGTGCCAGGTATTGATGTGGACTAGGCAAATCCAGTCTCTTCCCCTCAGGGCACTTACAGTATTGCAGGATGGTACTGAGGAGTAGATTAGGAGATTAAGTAAATAAACTAACAAGATAATGTTGGACCCTTAGGGTCATCAACAATGTGAGGTGTGATGAGATTATGACATGGAGGTGCTGCTTCACACTAGAAGGTCAGGATTAGAGTCAGGATTGGGGTAGAACTTGTTAAGGAGGTAATTCCTGATGTGGGACCTGAAAGAGCCAGGTTTTTGATCTGTGCAAAGGTCACATTATACAACTAATAACAGCCTTGAATAAGGAAACAAAATCCCTACACTTCCACCCCAAGTGTTCGATGCACCCATTTTCTCCTTATGCTAGGTCTCTAGCATTATACTTCACACAGGCATTGCCCTTCCACCAAGTAGAACTGAACCATCTCGAAATAATAGGCCTCTTCCAGGCAAGGACTTGAGTGTGGCTCAGTAGAGCCTCCCTTTCTTCACACAAACCAAGTTGGCCGAACTTTGCTCCTAGTGAGAGCTCCTGTGTCTACTTTCCAATTACATTGGCCGATTAGGTAAGTCTAGAGCTGTGGCCAGGCTTGCTTTAACTTTCTTTTCATGCCTAAAATATGCTGTTTCGTTTGTTGCTTTTAGCTCTCTGGAAATGCCACACTGTCCTGTCATTCTCAGGCTGTCAAGATTCTGCCCGCTTGTGTCAAGATACTTACTGGAAATTAGAGCTTCCTCTACTTTTAGTCTGAATCTTTTCGACACTGGATTTTTATATGATTTATGAAATTTGAATTGTTTGGTGATCAATGAGCCGAAATAGACACTGAGGCTTTGCAAAGGTGCAAGTGTCTTAATCAAGAACCTTCCCTGCTCGGTCCGTGGAAACTTACCCAGTGGTGTAAACCCTGCTGTGGTAGCTTACACAGGTTCTCTGTGCTTCTTGTTGATTAACTCAGTATAGAACAGTATGCTTTGGGTCCTGAGAGTCGGAAGGAATGGTAATACAGAATTATACCTTTATAGAAAAGCAGAAATTTACTAAATTAAATGTTAAACTCGAGCTTAGATGCTCTTCAAGCACTTGTGTTGTGCAGATAGATGCCTGTACTGATTGTTCTCTCTCTGGAGCTTCTGTTCTGTGCAGAGATGATAAACATGATAATATTTTACTGCACATAAGTAGGAGTTAACAACCTAGGAATAAACACATTAAATAGATATCTGTCTTGATTTCCTGTAATATGCCTGTACTGTGTGAAGTGGTTTCCTTTATTTTGCAGAGCACTGTGTTATTTAGAATATTCTAAAAGTATATGTGGACTTTTCTATATTGGCTTTTGAATAAGAACTTATTAGCTGTGCTATATCTTGAGTTACCACGGCCTCTTGAATTGTCTTAAAGAAAGTTGTAGGATATTTCTGGTCCTTCCGTAGGATCTATGTTTCTGATATTTGTGCTGAGATGGAGATGGTAATACCGGCCTAGAACCATTGCTTCCCTTTCCCAAGCCCAAGGCCGATGTTCAAGTGGATGACATCACATTTCCCACTGAGTCTCAGAATCTTTATTCTTTTTGAGACGGAATCTCACTCTGTCACCCAGGCTGGAGTGCAGTAGCACTATCTTGGCTTACCACAACCTCCGCCTCCCGGGTTCACACCATTCTCCAGCCTCAGCCTCCCGAGTAGCTGGGACTACAGGCGCCCGCCACCACGCCTGGCTAATTTTTTTGTATTTTTAGTAGAGACGGGGTTTCACCGTGTTAGCCAGGATGGTCTCAATCTCCTGACCTCGTGATCCTCCCGCCTGGGCCTCCCAAAGTGCTGGGATTACAGGCGTGAGCCACCGCGACCGGCCAGAATAGTTTTTTAATAATAGCTTTTCAGGTAGCTGTCATGAGTTGATCTGAGCTGGTCACCAGAAATCTAGTTGTCATCCAAGAATGTTTTTGATTAAACTTTTTCTTTCTCTTGTCTGAAAGCACATACACAAAATATCACTGCAAACATTACTTTTATTTTTGCATTCACTTATTACAAAACATTATGTCAATAGTAGAAGGAATAAAAAGTAAAACAAAAAAACAAAACAACAAAAAAACAAATATTATCTGCCTTGGGAAAAAATCAGGCATCAGTATTTTTTTCATGTTTTTGTTTTTTCCAATGTAAGTCATACTTGTACATCACTTCACAGAGCCATAAACATAGTTTTGATAGAATTTTATAGTTTGTGTTTTTCTTTTAAAATTGTACCATGAATTATTTTCCAGATGACTGCATAGCATTGGAGAATTAATTTTTAATGGCTGCATGGATGAAAATGAGTGACTCATATTTCTGTTCCTGATGTATGTGTGTATCTAAAAACACATCACTTAATATGCATTCTGTGCTAAATTCCCTAGGCTTGTAGAACATTTATAGTTTGTAGTAACTCAGTTGTCACCTTGTGCAAACTGTGCAAGACATTCTATCCTTCACCTGTGCTGATGGAGTAATTTAAAATTTCATTTTGTGAGCATGTATTGGGAATTACTGTAGAAGCCTATGAACCCTGTATTTTTCTATGGATTTTCTCTAATATACTCTAAATCTAAAAACACATTAAGGCAAAGCACCTGGCTCCTCAAAGAGCTAACACCATGAAATTACCTAGAAAACAAAATTTAGCTAAGTGAGTTTATACCTTACTACAGGGACTGAGAGTTATCTATTTTTTTTTCTATTAGCTGAACAACAGTCTTTATCTCTGTTATATGAAATGACATGAGCTGTGCAAGGTGAAATCATGCAGAGAACAATCATAACATTAAGAGAAATGTGGCCTGAAATAATATATTTTGATTTTTGTGCTACTTATAGAGTTCAGGGTGATGGAGCTAGCAAAATTGACAGCAGAGCCCAACAATTTTAGTACAGAAATTATGTGCTCTGGGAAAAAGCTGTCTTCATTGTATTATGAAATGTGAATTGGTGTTGAGTATTTATAGAGTGAGAGGCAGCAGAAAATGTCCTCATAGTCAAGTTTAAGAAAATGTCTTATCTAAATGAGAAGCAATACATTGATATTTATACTGATGTAAGTAGCATGACTATGGAAGATGATTAGATAATATTGGCCCTTGGTTGACTTCATGACTTCTGTTTGATTGGCAGTATATAAAGTGTAGTAATTTCACATAAATATTTGGGCTGAGAGCATCTCTTGAAAGATCTGAGTGTGAGGTGAGTCAGGCTGCATTCCTGCAGAGTTGCCTATAGCCACAGTGAAGATAGCACCCATGGTCACCTGGGACTTTGACCCTGGCAAATAAATGTATCTTTTTCCTTTACCAAATTCATCTCCTAAAATGTATCGGTTTCTAGATCTGTACATTCATTCCAACTTGGCTTAAAATTAATTTTGTCATTTTTGTTTTCTTAATCCTAAAATACACATAACCTAACATGCATTTATCTGTTTTTTTTTGAGATGGAGATTTGCTCTTGTTGCCCAGGCTAGAGTGCAATGGAGTGATCTCAGCTCACTGCAACCTCTGCCTCCTGGGTTCAAGCAATTCTCCTGCTTCAGCCCCCCAAGTAGCTGGGATTACAGGCATGCGCCACCACTCCTGGTTAATTTTTTGTATATTTAGTAGAGATGGGGGTTTCTCCCTGTTAGGCTGGTCTCGAACTCCTGACCTCAGGTGATCCACCCACCTCGGCCTCCCAAAGTGCTGGGATTACAGGTGTGAGCCACCGCACCCGGCTGCAATTATCATTTTTAAGTATACAGTTCAGTGACGTTATGTTTATATTGTTGCACAACTGTCACCTCCATCCATCTCCTGAACTCTTCATTTTGTGTAACTGAAACTGTGTCCATTAAACACTGTCTCACTGTCCTCTCCCTCTGCCCCTAACAACCATCATTCTACTTTCTGTCTCCACGAATTTGACTACTCTAAGTATCTCCCATAAGTGGACTCCTATAGTATTTGTCCATTTGTGACTGACTTATTTCCCTTAGCATAATGTCCTCAAGGTTCATCCACATTGTAGCAGTTGTCAGAATTTCCTTCTTCTTAAAGGCTGAATAATAATATGTTGTATGTATTTATCGCATTTTGTTCATTTGTAGACACTGCCTATTGCAAATAGCGCTGCTAGGAACATTGGTGTACAATTGTTTAAGTCCATGCTTTCATTTCTTTTGGGCATATACCCAGAAGTGGAGTTGCTGGATTATATGATAATTCTATGGTTATTTTCTCGAAGAACTGCTACATCGTTTTTCCATAGCAGCTGTACCATTTTACATTTCCACCAACAGTGCACTAGGGTTCCAATCTCTAGAATCTTGCTAACACTTGCCATTTTCTGTTTTGTTGTTGTTGTTGATAGCCATTCTAGTGAGTTTAAAGTGTGTCTCATAATTTTCGTGTACATTTCCCTGATAATTAGTGACATTGAGTATAACATTTTTACAGAGCTAACTGCAGTTGTAAGACATGACCTTTTGAATTGTCATTGTAAGAAAATTACCTGGCAGATCAAAAGATCTGGATTCTAGTCATGTCTCCATCTCTAGTTAGCCATTTGACCTTCAATTCTGTTTGACAACAGTTAATTAGGCCTGTGCTAAGTGCTGATCACCTCACTAGGTTAGGTGACACAGAGTAGAGAAAAATAAATCACCACTTTTTTATTCATGCCTCTGGTTTACAGATTTTTTTTTTTTTTTTTGGCCTCAAAGGTATCACAGCTTAAATTTTTCTAATTCTAAAGTTTGTAATCTGTCGCCTAAAGTTGAAAGAGTAACCTAGAGTCTCTTCAGACCTAGGTAGGGTTACCAGCTATCAAAATAAGACATGAAAAGTATGATGTAAGGGAAACAGGTAATTTTGAAATGTTTGGAGGATCTGTAGTTGTTATCTGAACCTTATTTGCAATTTCCACTTATCAAAGTTTGATTTAAAAATTAGTGTATCTTAATTAAATATCGTTTATTTTATCTTGTCTCTTGTCATACCTTGCTTTTCTGGCTTCCCAGCTCATTACAGTCTGGCTTCTGTGTCCCCGAGGTGTCTACTGTCCTCCCTAGTAACCAAACAAGATGGGGGCACCTCCGCTTCCCTCAACTGACTTTTCTGCAATACTTGCAATTGTTGCTTACTCCTTGAAACTTCCTCTCTCGGCTTCCTTAGTCCTGTTCTCTTCCCCCAACCCGGCTCTCCTGTGCTTCCCTGGCCATTCTCTCTCAGTTTTCATTATGAGTTCTCTTTCCTCTGTGCTGCCACTAAAAGTTAATTATTCCTGTGGTTCAGCTCCCAGCCTTGTTTGCTTTTCACTTTATACACTTGTTTGAGGGGAGATGGTTCCTGTCTTCCACATTTCCATCCCAGATTTTGCTCTGAACTTCCACCTTGAATATCTGGTTGGACTATATAGTATGTCTCAACTTCGATAACTTATCAGTCTCCCACCTTACCTTCTGTAAATGGCTCTTGCTCCCCTTTCCCTGTGTTAATCGGTGGTTCTACCATATTACCTCTGGCCTATCTAGGCAACTTAAACACCTGCTGCTGCCTCCTCCCTACTCCTCCCCAACACATATAATCAGCAAATTACAAAATTCAGCTTCTCAGTCCCTTCACTGTCATTCTAGTTACATTTTTTGTGGTCTAGCCTTTATCACACTGGATTAATGCATCAACTAGGAACTGCATTAGCATCTCATTCTTAACACCTCCTAGATAACCCCACTGTTGGAACTGCTTTGCTATCTGTCTCTCCTACTGTACTCTGAGTGCCTCAAGAGAATAAATGGGGTGTGTATTTTATTCCTTGAGCTAATGCCTAGAGAAACTAAAGGATACTGTAATAGTCTCTCTTTTTTTTAATGCACAAAATGTAAGTTCCACATCTTTGTGGGTGACAGACCTAATTCTATTGCAGTATCACACAGGTGTAACCGTTAAACTCCAGAGACTGAAACATAGTTTTCTCATCAGCTTAAAAAAAAAATCTGGTGGTAGTATAGCTCAATGGTGGGTTGAAACAAACATCTGTTTTTTACATGGTCCTTGATGCTCCAGAGCACACTGTTTACTTTTGCCTTCAATGACTCTAATTTCAAATGGTATAAATCAAGGTTGCATATGTGTGTACAAAGAGGATGAGACTGTGGTGGGTGACATGTTAGAAAACTGTGAATACCTCGATATTTGATTGGTAACAGCAAGAACATTGGAATGTACTTGATTGCTTCTGTTTATTATTGCTACTTATTTCATAGCATATTTGAATTCTATCACTTTCTGATCAGCCTTTGTAATTTTCTTTACCATTTCCCATTGTGATGCACTAATAATTATTATACAATGTTTCTTCAGGTTTTTAAATTCTTATTTTAGAATCATGACCGCTTTGCCCAGAGTAGAGATTTGGTGATCCCAGTTACGTAGGGATGGCAATCTAGCCTAAGGTATAAGCACAGATGTTGTGGTCAGAGGGAACCTGGTTCAAATCATGGCACTAATACTTGCTGGCTGACAAGATGCTTCATGTTTATAATCCTTGATTTCTTCTTACATAGGATTGACATTTTTACTCAGCTCTGTTAACATTTGTGAGGATTTCGAAAACTCATGGATGGGAAGACAGTGCCTGCACTTAGTCACCACCAAATAAAGGGCCACTATTTATCATCCCTGAATTATCCAATTCATTTGGAAATATCACAAATGTGGCCACTCGTTTGATTTTTTGCAGCAATTAATTCATATGTGGATGAAATTGAGATCAGTGCAATTCAGCTATCTAACACTTAAGAAGACACACATTTTATGTTCTGATAAATACTGAGTTGGAGACATACTTGCTGTGAATGAATTAGTGAATTTAAATTTTATACTTGTCCTTATGGGAGTAAGCATTAATTTGTCATTGATTACAACCTTAAATGATTGATGAGTACTTGGAAACTAATGACTTCACAAAAGAGAATTTCCAAACTGTCAGTTAGCTTAGAATTTAAACAATGTCATTGTATTATTCCTCTAAAGCTTGAAGTTTTCAGATGTGTTTCCTTTTATCTGACATTTTAATAAAAGATATGTTATGCTTGGGAAAGGTCGATGAATGTGACACAGGGCTTGACAAAACTGGGATTTATGGAGACACAATTTTTTTGGATGTCTTCTTTTGGAAGATCAGACCTGTTCTTCTTCCTTTTTCTAAAGACAAAATTTAGGAGGTAACGTCAATTAATAATTTTGAGAAATAGTCCTTAACATTTTGATCATATAACTATACCCCAGTAGTTTTGTGAGATGACCCACCTAATTGGGGCATAAATGATTTCAAATATATTTTTAGGGAAGACGGCTAAGTTTCCGACTTGATCTGACAGGTGCTTTAGAGACCTAATATAGAAAGAATTTCGATTGACTATAGAAGGAATATAATATAGGTTGGAAGATCTCTTTAATTCTCGTAGTGTTTCTAGTATGGAATCTAGAGAGACGGTTTTATTCTGTGTAAATGAGATCTATGATATTAACCATTTAGATATAGATGGATAGATAGTTAATGTTTTAGCAGTTTTTTTTGTCATAGCACTTATGACTATCTGACATAATAAGCATTTTAATAATTAATTTTGTGCATACTTGCCTTTCTTGAGTAGTGATAAATCCTATTTACATAAAGGCCCCTAAAAACATGCCTGTAGGCCAAGGAAGGGACACTGCATCTCGTGAAGAATCCTGGGATGTTTGGTGGGAGAGAGTAGAGGAGGGCTTTGGGCTTATGCTGCGTGTTGTTAAGGATGGATCAGGGGAAGCCGTGGTCAACTCTGTACTGGGTGGTATTCTGAAGCTGAGGCAGTGTCATAACTCGGTATCCTAGTGATCTTTGCTCAGGAAGCAGGGGAAATGAAGTAGAGTTAGAAAAGTTGGTAGGAATGAAAAAAAAAACATTCAACAGTAGGGGGTTATTACATTGTTTGACAACTGTGGAATGCTCTTAGGGAAATAGTTTTTTGTTGACTTTACAGTTGTACTTACTTCTGTTAATGAAGCACAATCTGATTTTTAGCAGGGATGACTTTTATTTACTCAGATGTCCCATAAAAACTTTTGCCTTTTTCTCACAGCTGCATTTTGGTGCTCAGAAGAATTTTCTTGATATCTGTATGTTGAAAATCCCAAATGCAAAAACCTGAAATACAAAATGTTGCAAAATCCAAAAGCTTTTGAGTGCCGACATAATGACATGGGTGGAAAATTCCACACCTGACCCAGTGTGATGAGTCACAGTCAAAATGCAGCCAAAACTTTGTTTCATGTGCAAAATTATTGAAATATTGTATAAAATTACCTTTAGGCTATGTATATAAAGTGTGTATGAAACATAAATTAATTTAGTGTTTAGACTTGGGTCCATTGCCAAGATATCTCATTATGTATGTGCAAATATTCCAAAATCTACAAAAATCTGAAATCAGAAACACTCTGGTCCCAAGCATTTTGAATGAGGGATACTCAACCAGTAGTAGTAATAAAATGTACCACCCTCCTCCCCATGTCTGTTGGATGAATAACAACTTTTATTGATGATATACTAAACTTTGTCCTTAAGCTGTTCTCCTACAAAATATGGGACTCCTTTCAGATAGCAAGTCCCAGTACATAGTTGCAAAACTTTGCATGATGTTGTTTAAATTGAGAGGCTATTTTGATGTCACGAGTGAATATTAGGAAGGCAGACCATCACACGGATTGGGTCTTTTCTGTGAGCATGAGACTTAGAGAAGTAGGGACCTTTCTGAAGATAAGCACAACTTGCCCATGTTCCTCTTTCGTGAGTGGACCCAACAGGCAGTGGTTAATGTGAGATATGGTGTGTAGTTTTGTATTTCCAGCAATGCTGAAATCTGAATAACCAGAAAGCTAAAAATGAAGAAACAAATTGTAAGTCAAAGAACCTTTGATACTTTCCCTTCCACTGGTCATCTTCCTTGGACTCGCCCTGCATGAAACTTATTCCACACAGCAGACACTGTGATCCTTTGAAAATCCATGACAAGTCAAATCAATCCTCTGACCAACCTTCACCTCCCCTCCTGGCCCTGACTTCCCAATTCACTTAAAGTTAAACCCCAGGTCTTTGCTGGCCCTCATCCCTTCTCTGACATCATCTCATCCTGTCACTGATAGATCAGGCAGATCTGGCTCTGTTGACCTTTTTGCTGTTGGAAGCAATGAACGTGTTCTGGCTTTGGGACTTTGCGTGGATCCATTCCTATTTTTGGAATCCTCTTTCTCAAATAGTGTTTCTCATTCTTGTCACTTAGTCTCTGCTCACATGCTCCCTCATTCTCTGTGGGATAGCTTCATTCCTCTCCAAACGTATATATCCTCATGGGAACACTAGCTTCCCAAAGGCAGGACCCTTGTCTGATTTGACCACTGAGTTGATGAATTTGTAAGAAGCCAAGTCAGACTTTGAAAGCAGATTCATAGCATTCATTGAAAGGAGGAACCTTGAAGGTAGATGCTAGATTAGACAAAATTCAACCCTATCTCCCATGCGTTTTGCATCTAGTAACAGTGGTGTATGTTCACTACAATACCCTGGTAGCATTACAGAGAAAAGTTGTTTGGGCTTTTTGGAACTATCACATTTTAAAAATATTTGTTGTCTTTTTTTTTTTTTTTTTGAGATGGAGTCTTGCTCTGTCACCCAGGCTGGAGTGCAGTGGCGTGATCTCGGCTCAATGCAACCTCCCAGGTTCGAGCGATTCTCCTGCCTCAGCCTCCTGAGTAGCTGGGATTACAGGTGTGTGCCACCACACCCGACTAATTTTTGTATTTTTAGTAGAGACAGGGTTTCACCATGTTGGCCAGGCTGGTCTTGAACTCTTAACCTCGTGATCCGCCCACCTCGGCCTCCCAAAGTGTTGGGATTACAGGCGTGAGCCACTGTGCCTGGTCCATTTTCTTTTTTCTTTTTCTTTTCTGTTTTTTTTTTTTAAAGACGGAATTATGCTCTGCCACCTAGGCTGGGGTGCAGTGGTGCCATCTTCTCAGGGCTCACTGCAACCTCCATCTCCTGAGTTCAAGCAACTCTCTTGTGTCAGCCTCCTGAGTAGCTAGGATTACAGGTACCTACCACCATAGAGACGAGGTTTTACCATGTTGGCCAAGCTGGTCTTGAACTCTTAACCTCGTGATCCGCCTGCCTCAGCCTCCCAAAGTGTTGGGATTACAGGCGTGAGCCAACATGCCTGGCCCATTTTCTTTTTTTTTTTTTAAGACAGAATTATGCTCTGCCACCCAGGCTGGGGTGTGGTGGTGCAATCTTCTCAGGGCTCACTGCAACCTCTATCTCCTGAGTTCAAGCAACTCTCTTGTCTCAGCCTCCCGAGTAGCTGGGATTACAGGCACCTGCCACCATGCCAATTTTTTTTTTTTTTTTTTTCCAGTAGAGATGAGGTTTTACCATGTTGGCCAGGCTGGTCTTGAACCCCTGAACTCAAGTGACCTGCCCGCCTCATCCTCCCAAAGTGCTGGGATTACAGGCATGAGCCACTGTGCCTGGCCACATATTGAACTTTCATGTGCTCAAATCCGAGGAGGGTTTCTAATTCCTGTGTTACTTATGATGTCACAACTAAATGAATGCTCCAGTTATTCAGATTTCTCTAAGCCCAGGTTATAGTAAATAGATTTATTTCTATATTGTGAGTTTGAATTTCTTTTCTAATTATGAGTGACTCCTCTCTCAAAGGACATGCAAATCTTTTTATCCTGCCTCTGCCCCATCACCTGGGTCCACAAAAAAGCATCTGAGTCTACTTTTGAAAATGCAAATTATTTGAATGTGCCAGAGTAAGTCAAAAGGAAGTAGTGCATGCATGATGTAGTTTGTAAATGTAAGAGTGAACTTGAAACAGATGAGATCCTTTATTGAAATTAATAGTTAATGAATTTTCCCAAGAGAAACACCATTTAGTAGAGGTAACAATGGTAGTTACCAAAAACCCTATTTAAATCACACTTGCCTTAAAAAATTTAAAAAACAAAAAACCAAAAAATATCTTGTCTATTTAATCTTGTCTGGTTTGCATTATGTTTGTTATCTGATTCTTCTTTCTAAAATGAGAGATACAGTTCTGAAACTAGTTATTGCCTAAAGGGGAAAAACAAATTCTTTTCCTGGTAATGCAATTTTGTTATTTGTTTTCCAACAGATTAAAGGATTTAATTATTCAGATCCTCTAGAAATGTTCTCTGCATATTCTTTTGATCATACACCCTATCAACAGGTACTTTTTGAGCAGACACACCCAATATATAAGTTTACATATTTACTTATAAATTATGTACATGTACTATCGTGCTGATAATACATATATTATTCAGAATACACAAAAATAGAGATTAAAAGAACCCATTAAGTCAGTGTGAATGGAAGTTCCAATATTTTCTTCCTACACTCTTTGGCTATGCTGGACTCTCCCTGGGCCATGCTCACTCAGTTCACTCTGAGGACCCCCCTCAGCCTACCCAGCCTAGTCCAGGTCATGGGATTGCAGGACCTGAATAAAAATGCACCATTAAAGGTACTCAAACTCTGCCTAGGGAGGCTAAGAGGAGAAAATTTTGCTAAAGGTCCTGAATAAAGCTCACTGAACTCCAAATTCTTCATCTTTAAAGAGAACATGTTAACAGTGCACAGCATGACACCTGGGGCAGAGTGGTGATCAGGAAGGGGAAATTGATGTTCTCCTCCTATTTCTGCTGCTATTCTGTTACTGCAGCTGTTAACTGCTAGTTCATAAATCTTTTATCTAAAAATTCACAATTCAGAAACTTTTGAAAATGGAAAGAATTTTGTTTGTAAGAATCCTTAGCAGAGTTTGGTAGCAAACTCTGACTTGGACTCTTGTGTAATTATTTATGGTCTATATAGTAATTATATATCCTATTAAGTTTGGATTGTGATATATTTGATGATGAAATGCTGTCTCCAAACCATATAGGGTATTGTGTAATATATGATACACTCTCTAAATTCTTAAATTTCTGAATTGCAAAAACAAACCTGGCCCAAGGTTGGTTTGACTTGTGATGATTCTTTCTACTTTGAAGCTTGTTGCCCTTTTGTTCGGGTTATTGCTGTATGATCATTTGGTAAAGGATACTGCCTTTTGATGGACGTGATTACTTGTAAAGGCTTCCCTAGGACTCTACTGTAGGGAAGAGTGCACCTGTCCTGATTTAGTCATTTGTAAAATATTGTTCTTGTTTGGACAGGAATAGCAGATGGCTTAGTCTCACCCTTGTGCACCGAATGCCCTCCACATCACCATGTGATTGTCCTTTCCAGATCATACATTGGGTGAGGAACCTTCTGATCTCTGCCCTGTTCTTAATCTCCTTCAAACACTTTCTCTTCCCCTTTGGCTGTTCACCAGTAAAGTCATTTGCTTTATCTCTGGAATATATGAAAAGGCTCCACCTCTACCTCTCATACTGTTTTCTCACTTTTGTTTTCTCTACCCAAGGAACCTTGAGTGCCTTTCCTGGGGATTCTCGTCACTGAAACTTCTCCGGTTCCTTAGGGGCAATAAGGGTATGTGAAAGTTCCTCCCTGACTCAGGATCCAGTAGGCTTCCCGTGGTGTATTCAACCCCAGAGGCTCTGCCATCTCTTTTTCATTCCTTTCTGGGCTGCAGTCTACCCCTGAGTCTAGCCCACTCAACTTTCTTGTTCAGCTTTGGCATCATCTCATGATTGGAGGGTGCAGTCCTCATTGATAGGCTGGCATTCTTTCCAGAGTGACAGTGTCAGCTCTCCTCTTCTTTCTGCCCTCTCATCTTCTCTCATGGGTCACAGAACGGCTGGGAATACAGGTTGTGGGCAGATAGTAAATGGGGCTTCCAACACCATATTAAGGACTTTGAACTTTTACAAAGTTTATCTGCAGGAGCCATTAAAGATGATTCCATCTCTACTTTGAAAAGACTGTTGCTCTGGATATAAATGAGAGATTGTAGAGGAGAGGGGTGACAGAAGGGGAGTAGAGGGTCAGAGTAAACTCTCAGATATCCTTTATTTCATTTCAGTTTCAAAATGTTAATTTGACTGTGGTAAACCAAAAATAAAATTCTAAGACCCTCCAACCATCTGAATGGACCCCTCTTCTCAGCCAACGGCATTCCGATATTAACCTGAAAAAACGACTTCAGGCCATGATGGGAGGGGAGAGCCAGACATGCCTCATTACACCCTCCTCCTTTTTGGAATTACTGATAGAACAGATTCTTTAGGTCTGATAAGAAACATTTACAACCTATTCTCTCTGAAGCCTGCTATAATCTATTCTCTCTGAAGCCTGCTACCTGGAAGCTTCATCAGTACGATAAAACCTTGGTCTCCACAACCTTTTATCATGACCCAGACCCTCCTTTCTATTGATGACTCTTTTACCAATTGCCAGTCAGGGAACTTTTAAGTCTACCTATGACCGGGAAGTCCCCTACCTCCCCATCACCCACCCCTGCTTCAAGTTGTCCCACCTTTCTGGACCAAATCAATATATATCTTTCATGTATTGATTGATATGTCTCATGTCTCCCTAAAATGTGTGAAACCAAGTTGTACCTCCAACCCCCTTGGGCACATGTCATCAGGACCTTCTGAGACTGTCATAGGCGCATCTTTAACCTTGGCAAAATAAACTTTCTAAATTGATTGAGACCTGTCTCAGACACTTTTTGGGTTTACACTACCACCTTATTGGTAAAACACACTTGGAGTGGAAAGCACATGGATTCTGTGTTAGGCAGCTGTGAGTCTTAATAACAACTCTACCATCAAAAACCAGCCGGTGGCCAGGTAGGCTTTAATGTATAAAGTAGGGGCTTTTATGCCTATTCATAATTCTTGCAGGTGCTTCTGAGTATTACATAAATTACATCGGTAACATGTGACTGAGTACCAGGAATATAGTACCTGTTCAGTAAAGGTTGCTATTTAGTTTCCCTCACACCACGAGATACTTGCACTGAGGTCTGAACTTTGAAATCCGGGCATACGAAGTTGATGTTTTTATATTCCAGATAGTGTTGCTTTTAATTGGCACAGGTAGTGTTCATTAGATCATGCTAATAAAAGAAATAATGTTTTTCTAACCATGTATTAAGCTATCCAGAACCCCTGCTTGGCTGATATTTATGCTGATTCAGAATGAATTCATGTCATAGTTTAAAACTCGTGATGAACTCAAGTGTTTCTCATTATGCATTGGACTGAAGATCTCACTTAAAACTGTGTGGTCTATGTGAGGTTGTATTATTTTGTTGATTAGGAAACTATATTTCAGGACTTTTGAAAAACGTTAATTTCTTATATATGTCAATTAATCTAATTAGACAAATATTCAAGTACTTTTGGAAAACTAATGTTTTATTTCCTTCCCTTCTAATTATTGTCTTTACACATTACAGTAATATAATCTACTGTGGTCTTTTATTCAGGCTAACTTAGTTTTGAGTAATTAAAAAATAAATTTAAAAAGCTTTTAGTTGGGCACATAAACTATTTTATTGTTTTAAGTACCAATAAATGAAACTTTATAATAGCCTTATTGCACAGTTATTAAATATAACATTTCATGATACCTTTTAATATGTATAATGTTTGTTAATTGAGCTTCATTTGGAAAGCGTTTGGAGATTGCAGTTTTAATTTGTGATGTGTGTGTTTTTCGTAGTCCATTTTTTAGCAATTTATAAAGTGAACTATTTCTTTTGGAAGATGAGTAAGACGTTGCTGAAACTATATTAGCCCAGGTCCATTTTTCAAAATCATGATTTGTAAACTCACTTTTAATGTTAACTTTAATTGTTAAAGCAAATCTAACAGTGATTACAAGATATATGAAAGTTATAACTGCAAGGTCTATATTTTCAATTTAGTATGCATTTAAAATATTGCTTCTCAAAACATATTTTAGAAGGTATGTGTTATATTAATAGTGAAATAAATATATAGGGAGTTGGGCATATAACTCTCTATGGAAAAACCTCTATTTCTTTTTTTTTGCAGGGGTGGGTGGAGGAGACAGAGTCTTGCTCTGTTACCCAGGCTGGAGTGCAATGGAGCAATCTTGGCTCACTGCAACCTCTGCCTCCCGAGTTCAAGCAATTCTCACGCCTCAGCCTCCCGAGTAGCTGGGATTACAGCCACCTACCACAATGCCCGTCTAATTTTTGTATTTTTAGTGGAGGCGGGGTTTTGCCATGTTGGCCAGGCTGGTCTCGAACTCCTGGCTTCCTGTGATCCGCCCATCTCGGCTTCCCAAAGTGCTGGGATTACAGGTGTGAGCCACTGCACCTGGCCTTACTTCTGCTTTGTAGTAGAAAATATACTGCAGTAGTCATTAAAGGTGATTTCATCTCTGCTTTGAAAAGATCACTGCTCTGGTTGTATAAATGAGAGACTGTAGAGGACAGAGGTTAGAGAAGGAGAGTCAGACTCACGACTTTATAGTAGAAAATAGACTCTTGACTTCATAGCAGAATATAGACTCATGACTTTGTGTCCATAAATGCGTTTATTAAGCAGAGAAGGATGCATTATCCAGTTTGGTTTTCGGCTGAATAGTGAATGGGCATTGTGTCTTCTGAGAGATACATACAGCTGAGTCTCATTGTTCATGTAGTTATGTTCTATCAAGTCAAAACAAACACTGAAATAGCAAACACTGGACCATTGCTTGTAGGGGAAATACAAAGTTAGCTTCCTTTCAGCCTCTGGCCACAATATTTTTGCCACCCTGTTAACAGATAATGTTATTGTATATGTGTTTCTGTTTAAGGACATGTCATTCAACACATATTGTTGACTCATTAACTCTGAGCTCATAGCCAACAGCATTATGACTTATGCCTGAATGAAGTTTATCTAAAACATGTGTCTTCTCTGTAAGACACATCACAGCCTTCTGTACTTAGGAACACCAGACAACACTACAGCTGTATGCTAGGGAACCATTTTAAACAGTGAAGTCACCAACCGAAAGCACAAAGATATGAAAAACACAGCATTAAGTAGACCACAGAAAAGAGTTACGGTTTGAGAGCTGAAACAAGAAGGCAGAACAGTGCCTTATTCAACCTCCTCTGGGAATAGGCATGTAGAGTGATTCACATTTTTTTGCACGTGTCTGTGAATGACCACAAAAGTGCTGTGGGGTTATAAAGAAACTTTAGCGAGTATACCAGTTCACAAATGAGAATCATCTGTAGTCAGACTAGAGTAAATTTTTAAGGCTTTCAAATTATCGGTTGAACAGCTAAACCCTTTTTTTCCAAGAGCTTAGTTTGGTGGATATGAGTAGATTCAAATTCTCCTTTTACCTGGAAGGCCTAGCTTCTTTCTCTGGCACTCCTCTTACTTGGTGCTGACACTTGAGACCTCTTAGATGTCCCTCGCTTCTTCCTGGTCATAGTCCCTACTTCCACTTGAACAAGTGGATCACTTTTGCCTCCTCCCTGGGATCCTGGTTAGCTTACACATGCTGTCATATGTCCTGAAATGGGAAGTGTTACAGTGCAGTGATGAAGAAAGTGGGCTCTGGCTTCATATGGCCAAGGATTAAATCCTGCTCTATCACTTACTATTTTTGTGCCCTTGGACTGGCGGGCATTGTTTTCCCATCTGTACAATGGGTATAATAATATTGCCTACTTGAAATGTCAGTAATTGATAAGATAGTATATATTTAAGGTATTTAAGATAGGTTGGCACATAAGCCCTCAAATATAAACTATTAATTCACTTAGTTACTTACATGTAATTTTTTTAGCCATCTTAAGAATTTGATTATGCACCACCAACAAAAACAAAATAAGGGGAGGAATTAGAGTAAAAGATACTCGTGTATGAAAAGATAAAACTGAGGTAACATTAGAACAAACTAGGAGGTTTGGAAGATATAAACTCTCAATTTGGTCCTGAGATCTGACCAGTCCCAATAAGGAAAGCCTGATTCTCACTATCTTTTAAATAAAAAAAAAAATATATTTTTTCAGGGAGCACACATCTATTTCTGGAACTGAATAATTATTTTTTCCTCATTATAGGGCACCTTGATGTGCATATGTCTGTTGTGCTGATTTGTGATATGTTTGTGTATACATATGTGTCTCATTACGCTTAGAATCTTGGAGATTTGGCATCATTTCACTTAACTTCCATCTCCAGGCCTACCTATGAGACAATAACTCTGCCAAGGACTCCTGCTTTTGATGATGGGATTGCCAGGACACTTGACTCTACAAGAACTCTGTGTTTGCCCTTCCTCTGATTTTATCATGGGTCACTTATACATAACTCTAAGTGCAGAAAAAGGCATTAGATGTTATATGAAAATGGTAACAGCAGACAGAGGCAGATGAAGGGACTGTGTCCAGTGTACTTTGTCCAAAGGATCATGTGGACTTGGACATCGTGGCTGGGACCTTAAAGCCAAGATCTCCATGCTTTTAGTTCATGGAACTCTATTATTAAATATTTTAAAGTATATATTCCATGTGTATGCACTTACTTACCTGTAAATTGTATATACATAGTTCAGAGCTTATATAAGATACACACTACTGTTTGCATTGAGATATTAAATAGCTTATATAAGATATACACTACTGTTTGCATTGAGATATTAAAATGACTGTTCTAAAAGTAGATCATAGAGATATTATGTAACTCAATAACTTTACTAAATATTATTCAGTTGTACACCTAAAATGGGTAAATTGTATATTATATAAATTGTCTTAATGAAGACTTTTTAAAAAGGAAGAATAAAACAAAGATGAAATAAGCAGTATATAAACATTTAAAAACTTATTATAAAGTATAAGAAGGCTTTTGATCTCACTAATTTATTAATACTCATTTTTAGTAGAAGCAATGTAATTAAACATATCATCAACATTTTAAATTATTTTGGAAAGCTCACATTACCACGTAATTACCACGATTTCAGTATTTTTGTCTGTGTTTCATTATGACTATTGTCTTCAGTCCATAGTTGCTTTGCAAGATTCTTTTTTCGTAAGACAAGATCACATCTTTAAATCTCTGTAGCTAGCTGTGCTGAACACATACACGTGTGTGCACGCACACACACACTCCACAGTCTCAATATGCACACACTGGATGACCCTGAGAGTGCGTGGCCTGGGATCTGTGTTGCTGCACTATGAACATTACATTCTTACATCAGAGCAGCTCCAAATAGCTTGTGAGTCACTGATCTATGGATTACGTGAGGGGACCATGGCCTCTTCCATTTCCTGGTACTGCATTATTCATTAGCACCTTTTACTATGTGAATTGCATGCAAATATTTTTTTGACTTGTTTGTATTTTTATTATTATAATTATTTGTCTGTTTACTCCTCCAAGATGTATGCTTCAGAAGATCAGGAACTCAGTCTGTTTTGTTCACTGTTGCATTCTCAGCACTTTGACTATCTCTTGGCACAAATTCTTGGCTCAACAAATATTGCCAAATAAGTAAATCAATTTCTGTATTAAATTTTAGCAACAACACATTTCCCTCAATTGTAAAATGAAAATAAATATACTCTGAAGTTCTGATATTTTCTTCCTGCCCACATTGAGGTACTCACACTCAATTTTGGAGACCATTGCTGTGGTTGGGCGGTAGGCAAACAGCAGAGAAGGAAATGAAGGGTATCAGAGGCAAGGCAGAGAGCCCATAGAGAATGTTTCATTGAAAGGCCAGACTCACTTTTCTGGCATTTGACATTTGGGTCAGACCTACCTTACCTGTCTTGCTGTATAAAAGGAAAGAAATGAAGAGTTTAGTCAGAAAGTGAAGCAGATAAATGTAAAACTTGATTCAGAACAACATAAAACATTTTTGCAATTTTGTGCAAGAGGGCTGCTGGTGATGATTGAAGGACTTGGAAGATATTTAAGAGTGGTACTGTGACTTGTGACTTGTTCACATCGACTGGGCTAGGGAAGACAGGAAGTATTCAGGGGAATTGCACCTATTCAGTTTGTTTTGAAGAACTGCTTTGTAATGTAACTGAAATCCAATTGACTCAGTTTCTGTTTGCTTTTTGAATAATTTACATATAGTAAAATCTATCCTTTTTTTTTTTTTTTTTTTGGATACGGAGTCTCTCTCTGTCACCCAGGCTAGAGTGCAGTGGCGTGATCTCGGCTCACTGCAAGCTCCGCCTATCTATCCTTCTTAGATATATGGCCGTTGGAGTTTGAGAGATACGTGCAGTCTTGTCACCACTGCCGCAACCACAATGTAGGTGGTTTCTATCACCTCTTCAAAAGTTTCCCTGTCCCTGTTGCAGTCAATTCCCTCCCCTTCCCTTTAGCAACCATTTGTCTTATTTCTATCCATATAGTTTTCCCTTTTCCAGAATATCGTAAGAATGATATCATACAGTACGTTTGCCTTTTATGTACGAATTCTTTCACTTAGATGCATTTATGAGCATTATGCTATGCTGTTTTGTGTATTAGAAGTACATTTCTTTTTATTGGTGAGTAGTATTCCATTGTATGGACACATCATATTTTAAAAAATCCATTCACGAGTTAATGGAAAGATGGATTTTTTAAGGTTTCTGACAACTTTGAAGAGTTTTTAGAAATGTTCATGTACAAGTCTTTGTGTGGAGATCTGTTTTAATTTCTCTTAAATTCCTGTGAGATTGGTGGATCATACAAGAAACTGTCACATTTAATTAAACAAGAAATTTATACTTTGATTATAGAAGAAACTTTCAAGCTGTTTTCCAAAGTGTCTGTGCCAGTTTACATTCTTATAATCAATGCATGAGAATTCCACTTTCTCCTCATCTTCACAGCACTTTGTATTGTCAGGATTTTTGGTTTGTTTGTTTTTGTTTGCCTGCTTGCTTATTTTTAGCCATTCTAGAAGGCAGTTGGTTTAGTTTTAAATGTCATGGCTTGGGTCTGGATTACTTTACCTTTTTTTTTTTTTTTTTTTGAGATGGAGTCTTGCTCTGTCGCCCAGGTTGGAGTGCAGTGGCGCAATCTCGCTGCAAGCTCTGCCTCCCGGGTTCACGCCATTCTCTTGCCTCAGCTTCCCAAGTGGCTGGGACTACAGGAGCCCGCCACCACACCCAGCTAATTTTTTGTACTTTTAGTAGAGACACAGTTTCACCGTGTTAGCCAGGATGGTCTCCATCTTCTGACCTCGTGATCCGCCCACCTCTACCTTCCAAAGTGCTGGGATTATAGGTGTGAGCCACTGCACCTGGCCCAAATTCTTTCTTTCCTTCCTTTCCTTCTTTCTTTTCTTTTTTGAGACATAGTTTCGCTCTTGTCGCCCAGGCTGAAGTGCATTGGAACGATCTCGGCTCACTGCAACCTCCGCCTCCTGGGTTCAAGCAGTTCTCCTGCTTCATCCTCCTGAGTAGCTAGGATTACAGGCACCCACCACCACGCCTGGCTATTTTTTTTTTTTTTTTGTATTTTTAGTAGAGATGGGGTTTCACCATGTTGGTCAGGTTTGGTCTTGAACTCCTGACCTCAGGTGATCCATCCACCTCAGCCTCCCAAAGTGCTGGGACTACAGGCATGAGCTACCGGGCCTGGCCACTTTCCTTTTCTTCTTTTCCAGTCTTTATTTTGTTGTCCTCGTTTTCTTGGGAAAGTCTCCCCTTCTTGTTTTCTCCCTTGGCTGGCTTCCTTCCTATGTATTATGTGATTAACACCTCATTAAATACCGTCAGAACTTCTATTTCTGTATATTTGTAGTATATGTTCCACACTGCCTTGTTATCCATGAATTCTTACCAGTAGATCATAAACTTCTTGTGGCCAGGTTTTATGCCACTCTTGTAAGAACCAGTAGATAACTCAGGTAACATTTATACACTGACTTTTTTTTCTTTTTTGAGGGGATAAGGAAGAATAGAGTCAGCTCTGAGATGACTACTTTTTAAGTGATTCTTATTTTTAATCTTTTTGTATATTATTGGTAGTTTTTAGGATCTAAGGAAAGTGTGTTTGCCGGATTTCCACTTCTGAATGGGGGATGGATTGATGGAATACTTTAATAACATTATTTTTAAATGATTAGCATAAGGGTTTTTTAATTGCCCCAACAATGTTAGTATCTTCTTCACTTAGCATTATACTATTTTAATAATATTGTTTAAATGATTAGTATAAGGCTTTTTAATTGCTCCAACAGTGTTAGTTTGTCTTCCACACTTAGCACTTCGTGATATTTATAAAGGGCCCATTGAAGCATCTCATGTTGACACGCTGAGATTGGCTAGTTTGGGTTTCAAATTCTGCCAGTTTTCAAGCTCTGTTCAAGTTCACTTTTAAGTATGAATCATGAGTTACACAAATAATATAGATTTGTTCTTAAAACTTTGATTATTTTAAGTGATCTTTTTCAGTAATTGCCTTACAAAGATTTGGCCAGAGTTTCAAATTCTTCTAATATTTAAGCTTTAGGTGTAAGACTAATTGATAGAATTTAGGAGTAAGAATAATTGATAGAATAATTGATGTTTTAGACAGATAATAATGTAGATTTGTCTTTACAACTCCGGGTATCTGGAGTCATATGTTTTCAATAATTGCCTTATGAGGATTATTGAAAACTGTTATCTCAGTGTTAATTTTCAGTGTGTCTTGTATAAGCTCTCTCATGTGGACATAGCAGCTTTTATAAGGGTTAAATTTATCAGGCTCACATATATGTTATTAACCATTGCTGTAGACAGTGTCCTGGTATTTCATGTTAGGAAATACTCAACAAATACATTTTAACATAACCAAGGTTCTGAGGAAGACCTTCTTGCCTCTTAATATTTTCCGCAGAGCCTATTATATTCCCGAGTTCACAAAAAGTTGTTTTATTACTTAAGGACTCTCTGGGCTCAATTCTCTAGCTAAAGAATATTATATTATTCTCTGGGCTTGATAATTGTGTTCCAACTTTGATATTTAGCAATGGTATTGTTTCAGAGTTTAAGGGAAGCTGTATTTTAAAAAAAAGGTTCAACTCTAAAGTGTTTCACTCATCCATCTATATTATAATAATTTTTTCCAGTTGCCCCCTTTCTACGAGCAGAATAAAATAACAGAGGCAGGGCAAAGTGGTGGGGTATTCAGGGACCTTGCTTGTGGTTCCAGCTAGTGGACATTATGTTCCTGTTGGGGACTTTTGAAATGTGTATGATGGGTTTTTTTGGTCATGCTGACAGGGACATTGCTGACACATAGGAGATGGGGACTATGATAGCTACCATCTTACAATGTACAGAACAGTCCCATATAACAAAGAATGTTTCCACCCCAAGTGCCAGTAGTACCCCTTGTTGAGCAACACTGAGATAGAGAGGCTTCAATTTCTGGCACTGTGAACTTGAACATTTTGCATTTTCTTCATCAGTAAAGTTGGAGGTAAAATTACCTATTGTATAAGATCATTTTAAGGATTTCTGATGATGTATGTAAAGCAGTGAACACAGGACCAGATACTTAGTAGGAACTAGTAGAAGAATTGTTTGACACCATTTTTAACCTCTAGTGGTTTCCCAGCCCACTCGCAGTAAAAGCTGGTGTCCACAGAGTGGCCTACGAGGACCTGCCCAATCCGATCTCCTACTCCACTTTGAGGTCATCTCCTGGTGGTCCCCCTCCCTGGCTCTGCTCCAACCACACTGGACCTCCTTGCTCTTTCTTCATCTCTCTCGGTGGGCTGACTACCCCCTACCCTTCTCTCCTGGCCTTCTGCACTTGCTCTTTCTGCTGTGTAAGAGGCTCTTTGGCTACATGTATCCCTGTGGTGCTCTCCTACACTTCCTTGCACAGTCTGCTTATTTCATCTGAGGGGTGTTTTCCTGATGCATGATAGAAAAATGGCTGCTTGGCTGTCCACAGCTACTCTTTCTTTCCACTTGCTTATTTCTCTTCCCTTACCATCACCCAACATATGAAATTATTGTCTGTCTCTTCCAAGTAGTATATAACTTTCATGTAAGCAGGAACTCTGCTTTGTTCACTGAACAAAGTGGCTGGAATATCCCATTGTTACTTAGGTGTCAATATGTGTATCAGATGACTGGATTAGCATTTTAAAACAGCAATGGCAAAGAAGTTGTAATTGACTGGTAACACTTTGTTGTATTACCAGTCACAACAGTACTTCATATGCTATTTGTGTGTATGTATGTGAGAAGAGAGTGTGTGTGCATAAAAAAGTTATCCTTTCTACTAGTTACATAGTTTTAAATCCAGATAATGGAATTAATAATTTACAGGAAACTCCCCATCTGAACAATTTTGATAAGCTTTGCAAGATATACCACACATTAGGTTGTCTAAAAACTGGATTTCTCTACTCACTGCTCTTCCAATTATGTGATTCTCTCATCACTTTTAATTGAAGGAAGCATGATACCTATATTCTTACATGAGACTACCTTAAGGGCATCATGATGTGATTATATTTGGGTATGTATTTTGAAATTGGTTGCAAATCTCTAGAGGTTATCAATAAAACTACTTATAGCATGTTAGAATTAATGAGTTTTCTTGTCTGCTTGGAGAAGGTGTAATTGCTCTTTGGATAGACAATAGGTGTTTGCTGTTTCTGTTAATATGGGTAGGAGCTGGGGACATGCTTTGAATGGTTATGTTAGGAAAGAAACTACTGGCTTGATGTTTTGGAAGCAAGAGAAAGATAAATGGTGTAATATACTTATTTGAAAGGTAGGTATTTGAGTTTAAATTTTCTTTCTTGCTCTTTGGTAGATGTGATGACTTCTTTAAAATATTTTGCTTTGTTTCTGAAAAATTTGTCTTGATTTGGTGGCTTAAAAATATGCACCATTTGTGAAACGTATTCTTTTTCACACCAGAATTGGCTTTGGAACACATGCATAAAGTTTCTATTGTTCTAAATTAGTGTTTCTTTTGGGTTAACCTTTCAATTACACCATCCTAAAATAACTTCTTTACCTAAGCTGGGCAAGATTTTGTACTGGAAATTAATACCTTTGCCTCCTACTATCCTTCTGCCAGTGAAGTTCTAAAGATAGTTCAGGTGTTCTCTTTCTGCAGGTAATTATTAGACAAGGAAAACCTTTAAATGTGGTGATAATGTTAGGCAGGACCTTTGATGTTTAATGGTTGTGTTCTAATGTAGGAATTGTTTAAGAGATCCATCTGTGTGGTTTAATATAGGGCCAATAAACTCAATTTGTGAAGAAGTGAATTGCCTTCTCTTACATTTGGTATGTAATGGTTAGGACAATGTTATTTATTTCTTTATTTCTTTATTGGATGTTGCTTAATTTCAAAACTTGGGTCTATAGCTGCATGGCAGATAATAACTATTCTTCTAAGGGAATCAAGGAAGTGTGTATGGGTGTGCATGCATTGGAAAATGAGGGGTAGGAGTCCAATCAATGAGTAATTACTGATTGAACACTATAGCCAGAAAAGCATGTGTGTTTAGCATGAGTGTTGCATCTGTCTGCCTCTGTGATCCAACCTCTTCTGCTCGACCTTCAGCCCAATTTTTTTTAGTTATCCATTCTGTTGCTTTCATTTCCTTCTTTCCCACTGTCTTCTGAACCTACTTTAGGCAGGTTTTCTTCCCCATTCTGCCATCAAAACAATGCAAATCAAGATTGTCAGTAATCTTCACTCCACTAAATAGATACTTTCAAGATTATTGTTACTGGATCTCCAAACAGCACTTGAGGCTGTTGACCACTTCCTCTATAAAACACCCTTCCTTTGGCTTTTCTGTTTTGGGTTCTATTTGTCATAAGATGACACCATGTATTTTTTCCCCCCTCTCTGGCTATGTCTTTCTAGTTTCCTTTGCAAGTTTACACTGCTCTGAGAAACCATTAAGTGTTGGAGTTCTTTAAGGCTAGTCCGTATAATATAAGGCCTTTATATTTTTCTTGGTAATGTCATCCATTACCATGCCTCCAATTGTCATCTGAATTGCCAATCTCTTCAACATCTTTCTCTAGAGGTGCCCTCTCTCTTTGCTCCACAATCATGTGTCCAGCTGCCAATGTGACTTTTCCAGCTGGACTAATAAAACACAACAAAGTCAAGACTGATCTCAGGATATACCTTCAAAACCTGTACTTCTCAGCGAATTACCCTAGAACTCTCTAATAGGACTGGATTCAATCTTGACATACTGTCTCTCATCCTCTTTAGTGAGTGCCATCAATGCAACAACATCGCTTTCTCAATACCTGTCATCTTTACTGATAGAACAAGAAGATGAACAAATCAAAAGAACATAGATCTAAACAACGCAGCCAACTACCTTTAACTAAATGGCATGTATAGAACCCAGCAACTGCAGAATTAACCATGTGCTGGGCCACAAAGGAAGCCTCTAATTTCAGAAGACTGAAAACATACTGATTTGCTTTCTGACTTAATCCTCAGAAATTAGGCTAGAAGTCAATTACACAAACATAACTAGACAAACCCCATATAGAAATCAAGCACTATATTTCTAAATTCAGTATGTCATAGAATAAGATAGAAATCCGGAAATATATAGGAGCCAGACAGTCACCATGAAGTTCAATCCCTTGGTGACCTGGGACCACAGCAAAAACCACAAATGTCACTTCACTGCCCCCTCGCAGGTATGCAGGAAGGTCATGTCATCCCCACTTTCCAAGTAGCTGAGCAGAAATACAATGTCTACTCCATGACTATCTGCAAGGATCATGAGGTCCAGGTGGTTTGAGGACACTACAGAGGTTAGCACATTGGCAAGGAGTCAAGGTGTACAGAAAGAAAGTCAAGGTGTATCCATCATTTCCCAATGCATGCACACCCACACACGCTTTCTTGTGTCCATTATTTAGAAAGCAATATGTCCTCTACATCGAGTGGGTACAGCGTGAGAGGGCCAGTGGCACAACCATCCCTGTGGGCATTCACTTGAGCAAGGTGGCCCTCACCAGGCCAAAACTGGACAAGGATCAGAAAAAATTTCTTGAATGCAAAGGCAAGTCTTGATAAGTTGGAAAAGAGACAGGCAAATATAAGGAAGAACTTACTGAGAAAATGCAGGAATGAATATAACTTGTTGTGCGACCATGGTTTAACTGGAGATTTTTAGCCTAGCATGTGTTTCTTTGGAGCTTATCAAAATGTCTCTGGAACATTTCATTTCTTATTTTGTTACCAGTGGTTCAGTGAATCTACTTTTGGAATTTTGATTAGTAATTTTATGAATGAAAATGGGAAATGCTTCCAAAAAAAAGAAATCAGGAAATATATTGAACTGAATGGTAATGAAAATGTGACATATTACAACTTGTGGAATGCAGCTAATTCAGTGTGTAGAGGGAAATTTATAGCATTAAATGCATAAACAAGCAAAAGGTATGGTCTCAAAATCAATATCTAATTTTCAATGTCAATAATTTAGGAAAAGAATAGTAAATGAAACCCAAAGGGTATAGGTGTAGCAAAAAGGAAATAGTCGAAAACAAAAATCAATAAATAAAATCAACAGAGGAAAAATTAATTTTAGAAGGTATTAATAAACTTGCAAGATTGTTCAGGAAAATAAGAAAGAAAGCATATTACCAATATGAGCAATAAAAAGGGTTATTTTTAAACTAAACATGATATAGAAATGAAAAACATAGGATATTATGAACAACTCTAGTCCAATAAACTAAATACTTTAACACGGACAAATTCCCCCTCCCCACAACAACAAACATAACAAAACTGACAAAAGAGGAAATAGAAAATATGAATGAATTGATGTCTATTAAATAACTTAAATTTATTATTAAAAATCTTCACATATATACACATGCATGCCAGAGAGCTTTACTGATGCATACTTTTAAAAAAAAATCACCATTTTACACAAACTTTTTAAGAAAATGGAAAGGAAAGGAAATCATGCTTTCCAACTCTATGGTTTCTACCAAAACATCACAGGAATAGAAAATTATGACTACGCTCTTTCATGAACATAGGTGTGAAAATCCTAAGACACTTAGCAAGTAGAATTTAGTCTGACATGTAAAAGTGTTACCCCAGTGGAATTTATTTCAGCAGTGAAAGGATGAGTAAATACTTGCAAATCAGTATAATTTCTCATATTAACAGAAAAGGAGGAAATCATATGATTGCTTTGACGGTTGCAGAAGAAGCAATTGATATAGTGAATGCTACTTATAATAGAAATTTTATCAAAGTAGAAATAGAATTTTCTCAACTTGATGAGTATTTATCTTAGAAAGCCTACAGAAAACATCATAATTAAATGATGAAATATTTAAGATTCTTTTGAGAGTGTTTACAACTGAAGGGTGCCCCTTATCATTTCTATTAAATAACAGAATTAACAAGTCATAAAAATTAGGAAAAAATATAAAATTAGTATTAGTCACAGGTGATCAGGTTGTACAGGTACAAAATCTGAAAATAGTTACCAAAAATATGTTAGAAGGAATAAAAGAAGTCATCAAGATCAGTATTTACAGTTAAATTTTACTTTTATATACTGGTAATAAAGAAAAATTAAAAATGATATCATTTATACTAGCATTCTAATTCTTCTTCCAAAAGACATGAAAAATGTCTATACAGAAAATTTCAAAAGATAATTGAGGTAAATTTTACTTTTTATTTTTATTTATTTATTTATTTTTATTTATTTATTTTTTTATTATACTTTAAGTTCTAGGTTACATGTGTACAACGTACAGGTTTGTTACATATGTATACATGTGCCATGTTGGTGTGCTGCACCCATTAACTCGTCATTTATATTAGGTATATCTCCTAATGCTACCCCTCCCCTCTACCCCCACCCCACAAGAGACCCTGCTGTGTGATGTTCCCCTTCCTGTGAGCAAGTGTTCTCATTGTTCAATTCCCACCTATGAGTGAGAACATGCAGTGTTTGGTTTTCTGTTCTTGCCATAGTTTGCTGAGAATGATGGTTTCCAGCTGCATCTACAGCCCTACAAAGGACATGAACTCATCCTTTTTTATGGCTGCATAGTATTCCATGGTGTATATGTGCCACATTTTCTTAATCCAGTCTATCACTGATGGACATTTGGGTTGGTTCCAAGTCTTTGCTCTTGTAAATAGTGCCACAATAAACATACGTGTGCATATGTCTTTATAGCAGCATGATTTATAATCCTTTGGGTATATTCCCAGTAATGGGATGGCTGGGTCAAATGGTATTTCTAGTTCTAGATCCTTGAGGAATTGCCACAAGGAGGAGCTGGTACCATTCCTTCTGAAATTATTCCAATCAATAGAAAAAGAGGGAATCCTCTCTAATTCATTTTATGAGGCCAACATCATCCTGATACCAAAGCCTGACAGAGACACAACAAAAAAAGAGAATTTTAGACCAATATCCCTGATGAACATCGATGCAAACATTCTGAATAAAATATTGGCAAGCCGAATCCAGCAGCACATCAAAAAGCTTGTCCACCATGATCAAGTGGGCTTCATCACTGGGATGCAAGGCTGGTTCAACACACGCAAATCAATAAACGTAATCCAGCATATAAACAGAACCACAGAAAAAAACCACGATTATCTCAATAGATGCAGAAAAGGCCTTTGACAAAATTCAACAGCCCTTCATGCTAAAAACTCTCAATAAATTCGGTATTGATGGAACATATCTCAAAATAGTAAGAGTTATTTATGACAAACCCACAGCCAATATGATACTGAAAGGGCAAAAACTGGAAGCATTCCCCTTGAAAACTAGCATAAGACAGGGATGCCCTCTCTCATCACTCCTATTCAACATAGTGTTGGAAGTTCTGGCCAGGGCAATCAGGCATGAGAAAGAAATAAAGGATATTCAGTTAGGAAAAGAAGAAGTCAAATTGTCCCTGTTTGCAGATGACATGATTGTATATTTAGAAAACCCCATCATCTCAGCCCAAAATCTCCTTAAGCTGATAAGCAACTTTAGCAAAGTCTCAGGATACACAATCAATGTGCAAAAGTCACTAGCATTCTCATACACCAATAACAAACAAACAGAGAGCCAAATCATGAGTGAACTCCCATTTACAATTGCTTCAAAGAGAATAAAATACCTAGGAATCCAACTTACAAGGGATGTAAAGGACCTGTTCAAGGAGAACTACAAACCACTCCTCAATGAAAATAAAAGAAGACACAAACAAATGGAAGAACATTCCATGCTCATGGATAGGAAGAATCAATATTGTGAAAATGGCCATACTGCCCAAGGTAACTTATAGATTCAATGCCATCCCCATTAAGCTCCCAATGACTTTCTTCACAGAATTGGAAAAAACTACTTTAAAGTTCATATGGAACCACAAAAGAGCCCACATTGCCAAGACAATCCTAAACCAAAAGAACAAAGCTGGAGTCATCACGCTACCTGACTTCAAACTATACTACAAGGCTACAGTAACCAAAACAGCGTGGTACTGGTACCAAAACAGAAATATAGACCAATGGAACAGAACAGAGCCCTCAGAAATAATACCACACATCTACAACCATCTGATCTTTTACAAATCTGACAAAAACAAGAAATGGGGAAAGAATTCCCTATTTAATAAATGGTGCTGGGAAAACTGGCTAGACATAAGTAGAAAGCTGAAACTGGATCCCTTCCTTACACCTTATACAATAATTGAGGTAAATTTTAAAGTGAATTAAAGATTCTGTTTTCCATATCTTTACATTTTCTCCATGGTCTATTTTTTTCTATTACATCATCTATTTGTGCATCTGTAGACCACAAAATCAATGTCATATTTATTGCAGCTCTCTGATAATCTTGATTATATCTTGCCTGTTCTGGACGCTTTACATTTCAAAAACATGGAAGCTTTATTTAATCTTAACTCAACTTAAATCAATTTAACATTTCTTAAATCAACTTGTAAGAAAGATAAGAGCAGATGATAATAAAGTAGAAAAAACATAGATGAAAAAGATTGCTAAGATTTAGCAGACAAGAAATGATATTCTGTTTTATAAGCATATTTATTTATTTATTTATTTATTTTTGAGATGGAGTCTCGCTCTGTTTCCCAGGCTGGAGTGCAGTGGCACGATCTTGGCTCACTGCAACCTCTGCCTCCCTGGTTCAAGCAATTCTCCTGCCTTAGCCTCCTGAGTAGCTGGGACAGGCACGCGCCACAACGCCCAGCTAATTTTTGTATTTTTAGTAGAGATGGGGTTTCACCGTGTTAGCCAGGATGGTCTTGATCTCCTGACCTCGTGATCCACCCGCCTTGGCCTCCCAAAGTGCTGGAAAAACAGGTGTGAGCCATCACGCCTGGCCTTTAGAAGCATTTTTAAAGAAACAACTTTGGCTTCATTAATTCTTTGTATTCTATGCCAGAAAAAATAATATTAAAAATAATAGGGACATATTCATAAACAGGACAGAGATTAAAACAGCAACATAATGAAATTTTATGTTGGCATGTTTAAAATCCTAGATAAAAATCTATACTTTTCTAAAAAATATATAACTTATTAAACTAATACAAGATCTAAAAAACCTAAATGAGTTTTAAACAAATGAAAAATTCAATTCAATCACCAGTTAAATAACTATTTTCAAGAAAACCTTTATGCACAGGCAATTTTATAGGTAAGTTCTAACAATTAAGTAAGAAATTCCACTCTTACACCAAGTCTTTCTTTGCTGAAAGTAGTATAACACCTGACTCAATCCAAACAAAGAACAAAGGAAAAGTTACAGGTTGATATTACGTATAAACTTGTATGGACAAGTAATATGTTCATAATCTGAATTCAGCAATGGTATTTTAAAAATATTACAATACAAATAAGAAATATTTGGTTTTATTTCAGAATAAAAAAGGTAGCTTAATGTTAGAATATCAGTGTAATTTACTACATTAACAGATAAAAGGAGAAAAGAAACATGATTAAACAGATGCAGGAAAAAATCTTTTGGCAAAATTCAGCACTTGTCCATCTTAAGAATTGTTAGTAAACTTAAAAAAAAGAAGGTATTTTCTTAGCTTGAAATGTCTGAAGGAATATTACAAGGATGATTAATATCACAACTACTGTTATGTAGTTTTTCTGATTATGGCAGAAAAACATTAAGTGACTTGAAAAAGATGACACAAAACTGTCCTCATTTGAAAAGAATTTGTCTACATTGAAAATCAGATAATTAGAGTTTACAGACACATTATTGGAGTTAAAAATGATTTCAAGAAGATGGTTGGAATTAGAATCCACATATAAAAGTCAGTTGTTTTTCTACATGCTATCAGCTCATGAGGAAATTATAATGCAATATTAGTAACCATAAAATTATGAGATACCTAGGAATTAATTTAACAAAATATGGGCAAGATGCCTCGTATGAAAATTTAAAAATATAACTGGTCATTGAAGACTAAAGTTATATAGATAGCATATGATCTAGTGAACATACTTTTCAATATTTACCCAAATGAGTTGAAAACTTAGGTCCATACAAAATCCTGCACATGGGTGTTTCTAGCAGCTTTATTTATAATTGTCAGAAAGTGGAAGCAGCCGAGATGTTTTTCAGTAGTCAAATGGATAAACTATGGTACATCTAGACAACAGAATATTATTCAGTGATAAAAAGAAATGTTATAAAGCTACGAAGAGGCATGGAGGAACCTTAAATGCATATTGATAAGTGAAGTAAGTTAGTCTGAAAAGGCTATGTAACATGTGATTCCAGCTCTATGACATTCTGGGAAAGATAGAACTATAGAGACTATAATGCAATCATTGGCTACCAGAGGTTCAGGGGGAGGTAAGAGAGAGATGAATGGACCAAGCACGGGATTTTTTATGACATACAGAAACTACTCTGTATAATACTATAAGGGTAGATGCAGGACATTATATGTTTGTCAAAGCCCATAGAACTGTACAACACAAAAAGCCAACCTTAATTTACACTATGGATTTAGTTGTTAATCATATGTAAATATTGGTTCAACAATTGTATTAAGACAATGTATCACACTAATACAGGAATTAAATAACAGCGAAGAAATGTGTGTTAAAAAGGAGGGACAGAGGGAGTATATAGGAAATCTCTATACTTTCTACATGATGTCTCTGTAAATCTAAAACTGCTCTAAACATAGTTCATTACAAAAAAAAAAGATATATAGAAAGTATATTCTTGGCTGGGGAGATGACAATATCATGAAGCTGTCAAATGCCCTAATATTAATTTGTAAATTAATTGCCAATCAGAATGTCTGCTGCTTTTATTCGGAGGTACAAATACCCAGACAAATGGATTCTAAAATTTAAATAGAAGAGCAAAGAAAATAGGAACCAATTTGAAGGACTACAAGGTGGACTGCTTGCTCAACTCAATATCAACACTTATGGTGAACCTATAGCAATTTATTATTATATGGTATTGACACAGGTATAGATAACAAGGTATAGTCCTCACCTATGGAAACTTTGTACCTGATAGGGATGGCATAGCAAATCATTAAGGGCTGGGGTTAGTCTTTGCAGTAAAAGGTGTTTTAAAATTTGATTATCCAAATGGATAAATAAATGTCACCCCCATCTAAAACCAAAAACAATTCAGGATAGAGTAAATGACTGGTTGTGAAACTTTAGAGTTTTCCTAGAAAGACATATGATAATATATTTATGGCCTTGAGGATTTCATTTGATTTTTATTTTTCAACTGTTGTTTTAGTTTCAGGGAGGTACATACACAGATTTGTTACATGAGCAAATTGCATGTCATTGGGGTTTGATGTACGGCAGTGAGCATAGTACCTAACAGGTAGTTTTTTTGACAATCCCCCTCTCCCTCTACCCTCAAGTAGGCCGTGGTGTCTGTCATTCCCTTCTTTGTGTCTGTATGTACTCAGTGTTTAGCTGCCATTTGTAAGTGAGAACTTGCAGTATTTGGTTTCATGTTCCTTTGTTAACTCACCTAGGATAATGGCCTACAGCTCCCTCCACTATTATTGAATAGGGAGTCCTTTCTGAATTGCTTGTTATTGTCAAAGTTTGTTGAAGATCAGCTGGGTTATATAACCTGTTCCATTGGTCTATGTGTTTGTTTTTGTACCAGTACCATGCTGTTTTATTTGCTGTAGACTTGTACTATAGTTTGAAGTTGGGTGGTGTGATACCTCTGACTTTGTTCTTTTTACTTAGAATTGCTTTGGTTATTTGGTCTCTTTTTTGGTTTCATATGAATTTTAGAATAGTTTTTTTTTCTAAATCGGTGAAAAATCAGTGGTAGTTAATAGGAATAGCACTGAATCTGTAAATTGCTTTGGGCAGTGTGGTCATTTTTAACGATAGTGATTACTCCAATTCATGATCATGGAATGCTTTTCCATTTGTTGGTGTCATCTCTGACTTCTTTCAGCAGTGTTTTGTAATTCTTGTTGTAGAGATCTTTCACCTCCCTGTTTAGCTCATTCCTAGGCATTTTATTCTTTTTGTGGTTATTGTGAATGGGATTGTGTTCTTGATTTGGCACTTGACTTGTACATTACTGATGTATAGAAATGTTACTGATTTTTTTACATTGATTGTGTATCCTGAAAATTTACTCGTTTATCAATTCTAGGAGCCTTTGAGCAGGAACTATGGGGTTTTCTAGGTAAAGAATTGTATAATCTTTGAAGAGAGATAGTTTGATTTCCTCTCTTCCTATTTGGATGCCTTTCATTTCTTTCTCTTGCTTTATTGTTATGGCTAGGACTTCCAGTACTGTGCTGAATAGGAGTGGTGAGAGTGGGCATCCTTATCTTGTTCTGGTTCTCAAGGAGAATGCTTCCAGGTTTTGCCTGTTCACTATGATGTTGGCTGTGGGTTTGCTGCTCTCTTATTATTTATTACGTTCCTTTGATGTCTAGTTTTTTGAGGGTTTTTAACATTAAGGATTTTGGATTTTATCAAAAGCCTTTTCTGCATCTGTTGAGATAATCATGTGGTTTTTGCTTTTAGTTCTATTTATGTGATGAATCACATTTATTGATTTGCATACTTTGAACCAAGCTTGCATTCCAAAAATAGTACTATATCATGGTGGCTTAGCTTTTTGATGTGCTGCTGGGTTCAATTTGCTTGTATTTTGCTGGGAATTTTTACACCCGTGTTCTTGACCTGGAGTTTTTGTTGTTGTTGTGTCTGTGCCAGGTATTGGTATCAGAATGATGCTAGCCTCATAGAATGAGTTAGGGAGGAATCACTCCTCCTTGATTTTTTAAAAAATAATTTCAATAGGTTTGGTACCAGTCCTTCCTTATATGTCTGGTAGTATTTGGCTGTAAGTTTTTCTATGCCAGGGCTTTTCCTTTTTCGTAGGTTTGTTGTTGTTGTTTGTTTGTTTGTTTGTTTTTTGTGATTCAATTTCAGTACTTACTGTTGGTCAGATCAGAATATTTCAATTTCTTCTTGGTTCAGTCTTGGGAGGCTGTATGTTTCCCTTTATCCATTTCTTGTATGTTTTCTAATGTGCATAGAGGCGTCTGTTAGTTCAAGGTTTTTTTTTTTTTTTTTTTTTTTTTTTAAATTTCTGTGGGGTCATGGGTAATGTCCCCTTTGTTAGTTTCTGATTGGGTTGATTTGGATTTTCTCTCTCTTTTTTTTTTTTCTTCATTAATCTCACTATCAATCTTATTCTTTCAAATAACAAACTTTTGGTTTCATTGACCTTTTGTATGGGTTTTTGTGTCTCAATTTGATTCAGTTCAACTCCGACTTTTGTTATTTTTCTTCTGCTAACATTGGGTTTGATTGGCTCATTATTCTAATTCCTCTAAGTGTGATGTTAGATTGTTAATCTGAGATCTTTCTAACTTCTTGATGTAGACATTTAGCATTACACGCTTTCCTCTTAAACTCCAACTGTGTCCCAGGGATTCTGATATGTTGTATCTTAGTTTTCATTAGTTTCAAAGAATTTCTTGATTTCTGCCTTAATTTCATTATTTACCCAAAAGTCATTTAAAAGCAGGTTGTTTAATTTCCATCTTATTGTGTAGTTTTGAGAGGTCTTTTTTGTTTTCGTTTTTGTTTTTATTGAGAGTGTGGTTAGTATATATTTTTTAACTTGTTGAGAATTGCTTTATGACCAAACATATGGCAGATCTTAGGGTATGTGCCACATGCAGATGAGAATGTATATTCTGTTACTGTTGGGTGGAGTATTCTGTAGAAGTCTGTTAGGTCCATTTGGTCAAGTGTTGAGTTTAGGTTTCAAATATCTTTGTTAGTTTTGAATACTAACAAAGTTTGACCTAACAATGTCAGTGGGGTTTTGAAGTCTCCCCCTAGTATTGTGTGGTTATCTAGTTGTAGACCTTTACAAGCTCGTTTTATGAATCTGGGTGCTCCAGTGTTGGGTACATAGAAATTTAGGATAGTTGATTCTTCTTGTTGAATTGAACCCTTTATCATTATGGAATGTCCTTCTTTGTCCTTTTCGATTATTGTTAGCGTAGTCTGTCTGGAAAAAAATAGCAACCCCTGCTTCTTTTGTTTTCTATTTGCTTAATAGATCTTTCTTAATCCCTTTAGTTTGAAGCTATAGATGTTGTTGCAATTGAGATGGGTCTCTTGAAGACAACATGCTGTTGGGTCTTTCTTCTTTATCCAGCTTCACTCTGGGTCTTTTAAGTGGGGTATTTAGCTTATTTACATTCAAGGTTAATATTGATATATGCAGGTTTGATCTTGTCATTGTGATGTTCGCTGTTTGTTATATAGTCTTGATTGTGTAGTTGTTTTATAGTGTCAGTGTGCTATGTACTTCAGTGTGTTTTTGTGATGTCCATTAACAGTCTTTCATTTCCATGTTTAGCATTCCCATAAGGACCTCTTATAAGGCTGGTCTAGTGGTAACACATTCCCCTAGCATTTTCTTGTCTGAAAAGGATTTAATATCTCCTTCACTTTTGAAGCTTAGTTTGGCTGGATATGACATTCTTGGTTGGAATTATTTTTTTAAAGATACTGAATATAGGCCCCCAATTATTTCTACTGTAAGGCCCATGTTTGCCTGATGGGATTCCCTTTGTACATGACCTGCTCTTTCTCTCTAACTGCCTTTGAGAATTTTTCTTTTGCAATGATTTCAAAGAAACTGAAGACTCTATACGTTGGCGAAAGTCATCTTGTATAGTATCTTGCAGGGGTTCTATGAATTTCCTGAATTTGCAGGTTGACCTCTTTAGTGAAGTCTGGGAATTTTCATGGATAATATTCTTATATCCTCAAATATGTTTTCCCAGTTGCTTTCTAACTCTATGTCTTTCAGGAATGCCAGTGAGTCATAGGTGTGGTCTTCTACATAATCTGATATTTCTTTGAGGTTTTGTTTATTTTTTATAATTCTTCTTTCTTTATCTTTGTCTGCCTGCATTGATTCAAAGAAGTTGTTTTTGAATTCTGAGATTCTTTTATCAGCTTTCTCTGTTTTGTTAGTAATGCTTCCAATTGTAATCCAACTTCTGTTGTGAGTGATTCTTTTCCAGAAGTTCAATTGATTCTTTTGTAAAATGACTATGACATCTTTCAGCTCCTGGGCCATTTTACTATTTTCCTTGGATTGAATTTCAACCTTCTCCTATATCTTGATGAGTTAGCTTCCTTGTTATCTGGATTCTGAATTCTATGTCTGTCATTTCAACCATTTTAGTATGGTTAAGCATCATTGCTGGAGAGCTAGTGTGGTCATTTGGAGGTCAGAAGATACTCTGGCTTTTAGAGTTGCCAGAGTTCTTGCACTAGTTCTTTCTCATCTGTATGGGCTGATGTTCCTTTAATCTTTTAAGTCACTGTCTTTTTGATGGAGCTTTTTGCTTTTATACTCTTTGATCCCCTTGAGGGTTTGACTGTGGTGCAAATTAGGTTTAGCCAACTGGCTTCATTTTTGGATGCTTTCAGGGAGCCAGGGCTCAGTTCAGCACTCCTGACCTGCATGCCCTTATCACTGGGGGCTGGGAACAGGCCAGCAGCTTTGTTCTCTGGCCCCTCAAGGTTAAGCACCCACTGTGCTGGAGGAGCTGAAGTGTTCACAGTCCACTAGCAGCAACACTGTGATGAGGGCTGCCAATAAAAGTGATCCAGTGGGGCAGTGGTGTGTCGTTATATGTGTGTGCACTAGTGAGGCAGTGGGAGGAGGCTGTGGGTGGGTACACCAGGCAGGAGAAGGCTGTGGGTGGTTGCACACCAGCAGAGGTCTTTCTGCAAAAGTGCTCTGACAGGTAGGTGTTGTCTGCTGTTGAAAAACATGTAGCAGTGGCTGCTTGTAAGTGCTTTGGCTGGGCAGCTGAGGGTGTGCTATAAGTTATATGGCCAGGCAGGGACCCTGGGAGAGGCCAGCAGACAGGTGGAACACTCAGATCAGATTGTTTCTGTCCCACAGCAAGACATCCTTGCTCTGTCGAGGTCCAACAGCTAACAAAGGCTAACGCTGCTTAGAGGAGTATGCCAAGCCTGGGGGGTGGGCTTTCATGGCCATGCTCCATGGCAGATATTCTCATGCCAACCCCCCTGGACTTTGCACAGGCTGGAGTTCTGTCTCTGCTAACTCTCAGGGAAGATCTCCCTGCCACCTTAAATATCTGTGGGGGTTGCAGGATATCCTGCAGCTGGGATCTCAAAGGTCTGTGGTGAAAGTGGACCACTCTATGCCTATTTCATTCACTCCTTTCCTAGGAGCTGCTTGGGGCTAGGAATGAGTCTTACTGCTTGGCAACCCCATGTAGGGTTCCTAGCTTCTTACCTTTCAACTCGAGGTCTACATCCTCCCTCTGTCCCCTCTCAATACCTTCTTTCTGAAGATCTGTTCAGAATATGCCAGTCTAATTGATAGTCTGCTCTCCATTAGTGGCAGAAGCTATTCCTGGCTGTATTTAGTCAGCCATCTTGGCTGGTCCCCACCTTGAGTATTTTAAAACCATACCCATCACACATATTCTAACCCCCAAACACAATACATTAAAAAATTGATATATTGAACTCACCAGATTTTCTTTCTAAATAACTCTTGGCACCATATAACGTTTTTTAAAAAGCTACTTATTAGATCCCCTTTCATAATTTCAGATTGGCAAATATATAGTCTTGCAATTATAGGTGCAGGCAAGGATGTTGCACAATGGGAACTCATTAGCTGCGTCAGGAATATAAATTAATATGCCTACTTTGGAGAACAGTTTGGCAATACCTAGCTAGTCAAGTTTAAAATATACACAACCTACAAAGCAATAATTCTACTCTGAGGTATGGTGTTTCTCAATGGGAACTTATTGGTAATTTGGGCAGGATAAGTCTCTTGTGGAATATTTTGTATATCCTTAATTTGTGCACACTATGAGTTATATTCCCTACCATGGTCATTAGAACAACCAAATATTCTTCACCCATTACTAATCACTTCTAACTGGAAGTTTATACTTGGTTGAAAAACCGTGAGAGAAACTGACATATACATCAAAAGACAAGTCTAAGAATCTTCTTTAAATCCTTTTGTAGTGGTATAATAGAGTTAAGCATCTTAAGTAACCATCTGTGGAACATTAATCAATATATTATAGATCTTCCCATAATGCAATCCTATACAACTATTAAAATGGCTTTAATGAAGCTACATTTATCATTATGGGTAAAATTCCTGAAGGTAATGCTGATTGAAAAGCATGTAGTCATATACGACTTATGTGAAGTTTATTAAAAATGTGTTTATCCCTAAATAATATATGATAGAATACATGGATGCAGTAAATTCAATTTTAGGACAGTGGTGTCTTCTGCTAGGGAATAGTGGGAAAGTCTTCACAGAGATGTACATAGGAAGTGTGACTGCACAGAAGTACATATGAGAATGCATAGCCAATGCTAAGAATCTTATGGAGCTTATTGGCCCAGGGATCTGAAAATGATTATGGGCTGAGGTATATGAAAAATAGCAGGGTTAGAACACTAAAAGGCCTTTACAACCATTTAGAGTAAAAAAAAAGTTTTACAAAGATTAGGTAAGATCTCAGTTAAGACAGGTACTATAGCGTTGAAGCCCACTTTTTATTTTTGTTGAAATTTTAAAATTTTGATTAATATTTCAGGGTTCAGGTCCCTAAGACCACACTCAGATTTGGTAATTCTCTAGGAGGACTCAACCTTTCCTCATACAATGATGATTTACCACAGGAATAGGAGGGAAAAAATAATATTGGCAAAGAGAAAGGTAGATGGGGGAATCTGGAAGAACCCAGGCATACACTTCCAAGAGTTCCCTCTCTGTTTATACATGTCCCTGTTAAACATAGGACATGTTTAATTCCTGCATCAGTGAGTTTGACAACATGTGTGAAATGTTTTCCACCAGGGAAGTTCCTTAGGGAACTTTTTATTGGGGGCTGGTCACAAAGGCACCTCTGCCTAACATGAGCTAAAATTCTAGACTCTCAGAAGGAAGGCATATAATTAGCCTAAACCAAGTTGTTTGCATACAGTTTGTGCACAGTGAGCCACTCTTATCACTTAGCGTGGTGGGAAATCTCCCAAAATCCAAGTTACTAATGCCAGGTAAAGGCCAACTTTGCAGGCAGGCCTTTAAAAACATAGCAACTTCAGACTAGTGAATTATGCTTTGCTTCACAATTTATTTTTTTGTTGAATGGTATATTAACTTGGTCAGGGCTCACTTAAAAGTCACACATTTATTGAATTCATACTAGTCATTTCAGGGCAAGATAGTAACTAAATATCTCATCAGAGATTGGAATTAAAGTGGACGTACAAGTGTCTGAATGTTTCAGAAACCCTAACTCCTTCCTCCCTTTCCTCTTCTCCAAACTTCTCCAAGCATACTATATTAATTTGGAATGATTGAAAAAGAGGTAAGCAGTTTTAGGGCCTTTTGCAATGACTGAGATTTCTAGGTGACTAGAAGTGGGGCAGGGTATGACATTAACCAGAGGAGATAGGATCTACTTCTCTATTAATACATTATGTTTCCTTCCAAGAACATGGATGGTGGGACTGAAAATTTCATCCAGTTCTTTTAATTGATCTTAATTTTGAAGGGGTTTCAGTCCACGTGGTATAATTTTAAATAGTATGTCTAGTATATGAAATGATTCTCCACCTGCAATTAGATTACACATTTAATAAAAAGTTGAAATGGTAGATAGGGAATCTGTGTTTTGGAAGAAAAAAGCCATATTTATCTTAAAAGCAGGGGAATGGTTTGTTCATCCTCTGGAAATGATCTAGAGAGAGCTTTTTATGAAGGATAATTTCCTTTAGAAAAGAGGAGAGAGTTGTTTTAGCTACAGGCATAATTAAATGCACTAAGATATATAGATTCTTTTCCCAGTTCTACTAAGTACAGAATAATCTGTCTATATAATTACATTTGCCTTTATCTTTATCATAAGGTAGGCATACACCATCAGATTTTTTAGTATTATTGACCCTATTTTTATTATTCTTTTTCCCTCATGTTCAAATGACTTGATATGAAATTTCCTTTCTACTGGTAAGAAAAAAAATATTGATGGTTAATTTAAAAAATACTCCAGTAATGACACATTCTGACTAGTGACTGCTTGCTACTCTGTTATTTGGATTGACACTTAGATTGTGAAAGCAAGACCTTTTTGTCACATTTATATTAAAAAAGAAGTTCAGGAAACAATTTGAGTCAGTGTTACTGAATAGCTCTAAAATGCCCCGTAAAATTATTCTGTTTCCTTCTGAGAACCTCTTTCCTACCTTGCGGTTCTTATTCAGGTAATGTTGCAGTATGAGCTCAATCAGAAATTTGAGAGTTGGTATTAAAAAGGTTTTTTATTTTTTTATTTTTTTCCACTTGGCCAATTGCTAGCGGCCAGCTGGGGAGGATGTCTGGCTTAAAACCATAATAAATGAAGCTTCCATTAGGCTCCTAGGCTTGGGGCCATTTCCTGTAAAGATCTTGCTCTGCCGTTAGTGGTTTGCAGAAGCAAAATGCATATTTTTGTTCAATAAATGAAAGCTGAAGATTACCAGGTAGGAGAGCATGGGTATCATGTTTTGTGAAGAGATCCTGCTCTTCAAGGGTTACATTTTAACTTGTAGCCCTTTGAGTATTTATGACAATAACCTATGAACTTGCCTCATGGTAGAAAGTGGAAGAAATATGTTTATTTTTAAATATCCTTCTAAAGGAAGCAAACAATATAATATTCAGATAGTTGAATTTGTCTCAGCAGCCTTTCTAAACCTGACTCTTAGATTTATTATTTCTTTACTTTTTGCTTTGTCTGGAAAATACATTGTTCATTGGAGAAGTAACATTTTCAGGTATAAAAGAGACCATTACCTTTACATACTTTAAGAACACTTTTTTTTTTTTTCCTGGACACATCTTTTTATGTTTATATGTTTGTAATTCTTTATACATGATTGTTTATTCTGTTATTTTATTCTGTATTTTATGCTGTTGTTGCTTATTTTGGAAAATATATTGTTCTGGAAAATACACTGTTTATTGGAGAAGTGACATTTTCAGGTACTAAAGAGTCCAAGGGTGTATTAGCTTTACACACCTTAAGAATCCTTATTTTCTCTGGGCATATCTTTTTGTGTTTATATGTTTATAATTTTCTGCACATGGTTGTGTACTACTCACATACTTGGAGAAATTATGGTCAGCATGCTTTGCAAAACCTAAATGAGTTCCGGTTCTGAATAAGATAGAATAAAAACACTTCAGCGTTTTTCTTCCACTGAACACAAATACGAAATCTGAATGAAATGTATGGTAAAGCTAGTTGAAGTCTCAGAAAAGTAAAGCTACAGCTTCAACAAACAGGAAAGCCATTCTCCTCATTCATCAGATTGGCTCCTGCAGTTTCCCATTGCCAACTGCTTACTATCTCTATTCATAGATCGCCTAGGAGCTGGGTCATGACAAAATTGGACTATTTCTCCAGCGTGAATTTAATGCAGCCCCAGATCCAGACGTTAGCAGTGGGATCTCAGGGAGAAAGAGAAAGAGATGACCTCTAGCTGCAGCTCAAGGAGAAAAGGGAAGTCCTGAAGCTAAGAGGGAGGGGGAAGTCCCCTACCTTGTGTGTCTCCTTTATCTCACTTTTGTCATGCCCGGGCTCCCCAACAGTCTTGTGGTGGAGGCAGTGGCAGCAAAAGCAACTGGTAGCAGGAAACTGCAGAAGCAAAAATAATGGGTTAGGAGTATGTGCTTTCTATTTGGTAAAATAGAGCTATTTGGTAGCTCGTAGTGGCAGGGCCAATTGGGTTTTAAAATTTGTTTCGTTTTTTAAATCTCTCTGTCTTTGCCACAACCCTGGTATGATCATAGATGTAGGTTGTTCCCAATTGTTAAATGAAAAAGGGTGAGTCCTAGGATGCCAGAAAGTATCACAGGAGACAGCTGAGAAGGAAGGGCTTGGGAAGTGATCAAATACATTGTGAACCCTTGGACTCACCCATAGCCTGAACATGCATGGATCTGATACTTATTAGCGTACCAATGACTTTGAGAACAGGGTTCATGGGTAGAACTCCACTCAAGTCCCTGACTGACCTCTGCATCCTATACAAGCAGGGCATATCTAAATGAACCTGCATAGCTATTGAAAACTAAACTGATATTGGAACCATAGCCAACAGAAGGTGGGCTGAAATTTGTGGCTAGAAGCTAACCAGATCAAGTGCTTGCATAAACAATGATATCAGCATCTTTGTAGACTTAAATAAAACAGAGAGTTTTATAACATTCAAAATGTCCAAGGTATAATTTAGATTGGTTTATGAAGAGATGTAAAAATGTTAACTCATATGGGAAAAGGCAATTAACAGATGAAAATGAAAATATGACTTTAAAGGAGCTATTGTAGAATGCTCAAAAGAATAATCATGAGCCTTGAGATAAAATTTAAGATAGAAACTATAAGCAAGGAAAGATGTGAAGTAGCACCAGTGGAAACCAGAACTGAAAAATACAATAGCTGCCTGCCCCACCCATTCTCCCCCCATCAAAAAATAAACCTCACTGTATGGATTCAATAGCAGAATGGGGATGACAGAGGAAAGAGTCAGTAAAACTGAAGATAAATCAATAAAGGGTATCCAATCTGAAGAAAGAAAAAGAAGATTGAAAATAATAAACAGAGTCTCCAGGATTATAGAACAATCACAAAAGGCATAATATTTGTATCACTGGAGTTCCAGAAAGAAAGGAGAGAGTGAGGCTCAACAAGTATTCAAAGAAATGATGGCTGAAACATTGATAGATTCAAGAAGCTAAGCTAACCCCAAATGGGATGAATCCAAATAAACGCATACCCAGACACATCATAAACTGCTAAAAACTTAAAGAAAAAAATATTGAAGTCAGTCAGAGCAATGATAACTGATATATGGAAGAACAATGATTCAAATGGCTGAGATTTCTCATCAGAAATCATGGCGGCCAGGAGAAAATGGCACATCTGTTTTTCAAGTGTTGAAAGAAAAGTATAGAATTTAATATCTAGCTAAAATATCCTTCAGAAATGAAGGCGAGAAGTATATTCTGAGACTGGGAAAAACTAAGAGAATTTGGAGGCAGCAGACCTGCCATAAAATAACAAGAAAACTTCTTAAGCAGATGAGAAATGGTACAAGAAGGAAATATGGAATATCAAAAACAAGGAAATGCAAATGAAAAATATAATAGCCTTTCTATTTTTATTATATTATAAAAATATAATAGCCTTTCTTTCTATTTGTTTTCTCTTGAATTTAAGTATGGCTTATGGTTGAAATCAAAAGTTAAACATGGTCTGATACAAATTTTCACTGTATTTAGATGTAATATATAAGACAGCATATGTAGTATTATATTATGGGAGGAGATACCTATATGCTGGTATGGTAGACAGGATAATCTCCCTTCCCTAACCCCAGATACCCACATCCTTATCCCAGGATCCTGTGAATATGTTACCTTATGTGGCACAAAGGACTTGTAGATGGATCTAACAGACTTTAAGACAGAATAACCTTTGTTTTCCTGGTGGGCCCAATCAAGTAACATGAGTCCTTAAAAGTGGAAGAGGAAAACAAAACAGTGGGATACATCAATGAGAGAGACTTAACTCACTGTCTCTGGCTTTGAAGATGGAGAAAGGGGTCAGGGAATGTGGGCAGCCTCTAAAATCTAATAACAGTCCTTAGCTGACTAATCAGCTAAACATGGCTGTCAATGAAAATTTTTTAAAAATGGAATTTTGCTAAGGCTGAGAAAGATAAAGAAATGGATTCTCAACTATAACCTCCAAAAAAAAAAAAAAATGCATTCCTGTCAGCACTTTGATTTTAGCCTGACAAGACCCATCTCAGACTTTCTCAGAACTGAAAAATAATACATTTATCTTTTTAAGCGACTAAGTTTTTAGTTATTTGTTATAGGAACAATACAAAACAAATGCAGGTGATCTGGTTTCTCTGCTCCAGTTGAAACAGTAAAATATTAATTCTACATAAAATGTGGAAAATTAACTATACATACCGGTAACCCCTAGAATAATCAGTGAAAATTTATACAGAGATATAGTCAAAATCATAATTGATAAATTAAAATGGAACACTATAACCTCAGCAAATGAAGAAAAAGGTGAACAGAAATGAAAAACAGAACAAGAAAGAAATAATAAAATGGCAGACCTAAATCCAGACCTATCAATTATACGTTAAATATAAGTGGTCTAAACAAACCAACTAAGAGTTAGAGATTGTCAGACTCTGTTTTTAAAAATGTCCTAGCTATGTGCTTTCTGTAAGAAACTCACTTCAAATATATTGTTGTTGTAAGCTGAAAAGCAGAAAGAACGGAGGGAAATAAAACCCACACAAACACAAACCAAAAGTAAATTAGCATGACTATGTTAAAATCAAACAAGATAGGCTTCAGAACTAGAAAATCATCAGGGATAAAGATAGACATTACATATTGATTGAAGGGTTAGTTCAGGAAGAAGCTATAACAATCATACATGTGTGTGCAACAACAGAGCTTCAAAATACAGAAGCAAAAACTGATGTAACTGAAAGGAGAAATAGAGAAATTCACAACTATAGTTGAAAAATTACTCCTCTCTCAGTAATAGAAGATCAGCAAGGATACAGAAGAACTGAACTATCAACCAACGAAATCTAATGGACATTTATACGATACTCCACTCAACCATAGTAGTATATACCGTCTTTTCAAATGCACTGGAACATTTGCCAAGACAGACCACATTGAGGGGTCAAAGTCAAACCTTAAGATATTAAAAGAATTAAAATCATATAGAGAATGATTTCTGGTCATAATTGAGTTAAACTGGAAATTAATAAAAATATAGATAGAAAAATCTTCAGATACTTAGAAATTACCAATATGCTTTTGACTTAACCATGACCTAAAGAGGAAATTTCAAGAAAAATAAAAAATAATGAAAGTGAGACCAGGAATGGTGGCTCACACCTGTAATCTCAGCACTTTGGGAGGCTGAGGTGGGTGGATCACTTGAGGTCAGAAGTTCAAGACCAGCCTGACCAACATGATGAAACCCTGTCTCTACTAAAAATGCAATATTGCCAAGCATGGTGGCACATGCCTGTAATCCCAGGTATTTGGGAGGCCGCTGCAGGAGAATTGCTTGAACCAGGGAGGTGGAGGTTGCAGTGAGCTGAGATCACGCCATTACACTCCAGCCTGGGCTACAAGAGTGAAACTCCATCTCAAAAAAAAAAAAAAAAAAAAAAAGTGAAAAATAAAACATAATTTTACATAATAAAATGGCCCAAAGAGGAAGTTTCAAGATAAATTAGAAAATATTTTAAACAGGAAAAAAATGAAAATACGACATTTCACATCTTGTGGCATGCAGCTAATATGTAGCCTTAAACCTTATTTTTAAAACAAAGAAAATGCTCAAAGCCATAATCTAGGCCAATGGTTGGCAAACTTTCTCTGTGTATGTTTGGACAGTAAATATTTTAGGCTTTATGGGCCATATGGTATCTGCCACAACTATTAAACTCTGCCATTGTGCAAAAGCAGTCATGGCCAATATGTAAACACATCAGTGTGGCTACATTAAATAAAACTTTATGTATAAAAACAGGTGGTTGTATGGATTTGACCTGTGGATTACCACCCTCTGATTTAGCCACCACCTTAAGAAAATAAAAAAAGTAAGACCAAATTAAACCTAAATCAAGAAGAGAGAAATAAATCATAAAGACAAGAGTAGAAATGTATGATATTGAAATAATAAAACAATGAAAATTAAAAACCAAAATCTGGTCCTTTGAAAAAATAATCCATAAAATTAATAAACCTCTAGCACTATACTTACTGGAGAAAGATTGAATGCTTTTTAAGACTGAGGGGAAAAAAAAAAGAATATTCATTCTCACTAATACTATTCACTATCTTATTTGAAGTCTTAGTTTAATAAGGCAAGAAAAAGAAAAGGCATAGCATATGGAAAGGAAGAAATAAAAATGCCCAACATGATTTTCTATGTAGAAGACCTAAAGGAATATAATAAAACCAATAAGTAAATTTTCGAAGTTACAGGGTACAAAGCCAATATAAAAAAATTAAATTGTTTATGTTTATGCTGAAAATACACAATTGGAAACAAAAATGAAAAGCCATTTATAATAGCTTCAACAAAAATGAAATACAAATAAACCTAATAAAACATGTACTGGGTATGTGTGTTAAAACCAGAGAATGCTGATGAAAGAAACCAAGGAAGACCTAAATAAATGGAGAGGCCTGCCATGTTCTTGTATTGGAGACTAAACATAGTAAATATATCAGCACTCTCCAAACTGCTCTATTTATTAAAAACAGTACTAATCAAAATGTTAGCAGTATATTTTTTATAGAGAGTAACTAATTCTGAAATTTATATAGAAATACAGAAATCTAGAATAGCTAAACAAATTTGGAGAGGTCACACTACCCAATTAGAAGACTATCATGCTTCAGTAATCAAAATGGTATTGGAATAGTTACATAGATCAATGGAAATGAATAATGAGTCAACGTTATATACCTACAAAGATGTACCATCAATTTTCAATGAAAGTACAAAAGCAATTCAGTGGAGATATTACAGTCTTTTAAAACAATGACATTGGAAAAAATTATTCACATGTGAAAAATGAACCTTAAACTAAATATAACACTATACAAAAGTTACCTAAAATAAATTATAAATCTAAGTGTAAAATGTAAAACTATATTACTATTAGAAAACATGGGAGAAAACCTTTGTTAATTGCGATTAGACAAGGAGTTCTTATACATGACACCAAAAGTACATAACATAAAATTTTAAAAGATGACTTGTTAGACTATATCAAAATTAAAAACTTTTACTGTGCAAACGACACTACTAAGAATGAGAAGACAAGCTACACAGTAGGGGAAATATTTTCGAATTATGTGTTCAACAAAGGACTAATATCCAAAATATTTAAAGGACTCTCATAACTCAACAATAAGAAAATAACCCAATTTCTAAAAATTGTGTAAAAATCTTGAATAGACAGTGTATCAAAGTAGATAAAAAGACAGGAAATGCATAAAAAGGTTTTCAACATCACACATTAGGAAAATGAAAGTTAAAAACCCAGATGTTGATAATACTAGGTACATACCTATTAGAATGGCTAAAATTAAAAGTCCTGATAGTACTAAGTCCTGAGTAGGATATAGACAACTGGAATTCTCATAATTGTTGGCAGAAATGCAAATTGCTACTGTTAAAGTCTGGCAAAGAGTTGTCAAGTTCTTTATAAAGTTAAACATTCCCTTACCAGATGACCCAGCAATCTCACTCTTTGGCATTTATCCCAGAGAAGTGAAAACATATAGTCATATACAAAAATCCTATACACAAATGATTATAGCAGCTTTATTTGTAAGAATTCCAAATTGGAAACAACCCAAATGTCCTTCAAGGGGTAAATAGATAAATTGTGGTACATCCACACAATGGACTACAACTATCTGCAACAAAAAGTTGAACTACTGACATGTGAGGCAACTGGATGAATCTCAAAGGTAACATGCTGAGTGAAAGAAGCTTGTCTTTAAAAGTTACATACTGCATGATTCTGTTTAGAAAACATTCCCTGAAAGACAAAACAATAATGACAGAGAATAGAACGGTGGTTTCCAGAGGAAGGAAGTGGGGGCCTGGGAGCGCGTGATCCTATGGGGATAGACAGACCCCTCTGTGTCCCGATTGTGATGGTGTGAACATAAATCTGTAAATGTGTTAAAATTATAGAACTGTGCACCAAAAGCGAGACAAAAGCCAATTTTGTTTTAGAATGATTTCAAAAATAAAGTGGAAGAAGTCATTTATTAACAAAACAAAGATGGTGAAACTGTTGGTTCCAGTGTCCAGGGGTTAGGTATATCCCTGCTTTCTACTTGGAATTGCTCTTGAATATATTATAATGTACCAGTAATACGTGCATTCCTACCAGCTTCACCCCCTCAAATAAAGGAGAGAAACTCTCTCTTGGCACAGGACAGTGTAGTGCGTGGAGAAAATAAACATTTTTAAACTTACACACATTCTTTAGCAATGCAACTTTGTTTATACCAACTCCTTTTCTCATTTTTTTTGGAGATGTTTTTGGTTTGCTTGGAAATAAACCTCTTCATTTCATAAGAGGTTGATTCCCATTCCCAGTCTCCCTTCAAAATAGGAAATTTCTCTCAGAGGGGAATGTAAGCCTCTCCCCTAGGATTCCTAAGCTTTGATCTGCATAGTAAGACCAGGGAGATTTGTTGGAAGGCAGATTCTTGGGACTCAGGTTCATTTTCTGTGGTGGAGCCCAGGATTGTCTACTTTTATATTTATTTATTTTGAAACTTGTTTTTCTTTCTTTTTCCTTTTTTTTTTTTTTTTTTTTTTTTGAGATAGAGTCTCACTCCATCACCCAGGCTGGAGTGCAGTGGCGCAATCTCAACTCACTGCAACCTCCGCCTCCTCGGTTCGAGCAATTCTTGTGCCTCCACCTCTCAGTTGCTGGCATTACTGGCTAATTATTTTTATTTTTAGTAGAGATGGGATTCTGCCATATTGGCCAGGCTGGTCTTGAACTCCTGACCTCAAGTGATCCACCCGCCTTGGCCTCCCAAAGTGCTGGGATTACAGGTATGAGCCACCACACCTGACTGGGACTGGGTATTTTTAAAGACACTCTTTTGATGAGTCTGTTTGGGGTGCTGTAGGGAACCTCTTTGAGAAAATCTATAGAGTCAGGAATTTAAACTTGTACTTTATCTGTCTGTCTGTCTATCTCCGTCTCGATAGCTCTCATTACTTGTGTTGAAACACATCTGGCTTCACCTGACTGTTTTAAGCATTGTACAGTATCCCACTGTGTGAGCGCATCTGAAGTCTTGCTGCTGCCACGGAAATCACAGTGCTGCTTCTCTGGGCTGTGCTCAGATACACTTTATTTCACATGTGTGCTGAGTCTTCATCAGCAGCCACTGCATGACATATGTGTCATTCCCAAACTTCAGTCTCATTGTTTTTGCTGAGAAGTTACTGGCCACCTTCTCCATTTTTATGTTTTCCATATATATTACTTTCTTTACAACAGACTTTTCAGTTATTTAAATTATTTTTTCTTTCAGCTTTAGATTTTTAGTTCATTTAAATGTTTCTTCTGTCAAAAATTCTATCTGTACAAAAAAATAGCCAGGCATGGTGGCATGTGTCTGTAGTCCCAGCTATTTCGGAGGCTGAAATGGGAGGGTCGCTTGAGCCCAGGAGTTCGAGGCTGCAGTGAGCTGTGATCGTGCCATTGCAGTCCAGCCTGGGCAACCGGAGTGAGACGCTGACTCAAAAAAAAAAAAAAGAAAAAAAGAAAAAAAATTCTGTCTGGTTGTAATTAGTGTGGAATTTGTATAAATTCTTTTTCTCAGATGTTTCAGTTGCGTTGTTTTGATTTCCACATACACGATAAATTTTTTCAAGACTCTGCTCTCTGTCCCGAGTCTCTCTCATAGTACCTGTCACATTGTGGGTCCTCTGGTTGTATTAGTTGGTTTGACATTTCCCATTTCCTACAGATTCCTCCCATGTCTCCATAGAATGCTACCCTGTTCTCCTTCATTAGATGCTAATTGAAGGAAAATATTGCTATATGAAAATAGAGGCAATGCCTTTTATCATATTTGCAAGTCAAGCTGTGAGGTGTGAATTGAATGTACTTGTGTATTGCTAATGTGAAATTCAAGTTTCTGTTTACGATAATGTTTTTAAAAGCTGCAAAAAAGTTGTAAAATATTTTAAACATTTAAAGCCAAAATGACCCAATACGAAGTAATTGAAACAATTTAAAAAGTAGCTAACATTGTATTAAACATTTACTCCGTACCTAGCACTGTTCTAGGTACCAAAGCACTTTCTGTGTATTAGCTCATTCAGTCCTCACCACAGCCTCCTGAGATACTTATTGTTAAACTCATCTGTAACATGGAATAATAATGAGACACAGAGCTCTCGCGTAACTTGATTAAGATTATCCAAACAACAAATGATGAGAATAATGATAGAGACAGCTTTCTATGACTGAGTGCTTTAAAGCCTCAGACACTGTGCTTTCTACTTTATCTCATCGTATCTGTGAATTAGGTAATCTATCCCCACTGGTTAGGTGAGGCAATGGAGGCTTAGTGAAGTGACGTGCACCTGATCATACATCTAAGTAGAACACAGCAGATCAGAATTTTAACCCATGGAGTCTGTTTTGAGAAGCCAAGCTCTTAATCTTTACTTTATCTACTGAAGATACCAAGTTCATCCTGGGAGAAGCTCTTGCCATGCGCTGGTCATTAGGCAAGGGTTATAGAGACGAAGTCCTGACTTTCAGCAGGCAAATGGCTGCACGCACCCTGATCTCTGGCTTCTGGATCGTTCTTCACAATGATAAACTGTCCTCTCCTGGAAGGAACTGGGGTGGGGCACAACAGCCAGGGTCCTTGATTTTAGAAAACGTGTTTTGTGGAAGCTCTTGGCCTCTTTTGGCCTCAGCCAAATGTGGCAAAATACAAACAGGCCAGGTTTCAGTGACTGCCCATCCTGTTCTTTTTCATACTGAAAGGATTTATTATGAGGCATGTGGCACATAAAATAAGGGTTATTTCTGCAAATTTGATTTTGATTTGATCCCTGATGAGTTCAACCTGTAATATCCCAAATCACCACTTTCCTCCACAGCATTTATGCTACTCTGTAATTACGTATTTACTGTATGTGTGGAGCATCCTTATCTCTCATAACCAACTGTTAGCGAGTGACACTCTCTCATTCACATTCTCAGGCTAAATCTTGGAAGCTTGCTTTTTTTAAGGGCTTCGTTATAGGAAGTTTGTCATTTCTTCTGAATAAGAACAAAGCTCACATTTTTATAAATGTTTATTGCTCTAATCACCTGTATGTGAATGTAAATTTGAAAGATACTAGATGGAATCCCAGTTGATAAGGCCATGGTTTTGTTCTTCAAAATGTACGCTTAATTCTGGGAAGGAAGTTGACATGGTTAAAGAAGGGATCTGCAATCCACAGTCTGCTAGGTTTGCGAAGTTTTGTTACAACACAGCCATATTCTTTCATTTGGGTATTGTGTCTGTCTCCTTTGATGTCACACAGCAGAGTTGAGTAGTAGCGACAGAGACCATCTGGCCCACAAAGTCTGAAATATTTAATAACTGGCCCTGCACTGGGACTGTTTGTTGACCTCCGGTTTAGAGAAGTAGAAAGTCCCCACCCCTTGATCATACTGAAGAACAGCTGCTGTTAGTGTTCTCGTGAATGTCTTTAGCTCTGCCTTCTCTGGGGAGGAAACAAGAAAGTTATCTTTTCATGAAGCATTTGTTTTTGGTGCCAACCTTATAATCTCATTCGTCGTTTTAATGTTTCTACAATTGCTCTGATAAAATTCTTTTAAAAAGTTCTTTAAAAATGCTTTTCCCAATATTTATACAAGTTACCAATCAAATGTTTCAGTCTTAATCACTTTTTGGAAACTGTAAGATTTTTGAGTCATATTTCCCACTTTGATGTGCCTTACTGCCACCAAGAACGTTCATTTTTTTTTTTTTTTAATCTGTTTTATAGGAGTCACTGAGGCGTATTCTTGAGAAGTGGCTTCTTGGGTCTTCATGCAGCCATGGATCTGGAAAAACCATCTGTTTGGGGCTCATTAAAACAGCGGACCAGGCCATTGTTGATCAACTTGAGCAAGAAGAAGGTGAAAAAGAACCCAAGTAAGCCCCCAGATCTAAGGGCAAGGCATCACTTGGACCGCCGCCTAAGCCTCTCGGTGCCTGATCTCCTGGAGGCTGAGGCCTTGGCTCCAGAGGGCCGGCCTTACTCCGGGCCACAGTCTTCCTACACCTCGGTGCCCAGCAGTCTGTCCACTGCAGGGATCTTTCCCAAGAGCAGCAGTAGCTCCTTGAAACAGTCTGAAGAAGAATTGGATTGGAGCCAGGAAGAAGCCAGCCACCTCCATGTGGTGGAAACAGACTCGGAGGAGGCCTATGCCTCTCCTGAGCAGAGGCGGGTGTCCAGCAACGGCATCTTTGATCTTCAGAAAACTTCCCTTGGAGGGGATGCACCAGAAGAACCAGAGGTGAGAACAGAGCTGGGCTCTCATTTTTTTTCTCTTTCTCTCCCTATCTCTCTCCCTTTCTCTCTTTCCCTATCTCTCTCTCCCTCTCTCCCTCTCTCTCCCTCTCTCTTTCTCCCTCTCTCTTTCTCCCTCTCTCTCCCTTTCCCTCTCCCTCTCTCCCTGTCTCTCCCTCTCCCTCTACCCCCTTCTCCCTCTCCCCGCTTCTCTCCCCACCTCACTCTGTCTCTCTCTCCCTCCCTCTCCCTCCCTCTCCCTCCCTCTCCCTCCCTCTCCCNTCTCTCTCTCTCTCCCTCCCTCTCCCTCCCTCTCCCTCCCTCTCCCTCCCTCTCCCTTTCTCTCCCTGTCTCCCTCCCTCTTTCCCTGTCTCCCTCCCTCTCTCCCTCCCTCTCTCCCTCTCTCTCTGTCTCTCTCCCTCTCTCCCTGTCTCCCTCCCTCTCTCCCTCACCCTCCCTCTCTCCCTTTCTCTCTCTCCCTCCCTCTCGCCTTCCCCCTCCCTCTTCCCCTTCCCCTTCCCCTCCCCTTGGAAAATTTGGTTAGGAGTTATTTTCGTGGTCAGCTCAGATGGGGAGAATGTTGTTTACAGGAATTTAAATTAATGCAATATTGATTGGACCCGGTGTTCCCATTAGTTTTAGGATTAACCTCTGGGCATTTTAAAGCTATTACAAATAACTCTTCCAGAATACTTTAGGACATTAAAAGCCATATTGGATGAATTCTCTTTTATCTGTCTCCTGGCAAAGAAATTAAGTGCATAACTTTTCCTGGAATTTTTTTTTTTTTTAAGTGTATGTTTGTCTCTCTCACTACACTGTTGCCCAGTCATACCTGTAGACAAACCATGCATATGATTACTCCTAAGAAGTGTATGAATGTACGTCCCCATTTGACTGCCTAAGGATTTGAATTTCCTTCTGTTTTACACGTGTGTGTGCACTTACCTGTGAAGGACTTCATATGCATTCTTTTTAAAAAGGTTAACAAAACTTTAGTGTTTCAATACAGTTAACCAAATATAGTGACACAAATATTCTATTTCAAAGGTGAGTATAATTTAAATTAAATCCCCAGATTACCAACTCATGATTTAAGTGACTGATGTAATTAATTATTTTTAAAAAGTCTGTCATTACTGACACTGAAGTAGGTTTCCATGTTGAAGTAAGGGGTTACTTTTTCTGTGTTCCAGGTTAGTGTAACAATTGCATAGGAAACTGGTTGTTCAACTTGGATTTTTAGTTTCACTTTAGAAACAAAACTAATTGCTTATTCCATATATTGGGGTTTCACTGGAGAAGGGACCATGGATGTTTGGAGGCTATCATGGCCTTATGTGTTAGCAAGCATTACTGTATTAAGACACCACTACTCATAAATGACTTTAACTGTTTTTTTATTTGGCATTACATTTTATAAAATCCATTTTGTAAACCTTTTCTGACTTTTTAGTTATTTATAATTTTGAAATACATGTTTCTACTAAACAATATGCAAATGAAGTAGATTATTAAATCAGGTCAGTATAAGGAAGGTAACATGTTGAATTATATAATAAAGTTAATCTTCATCTATTTTTTCTTGACCAGAAAATACAAGTGGGCTTCTTGGCTTTGATATGCTAACATTTTCATACTCAGAAGGAATTTTTTTGAAGCAACTGCTGTTAAACGATTTAGAACTTTTATTGTCGTGGCCGGGCACGGTGGCTCATGCCTGTAATCCCAGCACTTTGGGAGGCCAAGGCGGGCGGATCATGAGGTCAGGAGATTGAGACCATCCTGGCTAACATGATGAAACCCCGTCTCTACTAAAAATACAAAAAAATTAGCCGGGCGTGGTGGCGGGCGCCTGTAGTCCCAGCTACGCGGGAGTCTGAGGCAGGAGAATGGCACGAACCCGGGAGGTGGGGCTTGCAGTGAGCCAAGATCGCACCACTGTACTCCAGCCTGGGTGACAGAGTGAGATTCTGTCTCAAAAAAATAATAAAAAATAAAAATAATAAAAATAATTTAGTAATAACTTTTATTGTCTTTGTTGACCAAACAGAAATATTTGATTGCTACTCTAGGCCAGGCAGTGTGAAAGTTGCTATTGGAAATAGAGGTGGGTAAGAAAGTGACTCTACCCTCCAACTATGATTTTCTGGGAGATCATACACTACAAAGCAGAGCATAAGAGCCAACTGGATATCAGAGCTGTACCTGCAAAACGTTTCAGCCTGGTCTCCTGGCAGCTCATTGGAAGGAGGGGATCAGTGTGTGGAAAATGAGAGCATGTTATCTGTGGAGCAGTGTCCAAGTTGGCACAGAGGATAGTGTGCTTGCCAGGTGATGAAAGCTGGTGATCACAGGCCTGAAGTGTGGATGGGTGCTGTTGGGGTGATGAGTGTTTTGCTCTACCTGGATTGGAGGCTCTGGGAGTTTTGTGGTGTGTTGTGTGTCTGGAAGGGTGGGCTGGTCCATGATAGTAGATGAGGGGTTGTTGGGTTGGCTGTTTTATCTTCTGCAGGCTAAATCCAGAAAGCTTAGAATAGGCAGATTCCTTCAAGAATAGGTTATTCTGGTCATTTGATTTTCCCTTTTAATGCAACCATTTTTTTAATCTTTGTTCTCAAAAATGAATCTTTTGCTCCTCTTTTTCTGACCTAGAAAGTACAAAACAAAGACCAAGACTGATTCTACCGTTCAGGGTTGAGGTTCTCACTACTTGAGTGCCATAGATTTGCTGGGTGTGACATGCTTGCAGAGGACAGAGGGACAGGAGTGCTGCTGATCAGACCCCTAGGATCCCTTGCAGTCTAGGTCTGCCTACCCACCTCCCTCCTCAGTGGCTCCTCCCCTCAGTCCTGCCTGTTTGAGCTGGGCCTGTCCCACTACCCAGTCTGAGTTCCAAAAGTGAAGAACTTGGAGTCCGATATTTAAGGGCCTGTCCCACTGCCAGTTTATCACATGGTACAGAAGAGGGGCTCCCTTACTTATCTTCTCCACTAGGCTGTGTTAATCTGGAGGATTGGCGTGGCTGGGGAGACACATTTGTCTTTGTCTTCTAAGAGTATAGCTTCATGCCTTGCACATAGCACATAGCGTGTGCTCAGCTGTTATTTGTTAAATACAAAAACAATGATAGCAATGTGTGCATTCAGGTTACTTGAGTATTTGTTCTGTTTTTCCTGTGAGTTTTCTTTAGTTTATGATTTAATTAAAATCAACATTTGCGGTTTTTGAAAAACTCAACTTCATTTTATATGATAATTGAAATTAGAGGTTCAGGCAGGTGTAAACTTTTTAGTTGAAATTTGATGTTGATTTTAACTCTGAATTCATCATTTCTGCTTTTTTTTTTTTTTTTTCTTTTTAACGAAGAGGGAATTCCTGCAGAATTCATGTCACCTGAGAGTTTGGGAATTGGTTCTTCTGTATTATAGATCTGGCTTATCTGTTTCTTCCTAGTTAATAGCCAGTGACTTTCTATACCTTTTGTGGAATGGGGAAGAAACGAAGAAGAAGGAAGGAGTTGGCATGTGGCAAGCCTGGTGTGGAGCAAGGATAATCAGATTTTTGTCCAGTGTTCTCAGTTTAACTTACTTTGCTTTTAGCTTTCCAGAGGGGTCAAGCAAGGAGTGAGCATCTGTGGCCTGAGGGACCCCTAGGACTTTGCCTCCTCTGTTGTGTACCAACGCTGCTCTGGTGCCAGGTTAAGCCTGTGGCAGTGGGACAGGACCTCAAATATCAGCAATGTCTGAATTCTACAGTCACCTCCAGGCCCACCAGCATCAGCAAAGAAAGTGAAGTGTTTGTCTACTGTTATGGGGAAATGGAATGATGGGGCAAAAGAGGAAAGTAAGGATGAGGGGCAAGGAAGAAGGAATGTGAGAAACAGGACAGGCAGAGCCTAAAATATTGCAAGTGCCAAATCCAGCTGTGAAACCAAAAGGTGAGAATGTACGCTTAGAAGAAAGGATACATTGCTGGAAGAGGATTTAGCCAGACTTGAGCTCTGGATCCACACCCTACTGGATGTCTCATAGGAACCTGCTTTCAACTTGTCTTGACAGAATTCACTGTCTGCCTGAAGAACCACCTCAAACAGAGACCATGATTTCTTGGCAATATCACCATTATTCACCTAGTCGTTCAAGCCAAACACCTGTGAATAATGGTAGACTCTTACTTTCCCTGCTTTTCATGTTCTGTGGGGTCATCATTTGTCATCTCACATGTTTCCTCCTCTCTTACCTACCGTATTAGTCCATTTTCATGCTGCTGATAAAGACATAGTGAGACTGGGCAAATTACAAAAGAGGTTTAATATGGACGACTTACAGTTCCACATGGCTGGGGAGGCCTCACAATCATGGCAGAAGGCAAGGAGGAGTAAGTCATGTCTTACATGGATGGCAGCAGGCAAAGGGAGAGAGCTCGTGCAAGAAAACTCCCTGTATTACGGTTCTCTAGAGGGACAGAACTAATGGAATATACATATATATATTCTCTCTATATATATATGAGTTTATTAAATATTATCTCACATGATCACAAGGTTCCACAATAGGCCATCTACAGGCTGAAGAGCAAGCGGACCAGGTTCCAGAACTGAAGAATTTGGAGTCGGATGTTCGAGGGCAGGAAGCATCCAGCATGGGGGAACAGTGTAGGCTGGGTGGCTAGACCAGTCTCTGTTTTCACATTTTTCTGCTTGCTTATATTCTAGCCACACTGGCAGGTGATTAGATTGTGCCCACCCAGATTAAGGGTAGGTCTGCCTTTCCCAGCCCACTGAGTCAAATGTTAATCTCCTTTAGCGACACCTTCACGGACACACCCAGGATCAATACTTTATATCCTTCAATCTAATCAAGCTGACACTCAGTATTAACTATCACACTTCCCTTCATAAAACCATCAGATCTCATGAGACCCATTCACTATCACAAGAACAGCATGGGAAAGAGCCGCCCCATGATTCAGTCATCTCCCATGGGTCCCTCCCACAACATGTGGGAATTATGGGAGCTATAAGATAAGATTTGGGTGGGGACACGGAGCCAAACATATCATCTACCTCATATTCATTCTGTTCTACTGAAATCCTTCCCATTCTTCAAGGCCTAGTGGAAACCTTCTCTGTGGTGCTTTTTCCAACTGTGTGATGAATGCAATAATCAGCCTGCCTTCATTTTCATAGCATGTCATTTTTACTCTGAGCACTAACCTCAGTCTGTTTTGTGGAGAAATCTGTAGAGAGAAGGGATTACAACAGGCAGAGGAGGTAGAGAGGGGAAGGCAAATTGGTTCTGGGCAAGGGTGTCACTGAGTAAGTCCTTGAGAAAGTCTGCATGCACGTACTCACTGTCCAGTGGTCATCTAGCTCAGAGGACTGACTCATGATAACCAAATGGTTATGAGTCTGAGCTATAAATGATAATCACAACTAATTTGCCATGAGAATTAAATACTTTAAAGACTAGGCTGGATGTGGTGGCTCATGCCTATAATCCCAGCACTTTGGGAGGCCAATGCGGGTGGATCACTTGAGGTCAGAAGTTCAAGACCAGCCTTGCCAACCTGGTGAAATCCTGTCTCTACTAAAATATGCAAATTAGCTGGGCATGGTGGCACATGCCTGTGGTCCTAGCTACTCAGGAGGCTGAGGCATGAGAATTGCTTGAACCTGGGAGGCAGAGATTGCAGTGGGCTGTGATTGTGCCCATGCATTCCAGCATGGGTGACAGGGCAAGATGCCATCTCAAATAATAATAAAAAACTAAATACTCTAATGTTCTTTCGATGTAAACAGCTCATTCTTCATTGTTGTCAAATCACACAAAAAGTCCAATCATAATCAATGCCTACTTCATTAACCAGTTAGGAGAAATTATTATCTCAGGGCCTGGAAATACTTGAAATGCATTTCCTCCCCACAGTCAGCCTTTAGGAGAAGTCACATGAGAATTGGGAAAATTGGTGCAGGGATCGGCACACTGCAGGGAGAATGCATGGGCTCCCTGCTGAATGGCATTTCATACACCATCCATCTCACAATAAGTACTGAGCCACAAATTAGAACTTGACATACTCACACTTTGTCTGCTAGGGCCACCTTTATCCATCTCTCTCTGTGAGCCCACTTAGTCCAGGAAGCCTGGATTTTAACATCCTGTGGCATAGGCTCTCTCTCCTTCCTTCTGAACAAGTCCAAACTTTTATTGAGGCTTCCTGGCATGACCTCTCCCTTTTTCTGATTGATACACTATTTCATTAATTGTATGTTATCACTTCAGTAAGGCTGATATCTTATCATGGTGGCCTGGCACCCATATCGTCTCCTTTAGGTGACTTTGTACGTCTGGATGCTGATGGATAAAGAGTCATTGCTTAGATTGAGTTGTGTCCCCCAGACCAAGTTCTTATGTTGAATCCCTAACCTTTACATGACTATTGAAGATACGGCCTTTAGGAGGCGATTAAGGATAAGTAAGGTCAGAAGCGTGGAGCCCTGATCCAATGGAACTGGTGTCCTTATACAAGAGAAAGAGACACCGGAGGTCTCTCATTCTCCACCATGTGAGGACACAGTGAGAAAGGAGTCATCTGCAAGGCAGGAAGTGGGTTTCTATTGTTTAAGCCACCTAGTCAGTGGTGTTTTGTTATAGTCGCCTGAGCTGACTAACTCTGGTCTTTTAACTCTTTTAGCCTCAGAGGACGATCTCATTGCTCTTCACCAAGACTTGTGGCTAAAGAGGAGGTGAGAGCACCATAGACTACTGCCACATACCAATATCTCCACACACATACACACACATGTGGATATATATGTATGGGAGTGTGTGTGTGTGTGTGTGTGTATATACATATACCTTTATATAGGTGTGTGTGTATACACACCCAGTTGTTTAGCAGTCAGTCTCTCTTGTTAGAGTATAAGCTCTTGAAGAGTAGAAATGTCATTTTTCTTCTTCTCTCAGCCTTTCTGCAAACCTTGTTTATATGGTATGCATGTATATTGATTCATATTATCACTGTAGTTGACTTTCCAACCATTGCCAAAGGCTCGAAAAGTCATGACAAATTTAGTTGCACTGGGGAAGGGTGATACATGGAGTCCCTAGGTGGTTAGGGCCCTAAAGAAAGGAGTTTCCAAGTGTCAGACTAAATGTGATGAAGCTAAAGTTAAGGGAACTCGGAGGAAGAGGAACTTATTTTTTATTTTTTTTCTTATCTGGTTTTTTCCTCCTCATTTTCTCCTCTAGTCAGCATTCTCCTAGTACTTATTTTACAAGACGCTTTTAACATGCGTTGTAAAATTAGCTAAGTATTTAGAAAATGCATATGGTCTATTCTGGTTCTTGCTGTAGGTGCTGATGGGGAAACTGGGATTAGACACAGACCCTGGAAAAAATGACCAGCAATACCAACCACTCTCTACTCAGTGCTAGATAACCAGTTGAGATAAGTGGGGGAGGTTATTCTGAGCAGGGTGGTCAGGAAAGGCTTGAAGAGAACTCCTTTTGAGAATGAGTAAGACTCAGATAGGCAGAGAATAATACAGATTAGTTAAGTTTGTCTATGGGGCTCAAAAAATATGAAGGCCTTAGCCTAGTACCTGGCAGTCACAAGCACCTAACAAGTGCTCACTGCCATGATTATGGTTGTATTCATTAGTGTTTATAATTATTTTTAACATTGCTTATTTTTCAGAATGACATAGAAGTTTGGGGAATTTTAGTGACTTGTTTAATGTCATCCAGCTAGTAAGTGTCAGAGACAGGATCTAACTCCAGGACTGTCCGAATCCTGGGACTGTGCACAGAACTATGTGTATAACATGAGTTTGGAAGTACAATTCTGCAAATGGGAGAACTCAGAACTGGAGATCAAAAAAAGTTGATCACAAAAGGAAGACATTTATTTTTCTGTGTCCACTGTGTCCTTTTAAACACAAGGATAATTATCAAGATTGAATGGGCTCATTGTCATGGTCAATAACTAATAATTATGAAAGAAAGGATCATTCTCCCTTCCCATAATCCATGTAATTCCACAATGGGGTATGTCCTTCCCTGACATTTCATTTGGCAGTTGGAGTTGTGAATAACTAGCTTTGGCGCGTGCTTACGTGGGTGAGTTGAGTGATTTAGAGAAGTTCCCCAGTGAGATATTTTCAGAAATTGCTTGGCAGCTGCATAGTTTCAGGTTAGTGATCACAGAGAAGCAGAGTGAAAAACCACAGAGGAGAGGAAAGGACCTCCAGGTTGCAAAATTAAACAAGTACGTCAGTTTCTCTACACTTCAATGACGTAATTTTTACTATTTTTCTGTGATCTTGAAAGTCGTACCTCAACATGTGATGGTGTGTCAGAGAGGCAGGTGTGTCAGCCACATCCCAGGGTCCATCATGGGCTCAGTCTCCCTGTTCTTCTTCCTTCCCTTCTTTCCTTTGCACCTGTTAAATGCCTGCTTGTGTTGATGCAGATCTAGACGCTAGGGAGACAGTAGTCAACAAAATAGAAAAAAGTTGCCTCCCTCATGGAGTTTCCACTAGGAAAGGTGGCATGCTATAGATATAATCAGAACATAAAGTGTCATGGAGAGAAAGAAAGCAGAGTAGGTGCTGGGGGTGGGAGGTGTTATCATTTTGTACAGAGTGGTCAGGAAGGGCCTCTTCCGAGAAGATAACCTTCACTCAAAGATATGGAGGAGGTGAGGAAGTGGATTGCGTGCATAGCTAGAGAAAAGCCTTCCAGAAAAAGAGAAACAGCAAGCATAAAGGCCCCAGGATAGCAAGAGTGTCCCTGATGTTTCAGGAAGAGCAAGGAAGCAGTAAGGCTGGAGAAGAGGCAGTGAGGGGGCAATGGGAGGAGATGGCAGAGAAGTGAACAGAAACCACATCATGTAGGGCATCATGTATCCTGTCAGGCAGCTCTAGCTGACCATCGCAACTGCTTAGTGCACTGAATGAGTGGGATGCACAGGAACCCCATGGGCTCAATGCTGCATCGCTCATAGGGCAGAAGGAATAGGCAGCACGCGGGCAGTGCTTGCTGTGCCTGCTGTAGACACTGGGTATGGCAGTAAGTCCAAGCTTTGCCTTGGACAAAAGGTATGGAGAAATGGCGCACAGGCTGCTGGGCTGTGTGCAGAGGGAAAATGGCACCATCCCGAGGCTTTGTCAGCCAGTCTCTGACTTTGTCCTAGTCACTTTCGCTGGGGAATGTTGGAGGGAGCTAAGAAAGGGAGTCAGATTACTGACCACCTTCATCAAATTCTTTTCATCCATTCTTCCCAAACACATAGGCTGTTTTATGACTATTGCTAATATAATTAATAATAATAAATAATAGAATAGCAACACCAATCTAATACTACTTACTGAGGGTTTATGTGTAAGGAACTCTGCTAATTTCTGTATAAATATTATCAGACCGGCCGGGCGCGGTGGCTCAAGCCTGTAATCCCAGCACTTTGGGAGGCCGAGACGGGCGGATCACGAGGTCAGGAGATCGAGACCATCCTGGCTAACACGGTGAAACCCCGTCTCTACTAAAAAATACAAAAAACTAGCCGGG